>NC_041386.1:562150923-562178136 GCF_002162155.2 Triticum dicoccoides | reverse complement strand
AACCACTCCAATACAGAGGGCTTACCATGTGGCACTATAATGGGGAAGATGACGCCTCACGCTATAGTCGAAAGGGTCCAAAGAACCCCGCCGCTTTGGTCAAAATATTAGCCGAATTATACAAAAGGGAGAAGGAGGAGTTCGCTCGTCTCCAATATCGAGATGGATTTTCCATGTATAACCCTCCCAGCTGGGTAAGCTCCAATCCCACCATTTTACTCCTCTCCCTGAATTATTTTTGATGGGCAGTAACATATCCACTAGCTACAGGAATGGCGGAAGGCTATCGAGGGGATCCATAACCCTGCTTCCCAGCCAGAGGGTGGCAACCGGGACCTTGACCCTGGATTCGAAGAAGATCTGGACATATTTGTGGAGCTCAAGGATGGAGTATTCTATCGGACGAGTTACGATGGTACCGAAGTAGCCATCATTGCCGATTACCCCGGTCTCCTTCCTGCTTCGCATGTGAGTAATTTAAAAGACACCTTCTTCGAAAGAGTTTCTTTACTATGCCTCACACACCACACTATTTCGTGTTCCAAAGGGGAGGCGTTCGACGCCACCACATGCACCAGAAGCATTTCCAAGGAGAACGGTGCCCGTGCCAAGCACATCTTCGAAGAGGAAAGCAAATGATAACACGATAGAGCCCTCGTCAAAGAGGTAAGTCTTTTCTTTTCAAGAATACACCTTCTGATCGACACATCAGATTGTGATGCCATTCGCCGCATTCTATCAGGAAAAGTATTCGCCGGACTGTGTCTGGGGATCCGGCCGGACGTGCCTCCACTAGTTAGGTTTCGGACCCTGCCCTAAGGACGGGAGCTGACACGGGAGTGGCGCCGAACTGTCCTTCCACAGAGGATTCAGATGATATGTCCGTCACGAACCCTGAAGTGGAGAGCGCTATGAATCATCATCGTCGGAGGGCCGTTCTTCGTGACCCAGGCTTTTCAAAGGAGGCATTTGATGCCTTCAGCTTGGGCGATGCGTACATCCGAGCTGCTCAAGATGGGCTTGCCAGAGCCACAGACCAACATCTGAAAGATATGTGGGTAAGCGTAGATTTAATAATCATACACTAGTAGCCCCCGAGACTTAAAGCAGTTGATACAACTAATTTAAGGATCATTGTATAACCAGGTGCTTACGGAGAAGAACATCCTGCTATCTCAAGAACTAGAAAAGTATCGGACCCAGCTAACTGCTGCCAGTGCCGAACTGGAGAAATCCAAGAAGGTGTCTCCTGGTAATGTTTCCCTCCATCGAGAAAACATAATGGTATACCAATAATGCTAACACGGTTGCTCACCACTTAATAGGATCGTTAGATCAACTGCAAGAGCAACTGAAAGCCGCTCAAAGCAGAGAACGAGAAGCCAAAAAATGCTAGCCGCGGGCGAGCGTGTGCTAACAAAAGTCATGGATGGAGAAAAGCAAGCTCCAGGATTCGAATAACCAACTGGGCGAGGAACTGAAAGATGTACGGGCCCAGCTGGCGGAATCCATAAAGGAGAATAAAAGGCTGCGATGCGGCATATTCAGTATGTGGTCGAACTTACCTTCGAATAATTCAGAGATAGAAGGGACTAATAGAGTTATGTCTGCAGGTATGCTGACCGGTCGTCCCGAAGAGGAGATGTCCGTATCTTCGAGCGATCTGCTACAAGAGCTGTCGCAGGTCCACGAGCAAGCTCGGCAGGCGATGCGAAGTGTTGCCAAGGCCCTATGGCCATCCGCCTCCCCTTCGGGAAAGATGGAGGAGCTTATACAACTATTCAAGGGAGCGCGGAGGCGCTTTTGACTATGGAAGATATTGGCCTATCGGGAAGGTGCACGAGAAGCCTGGGCCATGGTGAAAACACGGTATACCAAGCTTGATTTGAATCATATGGCTCGGGTCGGATCTCTAGGGTTAGATGGAAAAGAAGTTCCCGTTAATTTGGTATATGACCAAGTAGAAGTAGCCGCCAAGTATTCCCAGCGGGATTGTAAGTTAGACCACCTGCTGGACGGCATAGAGGAGGAAATTTGTGAGTCCTAGTCACTATGTACTTTCCTTGACATATGTAACTCTAGCTGAATTGTAAAAATGATTGTCATGGCAGACCTTTTCGCTTCGACCTCTGGACCCGAAGGTGCGGAGTGTTTCCGAATACCTGAGCGGTAAAATAGACCGGGGTATGCGTGGAAACCAGGCGTAGGGGTCATAGTTGCTTGAACAGACAATTTGTATCCGGCTAGTTATGTTATATTACATCATGATTGTAAGAAACATCTTCTAGAGAGAATAGTTTCCTTAAGGTTTCCTTTCCCTGGGTGTGCATGCGTTAAAATACATGTCCGAACTATGACTGGTAACATCACAATATAGGTAATCATCTGGGGGTTCGTAATGGAAGGAATATGAAACATCTTTAGTCCGCCGACTGAATATTCTCTTAAGAACACTAGCTTTCGGCTTCACCCAGTCTGAGGTACACATCCGGATGACCCAACAGTAACAATCGCAGAGGTGCCCCCTTTATGCCCTAGCCGAACTAACGAGAACGTAGGGCATAAGCACAGGAGCCAGGCAACCCAGCTTGGCAAAAACTTAAGTCATATCGATGCATATAATGGTGAAGAAAAGGTACATATGGGAAATGCATATGTGATGAGCTTGATGCTCGGAAAATAAGAATAAGATTCTGTCTGGGAAGCCCCCAGGTATAATGGACGTACATGCTCGAGGATGTGTACATCACAGGTCCATGGTTTAGCCGTGCGAAAGCTTTAAGGCTTAGAGAAAAAAAGAACGAAAAGAGAGGGAAAAAATAAAAATAATAAAGGAAACAATATGGAGAAGTAGACGAACGAATAGTTCAGCGCTAGGCATAGAATCTTCGGAGTCTGGCCGCGTTCCAGGGGTTCGGCTCTAGGCGATTGTCTGATGCAGCACGCATGCGGTACGCTCCTCCAGTGAGAACTTCATCAATTATGAAGGGACCTTCCCACTTGGGCTTGAGTTTGTCCTTTTTCTTCTCTGGCAAGCGTAGAATGAGTTTGCCAACATTGTAAGTCTTGGCCCGTACTTCTCTACTTTGATATCTGTGGACCTGTTGTTGGTAAAATGCGGAACGGGCTTTTGCAATATCGCGCTCTTCCTCCAGGGCGTCTAGGCTGTCCTGCCGAACAAGCTCGGCCTCTCTCTCTTCGTACATGCGCACTTGAGGTGAGTCATGAATAATATCACAGAGCAACACAGCCTCTGCGCGGTACACCATGAAGAAAGGTGTATATCCAGTAGTGCAGTTAGGCGTGGTCCACAGCCCCCAGAGTACGGAGTTGAGCTCCTCAACCCAGTGCTTGTCTGATTCTCTCAAAGACCACACTAGTATGGGTTTGATGCCGCTCATAATAAGACCATTGGTCCGTTCAACTTGGCTATTTGTTTGCGGGTGATAGACAGAGGCGTAATTGAGCTTAATGCCCAAATTAGCACACCAAGTTTTCACCTCATCGGCTGTGAAGTTGGAGCCGTTATCGGTGATGATGCTGCGTGGAACACCATAACGGTGCACCACGCCGGATATGAATTCTATCACTGGCCCCACCTCGGCCATTTTAACTGGTTTGGCCTCTATCCACTTAGTGAATTTATCCACCATGACCAGCAGATACTTCCTCTTATGGCTTCCTCCTTTAAGAGGTCCGACCAGATCGAGCCCCCAGACCGCGAAAGGCCAAGTGACGGGGATCGTTTGTCGAGTGGTGGGGGCGTATGGATTTGGTTGGCGAAGAGATGGCATCCGATGCAACGTTGGACCAGGTCCAGTGCATCTGCTCGGGCCGTCGGCCAGTAAAACCCTGTACGGAAGGCCTTGCTAACAAGGGCCTAAGCTGCGGCGTGGTGCCAGCCAAGACCGGCATGAATTTCAGCCAAGAGTTGCCGCCCCTCTTCCTCGGAGATACATCTTTGAAGAACTCCGGTAGCGCTTTTCTTGTAGAGCTCTCCGTCGTGGACCTTGTAGGCCTTCGAACGCCGGACAATGCGGCGAGCCTCATTCTGATCCTCCGAGAGTTCTCTCCTATTAAGGTAGGCCAAGAAGGGTTCGGTACATGGGGCAATGACTGCCATGATGAGATGGGCCAACAGTGTTATTTTGGTGGTTGAGCCGCCGATGATATCATTGTGTTCGGAATCTGGGGTTTTGTTTGGATCCGGACTGGTGTTGCCGCTCTCCCCTTGCCACACCACGGACGGCTTAAAAAGCCTTTCCAAAAAGATGTTAGGTGGGAGGGTCGCGCTTAGCGCCGATGCGGGCAAGGACATCCGCCACTTGATTACTTTCTCGAGCCACGTGATGAAACTCGAGCCCCTCGAACCGAGCCGACATTTTTAGGATGGCGTTGTGATAAGCCGCCATCTTCGGATCTTTGGCATCAAAATCTCCATTTATTTGAGATATTGCGAGGTTTGAGTCCCCGCGCACTGATATGTCTCCAACGTATCTATAATTTTTGATTGTTCCATGCTATATTATATCCTTTTTTGGACATTATTGGGCTTTATTATACACTTTTATATTATTTTTGGGACTAACAAATTAACCGGAGGCCCAACCCAGAATTGCTGTTTTTTTGCCTATTTCAGAGCTTCGCAGAAAAAGAATATCAAACGGAGTCCAAACGGAATGAAACCTTCGGGAACATGATTTTCGGAACGAACATGATCCAGAGGACTTGGACCCAACGTCAAGAAAGAAACCATGAAGGCACGAGGTAGGGGCGCGCCTACCCCCCAGGCGTGCTCTCCACCCTCGTGGGGCCCATGTTGCTCCACCGACGTACTTCTTCCTCCTATATATACCTACGTACCCCCACAACCCTAATTCCACCGTCATAACTTTCTGTATCCGTGAGATCCCATCTTGGGGCCTTTTCCAGAGCTCCGCCGGAGGGGGGATCGATCAAGGAGGGCTTCTACATCAACATCATAGCCTCTCCAATGAAGTGTGAGTAGTTTACTTCAGACCTTCGGGTCCATAGTTATTAGCTAGATGGCTTCTTCTCTCTTTTTGGATCTCAATACAAAGTTCTCCCCCTCTCTTGTGGAGATCTATTCGATGTAATCTTCTTTTGCGGTGTGTTTGTTGAGATCGATGAATTGTGGGTTTATGATCAAGTTTATCTATGAACAATATATGAATCTTCTCTGAATTCTTTTATGTATGATTGGTTATCTTTGCAAGCCTCTTCGAATTATCAGTTTGGTTTGGCCTACTAGATTGATCTTTCTTGCAATGGGAAAAGTGCTTAGCTTTGGGTTCAATCTAGCGGTGTCCTTTCCCAGTGACAGTAGGGGTAGCAAGGCACGTATTGTATTGTTGCCATCGAGGATAACAAGATGGGGTTTATTTCATATTGCATGAGTTTATCCCTCTACATCATGTCATCTTGCTTAAAGCATTACTCTATTCTTTTGAACTTAATACTCTAGATGCGTGCTGGATAGCGGTCGATGTGTGGAGTAATAGTAGTAGATGCAGGCAGGAGTCGGTCTACTTGTCTCGGACGTGATGCCTATATACATGATCATACCTAGATATTCTAATAACTATGCTCAATTTTGTCAACTGATCAACAGTAATTTGTTTACGCACCGTAATACTTATGCTCTTGAGAGAAGCCACTAGTGAAACCTATGGCCCCCGGGTCTATTTTCCATCATATTAATCTTCCGTCACCAAGCTATTTCCTTTTCCGTTTATTTTGCTTTCTTTACTTTGCATCTTTATCATAAAAATACCAAAAATATAATCTTATCATATCTATCAGATCTCACTTTCGTAAGTGACCGTGAAGGGATTGACAACCCCTTTATTGCGTTGGTTGCGAGGATTTTATTTGTTTGTGTAGGTGCGAGGGACTCGTGCATGGCCTCCTACTGGATTGATACCTTGGTTCTCAAAAACTGAGGGAAATACTTACGCTACTTTGCTGCATCACCCTTTACTCTTCAAGGGAAAACCAACGCAGTGCTCATGAGGTAGCACGCACTTCCAGGCGTTGTATGCCCATGGAGACAGCCATCCGGAGACCATGCAATAAGTCCTCGTATTCGGCTGTGTTATTGGAGTTTGTGTATAATATTTGGAGCACGTACTGGACTACGTCTCCAGTGGGGGACGTTAAAACGACACCCGCTCCTAATCCTGCCAGCATTTTGGAACCATCAAAATACATAACCCAGTTGGAATATGTGTCAAACTCTTTAGGGAGTTCGGCCTCTGTCCATTCGGCGACGAAGTCCGCCAGTACTTGGGATTTGATGGCTCGACACGGTTTGTATGTTATGTCGAATGGAAGGAGCTCAATGACCCATTTGGCTATCCGGCCCGTAGCATCGCGGTTGTTTATTATATCATTGAGTGGTACTTCGGAAGCCACCGTGATAGAACATTCTTGGAAATAGTGTCGTAGCTTCCGGGATGCCATGAAGACCGCATATGCTATCTCTTGATAATGAGGGTACCGGTATTTGCATGGTGTGAGGACAGTGGATACGTAATATACCGGCTTCTGAAGTGGGAATTTGTGTTCGTCCTGCTCTGGCTCCACGACGAGCATGGCTCTCACCACCTGGTGTGTTGCCGATATGTATAATAACATGGGTTCGCCGACGTTCGGTGCGGCCAGGATTGGGTTGCTCGCAAGAAGGGTTTTTATTTCTTCCAATCCGGTTGTTGCCGCATCTGTCCGCTCGAAGTGATTGGTGCGCCGGAGGAGGCAATACAGTGGTAATGCCTTTTCTCCCAATCTGGAGATAAAGCGGCTTAAAGCTGCCACGCATCCTGCGAGCTTTTGGACCTATTTAAGGTCCATTGGCGTAGCCAATTGTGACAAGGCTCGGATTTTGGTTAGATTTGCTTCAATTCCTATATTGGAAACGATGAAGCCCAACAGCTTTCCTGCAGGGACGCCAAAAACACACTTTTCCGAATTGAGCTTGATGTCATATGCACAGACGTTGTCGAATGTGAGACGTAAATCGTCTATTGGTGAGTCGACGTGCCTAGTTTTAATGACAACGTCGTCCATGTGTATGCTTCAACTGTCTTGTCGATCTGTTTCTCCAGGCATGTTTGAATCATGCGTTGGTAGGTGGACCCGGCGTTTTTGAGCCCGAAGGGCATGGTGTTGAAGCAGAATGGCCTGCATGGGGTAATGAATGTCGTTGTGGCTTGATTGGACTCCTTCATTTTGATTTTGTGGTATCCGGAATATGCATCGAGGAAGCATAGTGAGTCGTGTCCTGCGGTGGCATCGATAATCTGGTCGATGCGAGGGAGGGGGAAGGGATCCTTAGGGCAGGCCTTATTAAGGTCTTTGAAATCGACGCACAGGCGCTAGGATTTATCCTTCTTTGGCACCATCACCAAGTTTGCTAGCCACTCCAGGTGTTTTATTTCTCTAATGAATCCGGACTCGATTAGCTTGGCTAGCTCCTCCCCCACAGCTTGACGTTTGGGTTCGGAAAAGCGCCGCAGTGTTTGTTTGACCGGTTTATATCCCTTTAATATGTTGAGGCTGTGTTCGACCAATCTGCGTGGGATTCCTGGCATATCAGAAGGGTGCCAGGAGAATATATCCTAGTTCTCGCGCAAAAACTCTCATAGCGCGGTGTCGACCATTGGGTCTAGTTGTGCCTCAGTAGATGCTGTCTTCTTAGGGTCCGTTGGATGGACTTGGAATTTGACTATTTCTTCTGCTAGTTTGGAGGTGGATTTGGGTCGTTTGTCCAGGATTACATCGTCCCTATCCACCATGGAGCATAATGCGGTTAATTCTTCGGCCGCGAGGGCTTCAGATAATGCCTCAAGGGCCAGGGATACGGTTTTATTTTTGGCACGGAGTGCTATGTCCGGATCACTAGCGAGAGTGATTATGCCGTTGGGCCCAGGCATCATGAGCTTCATATACCCATAGTCAGGTATAGCCTGGAAGCGTGTAAATGCATTCTTGCCCCAATAGGGCGTGATATCCACTGTTGAAAGGGGCCACTTGGAAGGTTAGTTCTTCGGTCTGATAGTTCTCCGGTGTGCCGAATACCACGTCGAGTGTGATT
This sequence comes from Triticum dicoccoides, assembly GCF_002162155.2. Taxonomy (NCBI): domain Eukaryota; kingdom Viridiplantae; phylum Streptophyta; class Magnoliopsida; order Poales; family Poaceae; genus Triticum; species Triticum dicoccoides. Next base: position 562,170,023 of record NC_041386.1, on the reverse strand, counting down.
TTTCCCACGCATAGTGCCTCCCGACTAGGAATAATTCCCCGGAAGGTCGTGCTACTTTGCTTGATGCGGCTCCTGTCTCCATTTTACTGAGTGTATCCTCGTAAATGAGGTTTAGTTCGCCACCGCCGTCCATGAGAACCTTGGTGAGCCGAAAGCCGTCCATGATCGGACTGAGGACCAAGGCGGCCGGTGCCCGGATTGTCCTAAATTTTGGTTCGTCATCGACATTGAAAGTTATGGCCGTGTCGTTCCAAGGGTTTGTTGCTGTGATTTGGCAGACTTCGGTGAGGTCGCGGAGTGCCCTTTTACGCTTATTGTTTGAAGCGAAAGTCTCGAAGACCATCAGTACTCTGAGGTCGTCGTCTTCTGGGGGATATTGCTTTGGGTTATTTTTGGTGAGGATATCCTCGCCACTCTTGGACACTTGCCGAAGTATCCAACATGCTCTAAGGTTGTGGGTTGATATAGTATCCGGTGTTGTGTGTAACTTGCATGGTCCATCGAGCCATCCCTCCAGAACGATTCTGTGTCCCGTAATGGGCTTATATTTCTTTATCATTGGGTCGGGCGTGCCACGTGGGTGAGTCCTTTTCACCTGAACAAGGGATTGGGTGGAAACCGGCGGTTCCCAGCAAGCTGCCTGAGTTTTCCAGGCGCTTTCCATTGCGCAGTACTTGTATACTATGGTTGCCAAGTCTGTGAAGCGTGATATGCGACGACGGTTGATGGCATTGAGGATTCCTTCATCCATGCAATTGCTACGGAACGCTGAGATCGCGTCTTTGTCGTGGCAATCTTCAATCTTATCTTTGACAAGGAGGAATCTGGCCCAGAAGTGGTGGACCATTTCCTAAGACTGTTGTCGTATGCCCATGACAGCGCTTATATCTGGGTGGGTGGGTGGTTTGAAATCCGAACCCTGACCCAATTTAGGATCCGGAGTTTGAAGAACTTCTAGACTTAGTAGTTCGGGCTCCGGGATGTCAACTGATTGTTTGGGCTTGCCGTCTGATTCTATGTTCGGAGGACAAGACATGTCTTTTTGCAGGTAGGTGTCCGGCTCTTCAAGCTCGGAGATCCGAACGTAGTTCGTCTTCAATATAGAGGAAGAGTTGTCGTCTTGCTCCTCTACTACCGCTATTTGATGGGTGATCAGCGGAGTTTTAATTTCTCACTGGTCGGGTTTAAGCCCAATCTGATCATAGTCTGTGGCGACCCCCAGGGCAGTGATACGTCTCCAACGTATCTATAACTTTTTATTGTTCCCTGCTATTATATTATCTGTTTTGGATGTTAATGGGCTTATTCATACACTTTTATATTATTTTTGGGACTAACCTACTAACCCAAGGCCCAGTGCAAATTGTTGGTTTTTTTGCCTATTTCAGTGTTCCGCAGAAAAGGAATATCAAACGGAATCCAAACGGAATAAAACCTTCGGGAGAGTTATTTTTGGAACAATCGTGATCCAGGGGACTTGGAGTGGATGTCAAGCAACCAACAAGGAGGCCACGAAGCAGGGGGTGCGCCTACCCCCCTGGGCGCGCCCTCCACCCTCGTGGGCCTCTCGTGCCTCCACCGACCTACTTCTTTCTCCTATATATATTCATATACCCCGAAAACATCCAGGAGCACCACGAAACCCTATTTCCACCGCTGCAACCTTCTGTACCCAAGAGATCCCATCTTGGAGCATTTTCCGGAGCTTCGCTAGAGGGGGAATCGATCACGGAGGGCCTCTACATCAACTCCATGGCCCCTCCGATGATGTGTGAGTAGTTTACCTCAGACCTTCGAGTCCATAGTTATTAGCTAGATGGCTTCTTCTCTCTCTTTGGATCTTAATACAATGTTCTCCTCGATCTTCTTGGAGATCTATTTGATGTAACTCTTTTTGTGGCGTGTTTGTCGAGATCCGATGAATTGTGGGTTTATGATCAAGTTTATCTATGAACAATATTTGATTCTTCTCTAAAATCTTTTATGTATGATTGGTTATCTTTGCAAGTCTCTTCAAATTATCAGTTTGGTTTGGCCTACTAGATTGATATTTCTTGCAATGGGAGAAGTGCTTAGCTTTGGTTTCAATCTTGCGGTGTCCCTTCCAAGTGACAGCAGGGCAGCAAGGCACGTATTGTATTGTTGCCAACGAGGATAAAAATATGGGGTTTATATCATACTACTTGAGTTTATCCCTCTACGTCATGTCATCTTGCCTAATGCATTACTCTGTTCTTATGAACTTAATACTCTAGATGCATGATGGATAGCAGTCGATGTGTGGAGTAATAGTAGTAGATGCAGAATCGTTTCGGTCTACTGATACGTTGCATCATGCTTTTATATCGATATTTATTGCATTATGGATTGTTATTTCACTTTATGTCACAATACTTATGGCTATTCTCTTTTACAAGGTTTACATAAGGAGGGAGAATGCCGGCAGCTGGAATTCTGGGCTGGAAAAGGAGCAAATATTAGAGACCTATTCTGCGCAACTCCAAAAGTCCTGAAACTTCACGGAATATCTTAAAATAAATAAAGAAAAATCCTCGCCAAAAATGAAGGCCAGGGAACCCACACCCTTCTCACGAGGGTGGGGGCGCCCCCCCTAGGGAGCGCCCCCTACCTCGTGGCCCCCCTGGTGGCTCTCCGACATCCATCTTCTCCTATATGAAGTCTTTCGATGAGAAAAAAATCAAAGGAATTTTTCAGGACGAGACTCTGCCGCCACGAGGCGGAACCTTGGCGGAACCAATCTAGAGCTCCGGCAGAGCTGTTCTGCCGGGGATACTTCCCTCCAGGAGGGGGAAATCATCACCATCGTCATCACCAACGCTCCTCTCATTGAGGGAGGGCAATCTCCATCAACATCTTCACCAGCACTATCTCATCTCCAAACCCTAGTTCATCTCTTGTATCCAATTCTTGTCTCAAAGTCCAGGATTGGTGCTAGTAGGTTGCTAGTAGTGTTGATTACTCCTTGTAGTTGATGCTAGTTGGTTTATTTGGTGGAAGATCATATGTTTAGATCCTATATGCATATTATTACCCCTCTGATTATGAACATAAATATGCTTTGTGAGTAATTACGTTTGTTCCTGAGGAAAAGGGAGAAGTCTTGCTATGAGTAGTCATGTGAATTTGGTATTCGTTTGACATTTTGATAAGATGTATGTTGTCTAGCCTCTAGTGGTGTTATGTGAACATCGACTACATAACACTTCACCATTATTTGGGCCTAGAGGAAGGCATTGGGAAGTAATAAGTAGATGATGGGTTGCTAGAGTGACAGAAGCTTAAACCCTAGTTTATGTGTTGCTTCGTAAGGGGCTGATTTGGATCCACATGTTTCATGCTATGGTTAGGTTTACCTTAATACTTTTGTTGTAGTTGCGGATGCTTGCAATAGAGTTTAATCATAAGTGGGATTCTTGTTCAAGTAAGAAGAGCACCCAAGCACCGGTCCAACCACATATCAAATTATCAAAGTACCGAACGCGAATCATATGAACGTGATGAAAACTAGCTTGATGATACTCCCATGTGTCCTCGGGAGCGCTTTTCCTATTATAAGAGTTTGTTCTGGCTTGTCCTTTGCTACAAAAAGGATTGGCCCACCTTGCTGCACTTTATTTACTTTTGTTACTCGTTGCTCGTTATAATTTACCTTATCACAAAACTATCTGTTACCACTTATTTCAGTACTTGCAGAGAATACCTTGCTGAAAACCGCTTATCATTTCCTTCTGCTCCTCGTTGGGTTCGACACTCTTACTTATCGAAAGGACTATGATAGATCCCCCTATACTTGTGGGTCATCAAGACTCTTTTCTGGCGCCGTTGCCGAGGAGTGTAGCGCCTTTGGTAGGTGGGATTTGGTAAGGAAAAATTGATATAGTGTGCTGAAATTTACTGTCACTTGTTACTATGGAAAGTAATTCTCTGAGGGGCTTGTTCGGGGTATCTTCATCCCGTCTAGTAGAGCAAAGAGTTGCTCCTCAACCTACTGAACCTATTGAAAATGAAATTCCTTTTGAATTTCCTTCGGGTATGATGGAAAAACTGCTAGCTAACCCTTTTACAGGAGATGGAACAAAGCATCCTGATGAGCACTTAATATATGTGGATGAAGTTTGTGGATTATTTAAGCTTGCAGGTATACCCGATGATGTTGCTAAGAAGAAGGTCTTCCCTTTATCTTTGAAGGGAGACGCATAGTTATGGTATAGGCTATGTGATGATATGAGATCATGGGACTATAAAAGATTGAAGTTGGAATTTCATCAAAAGTATTACACTATGCATCTTGTTTATCGTGATCGCAATTATATATATAATTTCTGGCCTCGCCAAGGAGAAAGCATCGCTCAAGCTTGGGGGAGGCTTAAATCAATGTTATATTCATGCCCCAATCATGAGCTCTCAAGAGAAATGATTATTCAAAATTTATATGCTCGGCTTTCTCATAATAATCAAACCATGCTCGATACTTCTTGTGCTGGCTCTTTTATGATGAAGACTATTGAATTCAGATGGAATTTATTGGATAGAATTAAACGCAACTCTGAAGACTGGGACCTTGATGAAGGTAAGGAGTCAGGTATGACACCTAAGTTTGATTGTGTTAAATCTTTTATGGACACCGATATTTTCCGTAAGTTTAGCACTAAATATGGAGTTGACTCTGAGATAGTAGCTTCTTTCTGTGAATATTTTGCTACTTATGTTGATCTCCCTAAGGAGAAGTGGTTTAAATATCATCCTCCCATAGAAGTAAAAGTAGTTGCACCTATTAAAGTTGAAGAAAAGACTGTCACTTATAATGATCCTATTGTTCCTACTTCTTATGTTGAGAAACCACCTTTCCCTGTTAGAGTAAAGGATCATGCTAAAGCTTCAACTGTTATTCGTAAAAGCAATATTAGAACTTATACACCTCCTAAGAAAGTTAAAGTAGAACCTAATATTGCTATTGTTAAAGATCTCTTGTCTGATAATATTGATGGGCATGTTATTCAGTTCAAAGGTGAAACTGCTAGAATTGCTAAACCTTGTGATAAAGATAAACATAGACATGTGGTAGGCGTGCCTGTTATTTCTGTTAAAATAGGAGATCATTGTTATCATGGCTTATGTGATATGGGTGCTAGTGCTAGTGTTATACCTTATGACTTGCATAAAGAAATTATGCATGACATTGCACCTGTTGAGTTAGAAGAAATTGGTGTCACAATTAAACTTGCCAATAGAGATACTATTTCAGGGATGGGAATTGTTAGAGATGTTGAAGTCTTGTGTGGGAAAACTAAATATCCAGCCGATTTTCTTGTTCTTACTTCTCCACAAGATAGCTTTTGTCCCGTTATATTTGGTAGACCCTTCTTAAATACTGTCAATGCTACCATAGATTGCACAAAGAATGTTGTTACTGTTGGCTTGGATGATATGGTTCATGAGTTTAATTTCTCTAAATTTAGTAAACAACATCGTGAGGAAGAATTACCTAGTAAGGATGAAATTATTGGTCTTGCTTCTATTGCCGTACCTCCTAGTGATCCTTTAGAACACTATTTGCTAGACCATGAAAATGATATGTTCATGAATGAAAGAAGGGAAATAGATGAAGTATTCTTTAAACAGGAACCTATTCTGCAACACAATTTGCCTGTTGGAATTTTAGGGGATCCTCCTCCACCCAAGGGTGATCCCGTGTTTGAGCTTAAACCTTTGCCTGATAATCTTAAATATGCTTATCTTGATGAAAAGAAGATATATCCTGTTATTATTAGTGCTAACCTTTTAGAGCATGAAGAAGAAAGATTATTGAAAACTCTGAAGAAGCATCGTGCTGCTATTGGATATACTCTTGATGATCTTAAGGGCATTAGTCCCACTCTATGTCAACATAAAATAAATTTGGAAGCAGATGCCAAACCAGTTCGTGATCCTCAACGACGTCTGAATCCTAAAATGAAAGAAGTGGTAAGAAAAGAAATGCTCAAGCTTCTGGAGGCAGGTATAATCTATCCCGTTGTTGATAGTGAGTGGGTAAGTCCTGTCCATTGTGTCCCTAAGAAGGGAGGTATTACTGTTGTTACTAATGATAAAGATGAATTGATTCCACAAAGAATTATCACAGGTCATAGCATGGTAATTGATTTCCGCAAATTAAATAAAGTTACTAAGAAAGATCATTACCCCTTACCTTTTATTGATCAAATTCTAGAAAGATTATGCAAACATACACATTATTGCTTTCTAGATGGTTATTCTGGTTTCTCTCAAATACCTATGTCGGCTAGAGATCAATCAAAGACTACTTTTACATGCCCTTTTGGTACTTTTGCTTATAGACGTATGCCTTTTGGTTTATGTAATGCACCTGCTACCTTTCAAAGATGCATGATGGCTATATTCTCTGACTTTTGTGAAAAGATTTGTGAGGTTTTCATGGACGATTTTTCCGTCTATGGTTCCACTTTTGATGATTTCTTGAGCAATCTTGATCGAGTTTTGCAGGGATGTGAAGAAACTAATCTTGTCTTGAATTGGGAAAAGTGCCACTTTATGGTTAATGAAGGTATTGTCTTGGGGAGTAAAGTTTCTGAAAGAGGTATTGAAGTTGATAAAGCCAAGGTTGATGCTATTGAAAAGATGCCATGTCCCAAGGACATCAAAGGTATAAGAAGTTTCCTTGGTCACGCCAAATTTTACAGGAGGTTCAGTAAGGACTTCTCAAAAATTTCTCGGCCTCTAACTAATTTATTGCAAAAAGATATACCATTTGTCTTTGATGATGATTGTGTAGAAACATTTGAAATACTTAAGAAAGGATTAGTCTTTGCACCTATTGTTCAGCCACCTGATTGGAATTTACCCTTTGAAATTATGTGTGATGCTAGTGATTATGTTGTAGGTGTTGTTCTAGGGCAAAGAGTTGATAAGAAATTAAATGTTATTCATTATGCTAGTAAGACTCTAGACAATGCTCAAATAAATTATGCTACTACTGAAAAAAGAGCTTTTAGCAGTTGTATTTGCTTGTGATAAGTTCAGATCTTATATTGTTGATTCTAAAGTAACTATTCAAACTGATCATGCTGCTATTAAATATATTAGGGAAAAGAAAGATGCTAAACCTAGACTTATTAGATGGGTTCTCTTGCTACAAGAATTTGATTTGCACATTGTTGATAGAAAGGGAGCTGAGAACCCCGTTGCAGACAACCTGTCTAGGTTAGAAAATATTCTTGATGACCCACTACCTATTAATGATAGCTTTCCTGATGAACAATTAAATGTTATAAGTACTTCTCGTAGTACTCCATGGTATACTGATTATGCTAATTATATTGTTGCTAAGTTTATACCACCTAGCTTCACATACCAGCAAAAGAAAAAGTTTTTCTATGATTTAAGACATTACTTTTGGGATGATCCACATCTTTATAAAGAAGGAGTGTATGGTGTTATTAGACGTTGTGTACCTGAGCATGAATAGGAACAGATCCTACGCAAGTGTCACTCCGAGTCTTATGGAGGACACCACGCTGGAGATAGAACTGCACATAAGGTATTGCAATCTGGTTTTTATTGGCCTACTCTCTTCAAGGATGCCCGTAAGTTTGTCTTGTCTTGTGATGAATGTCAAAGAATTGGTAATATTAGTAGACGTCAAGAAATGCCTATGAATTATTCACTTGTTATTAAACCATTTGATGTTTGGGGCTTTGATTATATGGGACCTTTTCCTGCCTCTAATGAATACACACATATTTTAGTTGCTGTTGATTACGTTACTAAGTGGGTAGAAGCTATTCCAACTAGTAGTGCTGATCATAACACTTCTATTAAAATGCTTAAGGAAGTTATTTTTCCGAGGTTTGTAGTCCCTAGATATTTAATGACTGATGGTGGTTCACACTTTATTCATGGTGCCTTCCGTAAAATGCTTGCTAAATATGATGTTAATCATAGAATTGCATCTCCTTATCACCCTCAGTCTAGTGGTCAAGTAGAGTTGAGTAATAGAGAGCTCAAATTAATTTTGCAAAAGACTGTTAATAGGTCTAGAAAGAATTGGTCTAAGAAACTTGATGATGCGTTATGGGCTTATAGAAGTGCATATAAAAATCCTATGGGTATGTCTCCGTATAAAATGGTTTATGGAAAAGCATGTCACTTACCTCTCGAACTAGAACACAAGGCATATTGGGCTATTAAGGAGCTCAACTATGATTTTAAACTTGCCGGTGAGAAGAGGTTATTTGATATTAGCTCACTTGATGAATGGAGAACCCAAGCTTATGAAAATGCCAAGTTGTTTAAAGAAAAAGTTAAAAGATGGCATGACAAAAGGATACAAAAGCATGAGTTTAATGTAGGTGATTATGTATTGCTATACAACTCTCGTTTAAGGTTTTTTGCAAGAAAACTTCTCTCTAAATGGGAAGGCCCCTATGTTATCGAAGAAGTCTATCGTTCCAGTGCCATGAAAATCAACAACTTCGAGGGCACAAATCCGAAGGTGGTAAACGGTCAAAGAATCAAACATTATATCTCAGGTAATCCCATAAATGTTGAAACCAATATTATTGAAACCATAACCCCGGAGGAATACATAAGGGACACTTTCCGGAACATTTCAGACCCCGAAAAGGAATAGGTATGTGGTACGGTAAGTAAACCGACTCCAAAACAATTTTTAAGGCAATATTTCTCCGTTTTGGAATATTTAGAAAAATAGAAAAATAAGTAGCAGTCCGGGAAGGACACGAGGGGCCCATGAGGGTGGTGGGTGCGCCCGACCCCCTTGGGCGCGCCCCCTACCTCGTGAGCACCTCGTGTGCCTTCCGGACTCCGTTTTCTTGCACGATACGTATTTTGGTCGGTAAAAATTCATTATATATTCTCCCGAAGGTTTTGACTCCCGTATCATGCAAACCTCCTCTGTTCTTGTTTCGAGCTATTTTCTGTCAGGGTTTTCCAGGCTAGGCATCATGTCGTCTCCCTCCTCCAACAATGGTGACAATGATGCCTGGCTAATGAAGATAGATCTGAAGAGGGAAGAACCCACGAGGGTCAACAAGGATGAAAGGATCAAGAAGGCCACGGAGGATCAAGCTCCGGCGGCAAAAGACATCCTTCCACTTGATCATAACCTTTTTACCCCAACTGAGATCGAAGCTTTCAAGATGATTGAGTTAGCTCGTATACAAAACAAGTATCTCACACAAGAAAATATTTTGTTGAAGGAACATATTGTCGCACTCAAGGGCATTATTCGCAAGCTGGAGGACCTCTTACGCTCGATGTGCGATTATCCATCACCACCACCTTCTTCACCAACAAAGAAGGAGATATAATCACATGGGCATGGGCACTCCCCTTGGCAACTGCCAAGCTTGGGGGAGGTGCCCCGGTATCGTATCACAATCACAACTCCTATATTTACCGTTTTTCTTAGTTCGATCCTAATAGTAGTATCTTGATCTAGTAGAATAAAGTTTATGGCATGATCTAGTTTTGAGTTTTGCTTTTTGATCTCTCTATGTAATCGAGTCCATGCGCTATATATAATAAAGATTATTTTTGAGTCAAGGGCTTGATTATTTTGCCATGATCTTGGGTGAATAAAAGAAAAGAGAAAAAGAATAAAAAGAAACAAAAAATTCATATTGATCTTATTGAGAGTAATGGCTTCACATAGAAAGAGTATGATGATTAAAAGTTGTTGGGAGTTGGCAGACATAGCTTTGGTCATTGTTGCAATTAATAGGAAGTAATAAGGAAAGAGAGGTTTTCACATATAGATATATTATCATTGACATCTTTTATGATTGGGAGCACTCATTAAAATATGACATGCTAAAAGAGTTGATGTTGGACAAGGAAGACAACGTAATGAGTTATGTCTTTCTTATATTTGAGATAAAGTATGTTGTCATGGATCCTCTAACTTGTTGAGCTTGGCTTTCCCCCTCATGCTAGCCAAATTCTCAGCACCAAGTAGAAATACTACTTGTGCTTCCAAATACCCTTAAACCAGTTTTGCCATGAGAGTCCACCATATCTACCTATGGATTGAGTAAGATCCTTCAAGTAAGTTGTCATCGGTGCAAAGCAATAAAAAATGCTCTAAATATGTATGATTGATTGGTGTGGGAGAAATAAGCTTTATACGATCTTGTGATGTGGAAGTAATAAAAGCGACGGACTGCATAATAAAGGTTCATATCACAAGGGGCAATATAAAGTGACGTTCTTTCGCATTGAGATTTTATGCATCCAACCATAAAAGCGCATGGCAACCTCTGCTTCCCTTATTATCTTCTATTATTATCTTCTACCTTATGCAAGAGTCATGGTGATCTTCACCTTTTCTTTTTCATTTTATCCTTTGGCAAGCTCAGCATGTTGGAAAGAACATGATATATATATATATCTAATTGGATGTAGGGGAGCATGAACCATTATTGTTGACATTGCCCTTGAGGTAAAAGGTTGTGGGGAAAAACTATAAGCCCCTATCTTTCTCTGTGTCCGATTAAAACTTCATAACCACAATTATTGCGTGAGTGTTAGCAATTATGAAGGACTAAATGATAGTTGAGTATGTGGACTTGCTTTTTAGCTCTGACATAGACTCTTTCCGATGTTATGATAAATTGCAATTGCTTCAATGACTGAGATTATAGTTTGTCGGAGCCCAATAAGGTTTATGATTTATACTTTTCCATTGTGAATAGATCATCACTTGAACATAAGTAATCATATGACAAAATCTATATATGTTGCCGCTATGAGAATAATCATGATGCCTTCATGTCCATATTTTATTTTTATCGACGCCTCTACCTCTAAACATGAGGACATATTTATTGTTATCGGCTTTTCACTTGAGGACAAGCGAGGTCTAAGCTTGGGGGAGTTGATACGTCCATTTTGCATCATGCTTTTATATCGATATTTATTGCATTATGGACTGTTATTTCACTTTATGTCACAATACTTATGGCTATCTCTCTTATTTTACAAGGTTTACATAAGGAGGGAGAATGCCGGCAGCTGGAATTCTGGGCTGGAAAAGGAGCAAATATTAGAGACCTATTCTGCGCAACTCCAAAAGTCCTGAAACTTCATGGAACATCTTAAAATAAATAAAGAAAAATCCTCGCCAAAGATGAAGGCCAGGGGGCCCACACCCTTCTCACGAGGGTGGGGGGCGCCCCCCCCTAGGGCGCGCCCCCTACCTCGTGGGCCCCCTGGTGGCTCTCCGACATCCATATTCTCCTATATGAAGTCTTCCGATGAGAAAAAAATCAAAGGAATTTTTTGAGACGAGACTCCGCCGCCATGAGGCGGAACCTTGGCGGAACCAATCTAGAGCTCCGGCAGAGCTGTTCTGCCGGGGATACTTCCCTCCGGGAGGGGGAAATCATCACCAACACTCCTCTCATCAGGAGAGGGAAATCTCCATCAACATCTTCACCATCACCATCTCATCTCCAAACCCTAGTTCCTCTCTTGTATCCAATTCTTGTCTCAAAGTCCGGGATTGGTGCTAGTAGGTTGCTAGTAGTGTTGATTACTCCTTGTAGTTGATGCTAGTTGGTTTATTTGGTGGAAGATCATATGTTTAGATCCTATATGCATATTATTACCCCTCTGATTATGAACATGAATATGCTTTGTGAGTAATTACGTTTGTTCCTAAGGACAAGGGAGAAGTCTTGCTATGAGTAGTCATGTGAATTTGGTATTCGTTTGACATTTTGATAAGATGTATGTTGTCTAGCCTCTAGTGGTGTTATGTGAACGTCGACTACATAACACTTCACCATTATTTGGGCCTAGAGGAAGGCATTGGGAAGTAATAAGTAGATGATGGGTTGCTAGAGTGACCGAAGCTTAAACCCTAGTTTATGCGTTGCTTCGTAAGGGGCTGATTTGGATCCACATGTTTCATGCTATGGTTAGGTTTACCTTAATACTTTTGTTGTAGTTGCGGATGCTTGCAATAGAGGTTAATCATAAGTGGGATTCTTGTTCAAGTAAGAAGAGCACCCAAGCACCGGTCCACCCACATATCAAATTATCAAAGTACCAAACGCGAATCATATGAACGTGATGAAAACTAGCTTGACGATATTCCCATGTGTCCTCGGGAGCGCTTTCCTATTATAAGAGTTTGTTCCGGCTTGTCCTTTGCTACAAAAAGGATTGGGCCACCTTGCTGCACTTTATTTACTTTTGTTACTCGTTGCTCGTTACAATTTACCTTATCACAAAACTATTTGTTACCACTTATTTCAGTACTTGCAGAGAATACATTGCTGAAAACCGCTTATCATTTCCTTCTGCTCCTCGTTGGGTTCGACACTCTTACTTATCGAAAGGACTACGATAGATCCCCCTATACTTGTGGGTCATCATCTACTTATCGCGGATGTGATGCCTATATACATGATTATGCCTAGATATTCTCATAATTATGCACTTTTCTATCAATTTCTCGACAGTAATTTGTTCACCCACCATAATACTTATGATATCTTGAGAGAAGCCACTAGTGAAACCTATGGCCCCGGGGTCTATTCCCCTTTATATTAATCTCCCGTCAACAAGCTATTTCTGCCACCGTTTATTTTGCAATCTTTACTTCCAATCTATATCATAAAAATACCAAAAATATTTATCTTATTATTATTATCTCTATCAGATCTCACTCTCGTAATGACCGTGAAGGGATTGACAACCCCTTTATCGCGTTGGTTGCGAGGTTCTTATTTGTTTGTGTAGATACGAGGGACTTGCGTATATTCTCCTACTGGATTGATACCTTGGTTCTCAAAAACTAAGGGAAATACTTACGCTACTTTGCTGCATCACCCTTTCCTCTTCAAGGGAAAACCAACGCAGTGCTCAAGAGGTAGCAAGAAGGATTTCTGGCACCGTTGTCGGGGAGATCTACCACAAGTCAAGAAATACCAACTACCCATCACAAACTCTTATCCCTCGCATTACATTATTTGCCATTTGCCTCTCGTTTTCCTCTCCCACACTTCACCCTTGCTGTTTTATTCGCCCTCTTTTTTCGTTCCCCTTCTCTTTTCCGTTCGTCTTTTTTCGCTTGCTTCTTGCGTCGCCGTGTTTCGTCATGGCTAGTCCCTTATCTGCCCCTTTGTCTCCCGAATTTGAAGTTCTTAACTTCAAACAAAGACAAGGAGATAATTTAAAAGATGCTTGGTTTAGGATGATGGAATCTTATCGTAATTGCACCCTAGAGGTGAATATTAGAATTTTACTTCGCAATTTTTATGTTGGGCTAAATATGTCACATAGACAACTCTTGGATTGCGTTGCCAAAGGGAATTTTATCGGAATTGATCCTAGTATTGCTCATGAAATCATAGAGGGAATAGTGGGAGCACTACCTCAACAAAAGGGGTCGCATCATACCCAGGAAGAGACTCAAGTTTTTGAAAAGATTTGCGAAGTAACGAAAATCTTACAAAAGTCTCTTGAACCTCTTAAGAGTGTTAGTGGAAACCTTCACCGCATGAATATGTTGGTTACCCTTTGCAATAAGCGGTTGGATTCTTTAGATATAAAAATTCAAATATGAAGGGAAACATAAAGAATCTCCCGGATTCGAGCATGACTCCACTAAAAAATTAAAACCAAAGATGATAACACCTAGATCTATTCTTGCGTTATGCCTAGCTAGGGGCGTAAAACGATAGCGCTTGTTGGGAGGCAACGCAAATTTATTTTTGTTTCTTGATTTTTGTTTCTGTTTAGTAATAAATAATTCATCTAGCCTATGTTTAGATGTGGTTTTATGCTTTTAATTAGTGTTTGTTCCAAGTAGAACCTTTGGGAAGACTTGGGGAAAGTCTTTGCGATCTTGCTGTAAAAAACAGAAACTTTAGCACTCACGAGATTTGCTGACATTTTTTACTGGAGAGTGAGATTAAGTTGATTCTTTTTGAAGATGATTAACAGATAAATTCCTCACGTCCAGAAAGTTATTTTAGAATTTTTGGGGTTACATAAGTATTCGAAACCTACATATTACTACAGACTGTTCTGTCTTTGACAGATTCTGTTTTTCGTGTGTTGTTTGTGTCGGCGTTCTGGGAACGGGGGTCCCCAGACTTGCCTGCCTGCGGCCTGCGGCGTGGCTCAAAGGGGGGCCCAGCATGGCCCATCTTCATCAACACAGACCCAAGACCCTCGCGAGGGGCCAAGCCTCGCGGGGCGGACGACACGGAGCTTCCTCAGGCACGGCCTCACCAGGCTGGCTCGCGAGGAGGCGGAGAGATCAAGGCGGGGTACCTCACGAGGTGCCCGTGACGCAAGCCATGACGACCAAAGGCGCCAGGCGGGTGCCAGCCCGTGCAGTGTCCTCCTTTCCTCTTTGGTGCAAAGGGAGCAAGCGCAGCCGCGGAGTACCGAGGCATCAGGCAAAGGTTGCCATTTCGGTGCAACAAGACCAAGACCAGGATGACTGCAATACGGAGGTCATTGTGGAGCCCAAGACGGCGTCACCACCAGAGCTTTGTGCAGGCGAAGACTACTTTTATCAGGATAGCTAGTACTAGCTGTCCCCCTTCAAATTAGCCCGCCATTGTTGGCTCCCTTCCCGCTCGATATTTGGGAAGAGGACCAGGGCCTCTATAAATAGGACCAGCCACCCACAGAGGTTGAGAGAGAGGTTAAGAGAAGAGAGGGAGAGAGAGGTTCAGGGAGATCAACAATCAGAGAGAGAGAGGGAGAGAGAGAAGGGTGACTGAACTCCTCCCAGCAGTTCATCGCCCCAGCCTAGAACAGACCCTCGCGAGGTTGTTCTTCCTTGTATTGTTCCTCATCATCAGCCCAAGAGGCAATCCACCACACCACACACTGGAGTAGGGTATTACACCACAACGGTGGCCCGAACCAGTATAAACCCTGTGTCTCTTGTGTTGTTCTTTCCATAGCTTAGATCTTAGCGAGGCGGAGGGGTGCAGGTAGGTAGGAGGCGAAATCTCCGCGCGCACCCCAGTGTTCGAACCTCAAGGGTCTGCCGGAACCCGAAATCTGACATTTGGCGCGCCAGGTAGGGGTGCGCCGGAATTCGTCTTCCACCGCCCCGTTCTCCTCCGACCATCGTGCCATGTCTGACGCTCGTCGGGCCCGTGCCGAGCGCCGGGCCGCTCTCGCTTCCCGCGTCGCCCAGACGGCTCCTGTCGGCGGGCGTCCTCGCTGTTCCCCGTCACCTGCCGTCAACGCCGCCACCGGCCCGGCGGGGGACAAGCAACAAGCATCATCTCAGCATCCATCCGTGCGGCAAGACAGCTGCACCGCAACTCCCTCGCTCACCCCAGCTGGTTCTTCGTCCCTCGCGCTCCGCGCACCCATGGAGGCTCGAGCTGCGCTCATCGCGGCAAACGAGCTCCTGTGCTACCGTCCCATCGATGACGTCTACGAAGAATGGCTTGACCGCATCGCCGAGCTCATCCGCGCCGCAGGGCGCTCTCCTGCGCCGTCCGTTCTGCTGCACCACACCCCGCCCCGCGCGGGCGATGAAGCTCCGACGGCGCCCCGGCCGCCTCCTCCTCACGAAGGCGCCATGGCTCCAATGCGCGTGGCCCCTGGGCGGAACCCGCTCCGTCAGGTGCCAGCGCAGCAAGAGCAGAGCTGCCAGGAAGTCCCTCGCCCGCAAGAAGCTGCCCAGCGCTCCCTGCTCCAGCACGTCACGACCATTCTCCTGCTCCAGCACGTCAAGTCCCCGCGCTGCTCCCAGCTGCAGCGCGTGGGGACATGCAAGACCAAGATCTCCGTCACCCAAGGCCTCCCATGGCCATAGAAGGCTGCCATGCCTTCACCACCGAGCTACACAGCGTCGCGTGGCCCGGCAAGTTCAAGCCAGACCTGCCTCCTCGTTACGATGACGCGGCTGACCCTGCGGAGTTCCTCCAGCTCTACGAGCTGGGCATCGAAGCTGCCAACGGAGACGAGAAGGTCATGGCGAACTGGTTTCCCATGGCGCTCAAGGACGAGGCCCGCACCTGGCTCCTGAACCTGGCTCCAGGCACAATCTCCTCCTGGGATGAGATGCGCACCCGCTCCATCGCCAACTTCCAAGGTACTCGCGACCGGCCACCCACCGTGAGCGACATGCGCCGCATCAAGCAACAACCCGGGGAGACCCTACAGAAGTACATCCAGCGCTTCAACAACGCACGCCTCAAGATTCCCAAGGTGACTGAGGAGGCCATCATCTCAGCCTTCTCCGACGACGTGCGCGATGTCAAGATGAAGGAGGAGCTGGCGATGCATGAAGACCTATGCACTTCCTTGGAGTTGTTCAACTTGGCAACCAAGTGCGCCAGGGCTGAGGAAGGGCGTCTCTCCCTCCTCGAGCCGCCTACCGCAGACCCAGAAGAGAAGAAGCTCAAGGCCAAGGATGTGAAGCGCAAGGGAGCTGCCGTGCTCGCGGCAGAACCAGACACCAAGCGGGGCAGAGATCAGCCTGAACCTTCCAAGGGCAGCCGGTACTGTGTGTACCATGACCTCCACACCCACAACACCAACGAATGTCAAGAGCTCCGAGCCGTACGGGAAGGAAGGGTCAGCCGTCGCCCCGACCGCGGTGACCGGGGCTACAGTCGAGGAGGAGGAAGGAACGCAGGACGCTGGGAAGACCGTGGCTCGCGCCAAGGGTGGCATGATCAACCTCGCGAGGATCGCTGGCAAGACCCGCCTCGCGAGGGAGACTGGAGTGATCAGCCTCGTGAGGATCGCCCGCAAGGCAACGCAGGCCTCCCTCCGCTGCCGCTGCAGCCAAGGAGAAACGAGGACCACCACCAGGACGAGGGGGCTGGGGGCTTCCAGGAGCCGCGCACGATCGCCTGCATTCTAGGCGGGGCTCAAGCCCCAGCCTCTCAACGCATCTTCAAGCAGTTCGCCCGCGAAGTGAATACAGTCCTCCCCAGGCTTGAAGCCACGCGCCCTCTCAGGTGGGCGGCGTGCGCCATCACGTTCAGCTCAGCAGATCAGCTCAAGTGTGCGGCTACAGCCGGAGTCCTCCCAATGCTTTGTTCCCCAATCATCAGCAACGTGGTGGTCACCAGGACCCTCATCGATGGCGGGGCAGGGCTCAATGTCCAGTCCGTGGAAACATTCAACAATCTCCAAGTGCCCTACAGCCAGCTTCAGCCAACCAAGCCCTTCACCGGAATCACCGACGGCTCCACGGTCCCGATTGGGCAGGTCCGCCTCCCTGTCACCTTCGGGGCACGCGACAACTACTGCGCCAAGCTCATCGACTTCGATATTGCTCACATTCGCCTGCCATACAACGCCATCCTTGGGTACCCAGCGCTAGCCAAGTTCATGGCCGTAACTCACCACGGCTACAACGTCCTCAAGATGCCAGGAAGTGGCGGAGTCATCACGGTGCCCTGTGAAGAGAAGGACGTGGTGTGTTCCCTGGAACGAGCCTTTCAGGCCGCGACACTGGAAGACCCGGATCGCGGAAGCAGGAGGCTTCCCGAGACCGCCCCTAAGAAGAAGAAGACATTGTCCGGCCCGGCCCCTCAGGAGGCAGGCCCCTCTGGGCCCGTGCCTGCCCAGGGGGAACCTTCTTCCATCGCATAGGAAAGTGCGCCCGGCGCCCTCCTCAGGCAGGGCTCGGGGGCTCTCCCCTGGAGGGCCACCGACCTGGCTAGGGTCATGAGGGAGGCGCTTGGGCACCTCATGGAGGCGTGTTTCGAAGCACGTTTCCCTCAAGAAGGAGTAAGGCAAGGAGAGCCAGACCCTCAGGAGTTCGTCAGCAAGGCCATTCAGGAGCTACAGGAGTCAAGGGTCATGAAAGGCGGCCGCCGTCTACCAGCAGTGGTTCCCCATCCAGGCGAGGATGGTGGGCTGCGCGTCTGCATCGACATACCAGGGCTCAACCGAGTCGCCTCTTTGGAGCGCCTCTGGCCCTCGCGATTGGGGCGCTACGGAGGTCCACCCCACAGCTACGTTCGCATGCCTTACGGCTTGCCGAACGCATCTGCCACGTACCAGCGCCTCATGAGGGGCATCATGGAGGCACAAGAGGCCAGGCATTCCGCAGCCCTGGCGGAGATGGAGATGGTCCGCGGGGAGCCGCCAGCACCTCCGGAGCCTCCCGAGGCCCCTGGGCCTGGGGGCTCGTGAGGATCGGCTCCCGCAGCCCACCGAGTCTGCTACACCAACACCCCTTCGACCTCAACGTCATCAGGTGACATCTTTCAAGTTTCACTTCCTGCTGGGAGCGCCCCCCAGGGCTGCATTATTCCCAGGCCGCGTGGGTCCGTCCCTGCGGCATGTATCCCTTTTATTTCATGTTGTTAGCTTACCTTGTTGGGGGCGCCCCTTGGGCTGCATGATCCCCAAGTCCCTCGGGCCTGACCCAGTGATGTCCGCCTTCCCAGCATCTATTTGAATGAATCCACTCCTTCGCGTCTAATGTGTTTAACCTAGCTGCCCGCTCAACTGACGCCAACTGACGGAACTACTCCCAAACGGCACGACGCTTGCGCATGGGTCCGTCCCTGCAACACCGACAAACCTGGATGGTTGAGCTCTGGCCGCGGCAGCCCCGCATGGCGCCACCTCGTCAAGCCTTCAGTGCCACATTACCCCTCGGAAGCAACCAACAGCTGACTGTCAATTGTCGTGGCAACCCCTCGTTCTTTTTCTGATGAGTCTATAGTATCTCTTAAAGAGCTGCATCAGGCGAGGCCCTTGCAGTGTCTCCTTCACTCTCATCCGCGCGAACCACTTACACGTTAAAGGGGGGGTGCCTGAGCATCGCGACTCAGGGCTCCTACTGGCTCTCCAGCCCTCACCCTCTGGCCTTGTCCACGGCATCGCGACCTGGCATACCAGCGACGGCTAAGACTCGCTCGAGGGCCGGGACCCGAGGACGTAGAGCAGAAAGGGGTGCAAAGGCGAGAGGGGAGGGACACGCGAGGACCTCGCCGAGCAACCTCACGCCTGCCGATGCACGAACCCGGCGACACACCAGAGAGCGACCCCTGATTCTCGAGATAAGTCACCACCCGGAAGCGCCAGCTACC
>NC_041386.1:562101854-562150752 GCF_002162155.2 Triticum dicoccoides | reverse complement strand
TTAGCGACGCCGCTCCCCTTTCTCACCAAACGACGGCTGCTTGAGCGCCAAAGGGGACCTCCTGAGCATCGTGACTCGGGGGCTCTTACCGGACTCCGGGTCGCTCACCTCCCGGCCTTGACCACGGCATCGCAACCTGGCATACCAGCGACGGCTGAAGCCGCCTTGGGACTGGGACCTGTCGGCGCAGAGCACCAAGCCCTCGTGAGGTTCGAAAGGGAGGACTGAGCAAGACGGAATGAGCAACTCGCACAATTCTACGAGAAGGGTTATATTAACAAAACAGGGTCACAGGCACCTTACAAGCCCCCACGGGATGCGTCTTTGATTCCTCACAGGGAACAGATCCTAAAGGGACACTAACTACGCGCTCCCCTGCAGAAGACGCCATCATCAACAGTGGGCTGTCAAGCACCGGCGCCAACCCCATCCAGATTAGAGTCAGCGGAGGCCTGACGAGCCCGCCCTGCTCCAGGAGCGGCGCCGGCTCAGGGGCTCGTAGCTGTCGTCGCTCGTCTCCGAAGTCGCGAAGAGCTTGCTGGAGTCGCTGGAACCTCCGCCGCCTCCGCCGCCTGAGGAGCCGCCAAGGGAGCGGTCGGCGGGCCCAGTCCTCGCTGCAGCAGGGTCCCAGCCACCTCTCTCGGGGCAGCACTCCAGCCGGCATCCGTTCGCATCAAAGACCATGAAGAACATCACCGAAGCACCGTCGTACTCCAAGTGGATCGTGAAGGCACCTCTTGTCCTGCAAACCCGGGAGATTTTGCTCCAGCCTCGAGTCATGAAGACCTTGCCCGGGGCAACAACCGCGACCTCTGCCCCGGTCGCGAGGGTGCTACAGCCGGCATGCTGCAGCCAAAGCTCTAGGGGCTCTCCCTGCAGGACGATGGAGGCGAAGAAGGAAGGAAGGCGAATCCAAGACTGAGGAGGCATGGCGACGTGGAATATGAACTCTCGGGAGGAGCCCTCGGTGTGGACCCCAGGGGGACGACCCACACCTTTGTGACCCGTCAGCGCCGACGGCGGTGCCGCCCGTGGCGATCAGCATCAGCTCCTTCAGGGCCCTCGTTGTGGGCGTACAAGGGAAGCGGGAACCCCGGCGGTGCCCGCTCGCACCAAGGCCTCGACACCACCTGATGGGCCCCCTCATCCGGGCCATGGAGGACGAGCCGTTTCTTCGGCGGGAGCGGGTCTGGTTCCTCTCGGGGAGCCTTTCCCCTCTCTGCCGTCGAGAACCGGCGGATCGGAGCCATCGCAGCAGAACGGAGCAAGGATCGGGAAGAAGGAGAAGCGAGGAGGGATGAACTGGAAGGGCGCGCGTCGTTCCGTACTTATGGCCAGTGTAGGCCAACCGTCGACCTCCACGATCGCAGGTAATCATGACCCACTTTGCATGCAGGGACTTTTCCAATCCGTGCAGTTGCTGAGGTGCCATGGGGAAGTGGAGACGCCCACATCCAATCAACCGCCACGCGGCGCCCAAGGCCGCAGGCTGTTAGGGCCCGCGGCGCTTCGCTCTTGCCCTTCCGCCTCCCTGCACGGCCAAGTCCGGGCGCGCCTCGGGCCCGGGGGCTACTGTCAGCGTTCTGGGAACGGGGGTCCCCAGACTTGCCTGCCTGCGGCCTGCGGCGTGGCTCAAAGGGGGGCCCAGCACGGCCCATCTTCATCAACACAGACCGAAGACCCTCGCGAGGGGCCAAGCCTCGCGGGGCAGACGACACGGAGCTTCCTCAGGCATGGCCTCACCAGGCTGGCTCGCGAGGAGGCGGAGAGATCAAGGCGGGGTAACTCACGAGGTGCCCGTGACGCAAGCCATGACTACCAAAGGCGCCAGGCGGGTGCCAGCCAGCGCAGTGTCCTCCTTTCCTCTTTGGTGCAAAGGGAGAAAGCGCAGCCGCAGAGTACTAAGGCATCAGGCAAAGGTTGCCATTTCGGTGCAACAAGACCAAGACCAGGATGACTGCAAGACGGAGGTCATTATGGAGCCCAAGACGGCGTCACCACCAAAGCTTTGTGCAGGCGAAGACTACTTTTGTCAGGATAGCTAGTACTGGCTGTCCCCCTTCAAATTAGCCCGCCATTGTTGGCTCCCTTCCCGCTCGATATTTGGGAAGAGGACCAGGGCCTCTATAAATAGGACTAGTCACCCACAGAGGTTGAGAGAGAGGTTAAGAGAAGAGAGGGAGAGAGAGGTTCAGGGAGATCAACAATCAGAGAGAGAGAGAGAGAAGGGTGACTGAACTCCTCCCAATAGTTCACCGCCCCAGCCAAGAACAGACCCTCGTGAGGCTGTTCTTCCTTGTATTGTTCGTCATCATCAGCCCAAGAGGCAATCCACCACACCACACACTGGAGTAGGGTATTACACCACAACGGTGGCCCGAACCAGTATAAACCCTGTGTCTCTTGTGTTGTTCTTTCCATAGCTTAGATCTTAGCGAGGCGGAGGGGTGCAGGTAGGTAGGAGGCGAAATCTCCGTGCGCACCCCAGTGTTCGAACCTCAAGGGTCTGCCAGAACACGAAATCCGACAGTTTGCTTATTTTGATGAATTTATGGCTAGTATCGGAGGTTATGAACCATTGAGAAGTTGGAATATAGTAGGTTTAACACCAAAATAAATAAATAATGAGTTCATTATAGTACCTTAAGTGGTGGTTTGTTTTCTTATACTAATGGAGCTCATGAGATTTTCTGTTTAAGTTTTGTGTTGTGAAGTTTTCAAGTTTTGGGTAAAGATTTGATGGATTATGGAACAAGGAGTGGCAAGAGTCTAAGCTTGGGGATACCCATGGCACCTCAAGGTAAAATTCAAGGACAACCAAAAGCATGAGCTTGGGGATGCCCCGGAAGACATCCCCTCTTTCATCTTCTTCTATCGATAACTTTACTTGAGGCTATATTTTTATTCAACGCATGATATGTGTTTTGCTTGGAGCGTCTTGTATGATTTGAGTATTTGCTTTTTAGTTTACCACAATCATCCTTGTTGTACACACCTTTTGGGAGAGACACACATGAATTAGAATTTATTAGAATACTCTATGTGCTTCACTTATATCTTTTGAGCTAGATAATTTTCCTCTAGTGCTTCACTTATATCTTTTAGAGCACGGTGGTGGTTTTATTTTATAGAAATTATTGATCTCTCATGCTTCACTTATATAATTTTGAGAGTCCCTTAGAACAGCATGGTAATTTTCTTTGGTTATGAAACTAGTCCTAATATGATAGGCATCCAAGATGGGTATAATAAAAACTCTCATAGAAAGTGCATTGAATACTATGAGAAGTTTGATACTTGATAATTGTTTTGAGATATAAAGGTGGTGATATTAGAGTGTGCTAGTCGAGTAATTGTGAATTTTAGAAATACTTGTGTTGAAGATTGCAAGTCCCGTAGCATGCACGTATGGTAATCGTTGTGTAACAAATTTGAAACATGAGGTGTTATTTTGATTGTCTTCCTTATGAGTGGCGGTCGGGGGCATTAATATAGATTCATATTTTGTTCTAGTATCGAGTTGTAAATAGATAGAAGTGTGATGATCATCATTAATAGAGCATTGTCCCAAAAAAGGCCAAATAAAAAAAGAAAGGCCCAAAAAAGGGGGACAATGCTACTATCCTTTTTTCCACACTTGTGCTTCAAAGTAGCACCATGATCTTTATGATAGAGAGTCTCTTGTTTTGTCACTTTCATATACTAGTGCGAATTTTTCATTATAGAACTTGGCTTGTATATTTCAACAATGGGCTTCCTCAAATAACCTAGGTCTTCGTGAGCAAGCAAGTTGGATGCACACCCACTTAGTTTCTTTTGTTGAGCTTTCATACATTTATAGCTCTAGTGCATCCATTGCATGGCAATCCCTACTCCTTGCATTGACATCAATTGTGTTGGGGAACGTAGCAGAAATTCAAAATTTTCCTACGTGTCACCAAGATCTATCTATGGAGAAACCAGCAACGAGGGGAAGGAGAGTGCATCTACATACCCTTGTAGATCGCTAAACGGAAGCGTTCAAGTGAACGGGGTTGATGGAGTCGTACTCATCGTGATCCAAATCACCGATGACCAAGTGCCGAACGGACGGCACCTCCGCGTTCAACACACGTACAGCCCGGTGACGTCTCCCACGCCTTGATCCAGCAAGGAGAGAGGGAGAGGTTGAGGAAGACTCCATCCAGCAGCAGCACAACGGCGTGGTGGTGGTGGAGGAGCGTGGCAATCCCGCAGGGCTTCGCCAAGCACCATGGGAGAGGAGGAGTAGGGAGAGAGGTAGGGCTGCACCAACGAGAGATCGAATCGCGTGTTATGGGCAGCCCCAGGCCTCTATTTATATAGGGGAGAAGGGGGCTGCGCCCCCTTTAGGGTTTCCCACCCCAAGGGGTGCGGCCAGCCCTAGATGGGACTTGGGGAGGCGGCCAAGAGGGGGAGAGAGGGGAGGCGCACACTAGGTGGGCCTTAAGGCCCATCTGGACTAGGGTTTGCCCCCTCCCACTCTCTCTTGCGCCTTGGACCCCTTGTGGGGGGAGCACCAGCCCACCTAGGGGCTGGTCCCCTCCCACACTTGGCCCACGCAGCCTTCTGGGGCAGGTGGCCCCACTTGGTGGACCCCCGGGACCCTCCCGGTGGTCCCGGTACAATACCGATATCGCCCGAAACTTTTCCGGTGACCAAAACAGGACTTCCCATATATAAATCTTTACCTCCGGACCATTCCGGAACTCCTCCGGGATCTCATCCGAGACTCCGAACAACATTCGGTAACCACATACAAACTTCCTTTATAACCCTAGCGTCATCGAACCTTAAGTGTGTAGACCCTACGGGTTCGGGAAACATGCAGACATGACCGAGACGTTCTTCGGTCAATAACCAACAGCGGGATCTGGATACCCATGATGGCTCCCACATGTTCCACGATGATCTCATCGGATGAACCACGATGTCAAGGACTTAATCAATCCCGTATTCAATTCCCTTTGTGTATCGGTATGTTACTTACCCGAGACTCGATCGTCGGTATCCAATACCTTGTTCAATCTCGTTACCGGCAAGTCACTTTACTCGTTCCGTAACACATCATCCCGTGATCAACTCCTTGGTCACATTGCGCATATGATGATGTCCTACCGAGTGGGCCCAGAGATACCTCTCCGTTTACACGGAGTGACAAATCCCAGTCTCGATCCGCATAAAACAATAGATACTTTTGGAGATACCTGTAGTGCACCTTTATAGTCACCCAGTTACGTTGTGACATTTGATACACCCAAAGCACTCCTACGGCATCCAGGAGTTACACGCTCTCATGGTCAAAGGAAGAGATACTTGACATTCGCAAAGCTCTAGCAAACGAACTACACGATCTTTGTGCTAGGCTTAGGATTGGGTCTTGTCCATCACATCATTCTCCTAATGATGTGATCCCGTTATCAACGACATCCAATGTCCATAGCCAGGAAACCATGACTATCTGTTGATCACAACGAGCTAGTCAACTAGAGGCTCACTAGGGACATATTGTGGTCTATGTATTCACACGTGTATTACGATTTCCGGATAATACAGTTATAGCATGAATAAAAGACTATTATCATGAACAAAGAAATATAATAATAACACTTTTATTATTGCCTCTAGGGCATATTTCCAACAGTCTCCCACTTGCACTAGAGTCAATAATCTAGTTCACATCACCATGTGATTAACACTGACAGGTCACATCACCATGTGACCAACATCCAAAGAGTCTTGGGTTTGATCATGTTGCTTGTGAGAGAGGTTTTTAGTCAACGGGTCTGAACCTTTCAGATCCGTGTGTGCTTTACAAATCTCTATGTCATCTCCTAGATGTAGCTACCACGTTCTATTTGGAGCTATTCCAAATAACTGTTCCACTTGGAGCTATTCTAAATTGTTGCCCCATTATACGTATCCGGTATCTCTACTTAGAGCTATCCGGATAGGTGTTAAGCTTGCATCGACGTAACCTTTTACCACCTCCATAATCAAGAAAATTCCTTAGTCCACTAGTTACTAAGGATAACTTTGACCGCTGTCTATGATCCATTCTTGGATCACTCTTGTACCCCTTGACTAACTCATGGCAAGGCACACTTCAGGTGCGGTACATAGCATAGCATACTGTAGAGCCTATGTCTTAAGCATAGGAGACGACCTTCGTCCTTTCTCTCTATTCTGCCATGGTCGAGCTTTAAGTCTTAACTTCATACCTTATAACTCAGGCAAGAACTCCTTCTTTGACTGATCCATCTTGAACACCTTCAAGATCATGTCAAGGTATGTGCTCATTTGAAAAGTACCATTAAGCGTTTTTGATCTATCCTTGTAGATCTTGATGCTCAATGTTCAAGTAGCTTAATCCCGGTTTTCTATTGAAAAAAACCTTTCAAATAACCCTATATGCTTTCTAGAAATTCTACATCATTTCTGATCAACATATACTCATCAGAAATTCTATAGTGCTCCCACTCACTTCTTTGGAAATACAAGTTTCTCATAAACTTTGTACAAACCAAAATCTTTGATCATCTTATCAAAGTGCACATTCCAACTCCGAGATGCTTACTCCAGTCCTTAGAAGGATCGCTGGAGCCAGCATACCTTTTAGCATTCTTAGGATCGACAAAACCTTTCTGATTGTATCGCATACATCCTTTCCTTACAAAAACTGGTAAGGAAACTCGTTTTGACATCCATCTGCCAAATTTCATAAATGCAGCTGATGCTAACGTGATTCCGACGGACTTAAGCATCGCTACGGATGAGAAAATCTCATCGTAGTCAACTCCTTGAACTTGTGAAAAAACTTTTCACCACAAGTCGAGCTTCATAGATGGTACCATCCACGTCCGTCTTCTTCTTAAAGATCCATTTATCTCAATGGCTTGCCGATCATCGGGCAAGTCCACCAAAGTCCATGCTTTGTTCTGATACATGGATCCTATCTCGGATTTCATGGCTTCTAACCATTTGTCAGAATTTGCGCCCACCATCGCTTCTCCATAGCTTGTAGGTTCATTGTTGTCTAGCAACATGACCTTTAAGACAGGATCACCGTACCACTCTGAAGCAGTACGCGTCCTTGTCGTCCTACGAGGTTCGGTAGTGACTTGATCCGAAACTTCATGATCACTATCATAAGTTTCCACTTCAATTGGTGTAGGTGCCACAGGAACAAGTTCCTGTGCCCTGATATACACTAGTTGAAGTGATGGTTCAATAACCTCATCAAGTCTCCACCATCCTCCCACTCAACTTTTCGAGAGAAACCTTTCCTCGAGAAAGGACCCGATTCAAAAAACAATCCATATTGCTTTCGGATCTGAATTAGGAGGTATACCCAACTGTTTTGGGTGTCCTATGAAGATGCATTTTATCCGCTTTGGGTTTGAGCTTATCAATCCTGAAACTTTTTCACATAAGCGTCGCAGCCCCAAACCTTTAAGAAACGACAACTTAGGTTTCTCTAAACCATAATTCATACGGTGTCATCTCAACGGAATTACGTGGTGCCCTATTTAAAGTGAATGTGGTTGTCTCTAATGCCTAACCCATGAACAATAGTGGTAATTCGATAAGAGACATCATGGTACGCACCATATCCAATAGGGTGCAACTATGATGTTCGGACACACCATCACACTATGGTGTTCCAGGTGGTATTAATTGTGAAACAATTTCCACAATGTCTTAATTGCGTGCCAAAACTCGTAACTCAGATATTCATCTCTATGATCATATCATAGACATTTTATCCTCTTGTCACAATGATCTTCTACTTCACTCTGAAATTACTCGAACCATTCAATAATTCAGACTTGTGTTTCATCAAGTAAATCTACTCGAATCATCTGTGAAGTAAGAACATAACGATATTCACTGCATGCCTCAGCACTCATTGGACTGCACACATCAAAAATGTGTTGCTTCCAACAAGTTGCTATCTTGTTCCATTTTACTGAAACCGAGGCTTTCAGTCATCTTGCCTATGTGGTATGATTTGCATATCTCAAGTGATCCAAAATCAAGTGAGTCCAAACTATCCATCTGCATGGAGTTTCTTCATGCATATACACCAATAGACACGGTTCGCATGTCTCAAACTTTTCAAAAACGAGTGAGTCCAAAAATCCATCAACATGGAGCTTCTTCATGCGTTTTATACCATTATGACTTACATGGCAGTCCCACAAGTAAGTGGTACTATCATTACTATCTTATATCTTTTGGCATGAAAATGTGTATCACTACGATCGAGATTCAATAAACCATTCCTTTAGGTGCAAGACCATTGAAGGTATTATTCAAATAAATAGAGTAACCATTATTCTCTTTAAATGAATAACCGTATTGCGATAGACATAATCCAATCATGTCTATGCTCAACGCAAACACTAAATCTCGATGGTAGAGGGAGCGTGCGATGCTTGATCACATCAAACTTGGAAACACTTCCAACACATATCGTTAGCTCACCTTTAGCTAGTCTCCGTTTATTCCGTAGCTCTTTTTATTTCGAGTTACTAACACTTAGCAACTGAACCGGTATCTTAATACCCTGGTGCTACTAGGAGTACTAGTAATGTACACATTAACATAATGTATATCCAATATACTTCTATCGACCTTGCCAGCCTTCTCATCTACCAAGTATCTAGGGTAATTCCGCTCTAGTGACTATTCCCCTTATCACAGAAGCACTTAGTCTCGGGTTTGGGTTCAACCTTGGGTTTCTTCACTAGAGCAGCAGCTGATTTGCCGTTTCATGAAGTATCCCTTCTTGCCCTTGCCCTTCTTGAAACTAGTGGTTTCACCAACCATCAACAATTGATGCTCCTTCTTGATTTCTACTTTCGCGGTGTCAAACATCGCGAATACCTCAAAGGATCATCATATCTATCCCTGATATGTTATAGTTCATCACGAAGCTCTAGTAGCTTGGTGGCAATGACTTTGGAGAAACATCACTATCTCATATGGAAGATCAACTCCCACTCGATTCAAGTGATTGTTGCACTCAGACAATCTGAGCACAAGCTCAACGATTGAGCTTTTCTCCCTTAGTTTGCAGGCTAAGAAAATCGTCGGAGGTCTTATACCTCTCGACGTGGGCACGAGCCTGAAATCCCAATTTCAGCCCTCGAAACATCTCATATGTTCCACGACATTTCGAAAACGTCTTTGGTGCCTCAACTCTAAACCATTTAACTGAACTATCACGTAGTTATCAAAACATGTATGTCCGATGTTCGCAACATCCACAAACGACGTTTGGGGTTCAGCACACTGAGCGGTGCATTAAGGACATAAGCTTTCTACTGTCCGCATAATTGCTACTATCAACTTTCAACTATATTTTCTCTAGGAACATATCTAAACAGTGGAACTAAAGCGCGAGCTTACGACATAATTTGCAAAAGGTCTTTTGACTATGTTCAGGATAATTAAGTTCATCTTATGAACTCCCACTCAGATAGACATCCCTCTGGTCATCTAAGTGATTACATGATCCGAGTCAACTAGGCCGTGTCCGATCATCACGTGAGACGGACTAGTCATCATCGGTGAACATCTTCATGTTGATCGTATCTACTATACGACTAATGCTCGACCTTTCGGTCTCCGTGTTCCGAGGCCATGTCTGCACATGCTAGGCTCATCAAGTTAACCCTAAGTGTTTTCGCTGTGTAAAACTGTCTTACACCCGTTGTATGTGAACGTAAGAATCCATCACACCCGATCATCACGTGGTGCTTAGAAGCGACGAACTGTAGCAACGGTGCACAGTTAGGGGAGAACACTTCTTGAAATTGTTGTAAGGGATCATCTTATTTACTACCGTCGTTCTAAGCAAACAAGATGCATAAACATGATAAACATCACATGCAATCAAATAGAGTAGTGACATGATATGGCCAATATCATATAGCTCCTTTGATCTTCATCTTCGGGGCTCCATGATCATCTTGTCACCGGCATGACACCATGATCTCCATCATCATGATCTCCATCATCGTGTCTCCATGAAGTTGTCACGCCAACGACTACTTCTACTTCTATGACTAACGCGTTTAGCAATAAAGTAAAGTAGTTTACATGGCGTTCTTCAATGACACGCAGGTCATACAATAAATAAAGACAACTCCTATGGCTCCTGCCGGTTGTCATACTCATCGACATGCAAGTCGTGAATCCTATTACAAGAACATGATCAATCTCATACATCACATATCATTCATCACATTCTTCTTGGCCATATCACATCACATAGCATACCCTGCAAAAACAAGTTAGACGTCCTCTAATTGTTGTTTGCATGTTTTACGTGGCTGCTATGGGTTTCTAGCAAGAACGTTTCTTACCTACGCAAGACCACAACGTGATATGCCAATTGCTATTTACCCTTCATAAGGACCCTTTTCATCGAATCCGTTCCGACTAAAATGGGAGAGACTGGCACCCGCTAGCCACCTTATGCACCAAGTGCATGTCAATCGGTGGAACCTGTCTCACGTAAGAGTATGTGTAAGGTCGGTCCGGGCCGCTTCATCCCACAATACCGTCGAAACAAGATTGGACTAGTAACGGTAAGCATATTGAACAACATCAACGCCCACAACTACTTTGTGTTCTACTCGTGCAAAGAATCTACGCAATAGACCTAGCTCATGATGCCACTGTTGGGGAACATAGCAGAAATTCAAAATTTTCCTACGTGTCACCAAGATCTATCTATGGAGAAACCAGCAACGAGGGGAAGGAGAGTGCATCTACATACCCTTGTAGATCGCTAAGCGGAAGCGTTCAAGTGAACGGGGTTGATGGAGTCGTACTCGTCGTGATCCAAATCACCGATGACCAAGTGCCGAACGGACGGCACCTCCGCGTTCAACACACGTAAAGCCCGGTGACGTCTCCCACGCCTTGATCCAGCAAGGAGAGAGGGAGAGGTTGAGGAAGACTCCATCCAGCAGCAGCACAACGGCGTGGTGGTGGTGGAGGAGCGTGGCAATCCCGCAGGGCTTCGCCAAGCACCATGGCAGAGGAGGAGTAGGGAGAGAGGTAGGGCTGCACCAACGAGAGATCGAATCGCGTGTTATGGGCAGCCCCAGGCCTCTATTTATATAGGGGAGAAGGGGGCTGCGCCCCCTTTAGGGTTTCCCACCCCAAGGGGTGCGGCCAGCCCTAGATGGGACTTGGGGAGGCGGACAAGAGGGGGAGAGAGGGGAGGCGCACACTAGGTGGGCCTTAAGGCCCATCTGGACTAGGGTTTGCCCCCTCCCACTCTCTCTTGCGCCTTGGACCCCTTGTGGGGGGCGCACCAGCCCACCTAGGGGCTGGTCCCCTCCCACACTTGGCCCACGCAGCCTTCTGGGGCAGGTGGCCCCACTTGGTGGACCCCCGGGACCCTCCCGGTGGTCCCGGTACAATACCGATATCGCCCGAAACTTTTCCGGTGACCAAAACAGGACTTCCCATATATAAATCTTTACCTCCGGACCATTCCGGAACTCCTCGTGACGTCCGGGATCTCATCTGGGACTCCGAACAACATTCGGTAACCACATACAAACTTCCTTTATAACCCTAGCGTCATCGAACCTTAAGTGTGTAGACCCTACGGGTTCGGGAAACATGCAGACATGACCGAGACGTTCTTCGGTCAATAACCAACAGCGGGATCTGGATACCCATGATGGCTCCCACATGTTCCACGATGATCTCATCGGATGAACCACGATGTCAAGGACTTAATCAATCCCGTATTCAATTCCCTTTGTGTATCGGTATGTTACTTACCCGAGACTCGATCGTCGGTATCCAATACCTTGTTCAATCTTGTTACCGGCAAGTCACTTTACTCGTTCCGTAACACATCATCCCATGATCAAATCCTTGGTCACATTGCGCATATGATGATGTCCTACCGAGTGGGCCCAGAGATACCTCTCCGTTTACACGGAGTGACAAATCCCAGTCTCGATCCGCATAAAACAATAGATACTTTCGGAGATACCTGTAGTGCACCTTTATAGTCACCCAGTTATGTTGTGACGTTTGATACACCCAAAGCACTCCTACGGCATCCAGGAGTTACACGCTCTCATGGTCAAAGGAAGAGATACTTGACATTGGCAAAGCTCTAGCAAACGAACTACACGATCTTTGTGCTAGGCTTAGGATTGGGTCTTGTCCATCACATCATTCTCCTAATGATGTGATCCCGTTATCAATGACATCCAATGTCCATAGCCAGGAAACCATGACTATCTGTTGATCACAACGAGCTAGTCAACTAGAGGCTCACTAGGGACATATTGTGGTCTATGTATTCACACGTGTATTACGATTTCCGGATAATACAGTTATAGCATGAATAAAAGACTATTATCATGAACAAAGAAATATAATAATAACACTTTTATTATTGCCTCTAGGGCATATTTCCAACAAATTGGTGGGCATCTCCCTAGCCCGTTGATTAGCCTCGTCGATGTGAGACTTTCTCCTTTTTGTCTTCTCCACATAACCCCCTATCAATATTCTATTCCACCCATAGTGCAACATCCATGGCTCACGCTCATGTATTGGGTGAAAGTTGAAAAAAGTTTGAGATTACTAAAGTATGAAACAATTGCTTGGCTTGTCATCAGGGTTGTGCAAGATGAGAGCATTGTTGTGTGACGAAAATGAAGCATGACCAAACTATATGATTTTGTAGGGATGAATTCTTTTGCCATGTTATTTTGAGAAGACATGATTGCTTAGTTAATATGCTTGAAGCATTATTATTTTTATGTCAATATTAAACTTTTGTCTTGAATCTCTCAGATCTGAATATTCATGCCACAATAAAGAAAATTACATTAAGAATTATGCTGGGTAGCATTCCACATCAAAAATTCTGTTTTTGTCATTTACCTACTCGAGGACGAGCAGGAATTAAGCTTTGGGGATGCCTGATACGTCTCCAATGTATCTATAATTTTTTATTGTTACAAGCTATTATATTATATGTTTTGGATGTTAATGGGCTTATTTATACAATTTTATATTATTTTTGGGACTAACCTACTGACCCAAGGCCCAGTGCAAATTGCTGGGTTTTTTTGCCTATTTCAGTGTTTCATAGAAAAGGAATATCAAAGGAATCCAAACGGAATAAAACCTTCAGGTGAGTTATTTTTGGAACAAACATGATCCAAGGGACTTGGAGTGGACGTCAAGCAACCAACAAGGAGGCCACGAGGCAGGGAGCAACTTTTTATTGTTCCCTGCTATTATATTATCTGTTTTGGATGTTAATGGGCTTATTCATACACTTTTATATTATTTTTGGGACTAACCTACTAACCCAAGGCCCAGTGCAAATTGCTGGTTTTTTTGCCTATTTCAGTGTTCCGCAGAAAAGGAATATCAAATGGAATCCAAACGGAATAAAACCTTCGGGAGAGTTATTTTTGGAACAACCGTGATCCAGGGGACTTGGAGTGGACGTCAAGCAACCAACAAGGAGGCCACGAAGCAGGGGGTGCACCTACCCCCCTGGGCGCGCCTTCCACCCTCGTGGGCCCCTCGTGGCTCCAGCGACCTACTTCTTCCTCCTATATATATTCATATACCCCGAAAACATCTAGGAGCACCACGAAACTCTATTTCTACCGCCGCAACCTTCTGTACCCAAGAGATCCCATCTTGGGGCCTTTTCCGGAGCTTTGCCGGAGGGGGAATTGATCACGGAGGGCCTCTACATCAACTCCATGGCCCCTCCGATGATGTGTGAGTAGTTTACCTTAGACCTTCGGGTCCATAGTTATTAGCTAGATGGCTTCCTCTCTCTCTCTTTGGATCTCAATACAATGTTCTCCTCGATCTTCTTGGAGATCTATTTAATGTAACTATTTTTGCGGTGTGTTTGTTGAGATCCGATGAATTGTGGGTTTATGATCAAGTTTATCTATGAACAATATTTGATTCTTCTCTGAAATCTTTTATGCATGATTGGTTATCTTTGCAAGTCTCTTTGAATTATCAGTTTGGTTTGGCCTACTAGATTGATCTTTCTTGCAATGGGAGAAGTGCTTAGCTTTGGGTTCAATCTTGTGGTGTCCTTTCCCAGTGACAGCAGGGGCAGCAAGGCACGTATTGTATTGTTGCCATCGAGGATAAAAAGATGGGGTTTATATGATATTGCTTTATTTTATCCCTATACTCTAGATGCATGTTGGATAGCGGTCGATGTGTGGAGTAATAGTAGTAGATGCAGAATCGTTTCGGTCTACTTGTCGCGGATGTGATGCGTATATACATGATCATGCCTAGATATTCTCATAATTATGCACTTTTCTATCAATTGCTCGACAGTAATTTGTTCACCCACCGTAATACTTATGCTATCTTGAGAGAAGCCACTAGTGAAACCTATGGCCCCCGGGTCTGTTCTCCTTTATATTAATCTCCCGTCAACAAGCTATTTCTGGCACCGTTTATTTTGCAATCTTTACTTCCAATATATATCATAAAAATACCAAAAATATTTATCTTATTATTATTATCTCTATCAGATCTCACTCTCGTAAGTGACCATGAAGGGATTGACAACCCCTTTATCGCGTTGGTTGCAAGGTTCTTATTTGTTTGTGTAGGTACGAGGGTACGAGGAACTTGCGTGTAGTCTCCTACTGGATTGATTCCTTGGTTCTCAAAAACTGAGGGAAATACTTACACTACTTTGCTACATCACCCTTTCCTCTTCAAGGGAAAACCAACACAGTGCTCAAGAGGTAGCAGACAGCTCCGCCGGATCCATCTGCTTGGAGTACTTGGAGTCAACATGGAGGGGATTTTTGATGACCCGAAAAGTCATCGTCGGCTTAACGGTCGAACGGGCAGTCATGATGAAGTCGCCCAGCCGGAGGGTTTGGCCTGGGGCCAGTGTTCCTCCGGAGGTGACTTGTCCTTGAGAACAAGGCGAGCCATCGATCCTATCTTTTGACGTCACAGAGGAACTCTCAATCAAAGCACCAATGTCGGTGTCAAAACCAGCGGATCTCGAGTAGGGGGTCCCGAACTGTGCATCTAAGGTCAATGGTAACGGGAGACGGGGCACACAATGTTTACCCAGGTTCGGGCCCTCTCTATGGAGGTAATACCCTACTTCCTGCTTGATTGATCTTGATGAATACGAGTATTACAAGAGTTGATCTACCACGAGATCGTAATGGCTAAACCCTAAAAGTCTAGCCTGTCTGACTATGGTTATGAGGATCGATGTCTACGGACCTAGCTTTCCGGTTTATATAGACACCGGGGGGCTCTAGGGTTACATAAGGTCGGTTACAGAGAAAGGAATCTTCATATTTGGATGCCAAGCTTGTCTTCCACGCTAAGGAGAGTCCCATCCGGACACGGGTAGAGTCTTCGGTCTTCGCATCTTCACAGCCCATGAGTCCGGCCTATGTCCAATAGGTCAGACGCCCGAGGACCCCTTTGTCTAGGACTCCCTCAATAACCCCAAAATGATACTGGTAAATCGGTAAGAGACATCATAGACCGCACCATATCTAATAAAGTATGGTTACGACATTTGGACACACCATTATGCTGTGGTGTTCCAGGTGGCATGAGTTTTGAAACAATTCCACATTGTTTTAAATGAAGGCCAAACTCGTAACTCAAATATTCGCCTCCACGATAAGATCGTAGAAACTTTATTTTCTTGTTATGATGATTCTCCACTTCACTCTGAAATTCTTTGAACTTTTCAAATGTTTCAGACTTGTGTTTCATTAATTAGATATACCCATACCTACTCAAATCATTTGTGAAGGTCGGAAAATAACGATACCCGCCGTGTGCTTCAATACTCATCGGACCGCATACATCGGTATGTATTATTCCAACTAAGTCATTAGCTTGATCCATTATTCCGGAGAACGGAGTTTTAGTCATATTGCCTATGAGGCACGGTTCGCAAGTATCAAATGATTCATAATCAAGTGATTCCAAAAGTCCATCTGCATGGATTTCTTCATGCACTTTACACCAATATGACCTAAACAGCATTTCCACAAATATGGTGCACTATCATTATCAACTTTGCATCTTTTGGCATGAATATTATGAATATGTGTATCGCTACGATCGAGATTCAATAAAGCATTTACATTGGGTGTATGACCATAGAAGGTTTTATTCATGTAAACAGAACAACAATTATTCTCTGACTTAAATGAATAACCGTATCGCAATAAACATGATCCAATCATATTCATGCTCAATGCAAATACCAAATAATATTTATTTAGGTCCAACACTAATCCCGAAGGTAGAGGGAGTGTGCGATGGTGATCTTATCAACCTTGGAATCACTTCCAATACATATCGTCACCTCGCCCTTAACTAGTCTCTGTTCATTTTGCAACTCCTGTTTCGAGTTACTAATCTTAGCAACTAAACCTATATCAAATACCCAGGGGATACTATGAACACTAGTAAAGTACACATCAATAACATGTATATCAAATATACCTTTGTTCACTTTGTGATCCTTCTTATCCGCCAAGTATTTGGGGTAGTTTTGCTTCCAGTGACCATTTCCTTTGCAGTAGAAGCACTTAGTTTCAGGCTTGGGTCTAGCTTTGGGTTTCTTCATGGGAGCAGCAACATGTTTGCCATTCTTCTTGAAGTTCCCTTTCTTTCCCTTTTGCTCTTTTTCTTGAAATTAGTGGTCTTGTTAACCATAAACATTTGATGCTCTTTCTTTATTTCTACCTTCATTGATTTCATCATCGCGAAGAGCTCGGGAATTGTTTTCGTCATCCCTTGCATATTATACTTCATCACGAAGTTCTAGTAGCTTGGTGATAGTGACTAGAGAACTCTGTCAATCAATATCTTATCTGGAAGATTAACTCCCACTTGATTCAAGGGATTGTAGTGCCCGGACATTCTGAGCACATGCTCACTAGCTGAGTTATTCTCCTCCATCTTGTAGGCAAACTACTTGTCAGAGGTCTCCTACCTCTCAACACGGGCATGAGTCTAAAATACCAATTTCAGCTCTTGGAACATCTTATATGTTCTATGGTGTTCAAAACATTTTTGAAGTCCCGGTTCTAAGCCGTAAAGCATGGTGCACTAAACTATCAAGTAGTCATCATATCGAGCTTGCCAAACGTTCATAATGGTTGCGTCTGCTCCTGTAATAGGTCTATCACTTGGCGGTGCATCAAGGATATAATTCTTCTATGCAGCAATGAGGATATATAGTCCTCAGATTACGGACCCGGTCCTCATCATTGCTACTATCATCTTTCAACTTAGTTTTCTCTAGGAACATATCAAAAACATAGGGGAGCTACAACACGAGCTATTGATCTACAACATAATTTGCAAATACTATCAGGGTTAAGTTCATGGTAAATTAAAGTTCAATTAATCAAATTACCCACTTAAATAGACATCCCTCAAGTCATCTAAGTGATATGTGATCCAAATCAACTAACCCATGTCTGATCATCACGTGAGATGGGGTAGTCATCAATGGTGAATGTCTCTATTGATCATATCTACTATATGATTCACGTTCGACCTTTCAGTCTCCAGTGTTCTGAGGCCATGTCTGTACAATGTTAAGCTCATCAAGTTTAACCCAAGTATTCCGCATGTGCAAAACTGTCTTGCACCTGTTGTATGTGAACGTAGAGTCTATCACACCCGATCATCTCATGGTGTCTCAGCACGATGAACTGCAGCAACGATGCATACTCAGGGACAACAATTTTACCTTGAAATTTAGTTAAGGAATCATCTTATAATGCTACTGTCGTTCTAAGCAAAATAATATGCATAAAAGATAAACATCACGTGCAATCAAAATATGTGACATGGTATGGCCATCATCATCTTGTGCTTTTGATCTCCATCTCCAAAGCATCGTTATGATCTCCATCATCACCGGCTCGACACCTTGATCTCCATCGTTGTGTTGTGGTCGTCTCGCCAACTATTGCTTCTACAACTATTGCCAACTCATAGAGATAAAGTAAAGCAATTACATGGCGTTTGCATTTCATACAATAAAGAGACAACCATAAGGCTCCTGCCGGTTGCCAAATATCTTACAAAACATGATCATCTCATACAATAACGTATATCATATCATGTCTTGACCATATCACATCACAACATACCCTGCAAAAACAAGTTAGACGTCCTCTACTTTGTTGTTGCAAGTTGTATGTGGTTGCTACGGGTTTCTAGCAAGAACCGTTCTTACATACGCATCAAACCACAATGGTGTTTCGTCAAGTTTGCTGTTTTAACCTTCTTCAAGGACCGGTCGCAGTCAAATTTGATTCAGCTAAAGTAGGAGAAATAGACACCCGCCAGCCACCTTTATGCAAAACTAGTTGCATGTATGTCGGTGCAACAGGTCTCATGTGCGTGGACATGCAAGGTTGGTCTGGGCCGCTGATACGTCTCCAACGAATCTATAATTTATGAAGTATTCATGCTACTATATTATCTATCTTGGATTATATGCATTTATATTCTAGACTAACCTATTAACCTAGAGCCCAGTGCCAGTTTCTGTTTTTCCTTGTTTTTGAGTTTCACAGAAAAGGAATATCAAACTGAGTCCAAATGACCTGAAAATTTACGATGATTTTTTATGGACCAGAAGAAGCCCCGAAGCAAAAGAGTTGGGCCAGAAGAGTCCCGAGCCAACCATAGGGATGGAGGGCGCGCCCTACCCCCCCCCCCCGGAGGGTGCTCCACCCTTTTCGTTGACTTGTGGACTCCCCCCCTAACGTGAAACTGACGCTAAAAATTCCTATAAATACATAAACCCCTGAAAAGAATTCTAGATCGGGAGTTCTGCTGCCGCAAGCCTCTGTAGCCACGAAAAATCAATTTAGGCCCTCTCCAGCACCCTGTCGGAGGGGGCCATCATCACCGGAGGCCATGGAGGAGGATCCCGTAAGGGGCCATCATCACCATGGAGGCCAAGGACCAGAGGGAGAACCTCTCCCCATCTAGGGGGGGAGGCCATGGAGGAGGAAGCACAAGGGGGAGACTCTCTCCCTGAAAGGATCGAGAAGAGGTGTCTAGAGGAGGGTGATTAGACACTAAGTACCAAAAGTTACAGTTTTTAATTTCCT
Source organism: Triticum dicoccoides (assembly GCF_002162155.2). Classification (NCBI taxonomy): domain Eukaryota; kingdom Viridiplantae; phylum Streptophyta; class Magnoliopsida; order Poales; family Poaceae; genus Triticum; species Triticum dicoccoides. Next base: position 562,131,556 of record NC_041386.1, on the reverse strand, counting down.
TAAGTTGAAGTGGAGTTTTGGCACAAGTTTAACAAACACAATACATATCAAGCAAGCATGCAAAGAGTATATGAGTAGCGAAAAGTAAAGCATGCAACTTGCAAGAATGTAAAGGGAAGGGTTTGGAGAATTCAAACGCAATTGGAGACACGGATGTTTTTGTCGTGGTTCCGATAGGTGGTGCTATCGTACATCCACGTTGATGGAGACTTCAACCCACGAAGGGTAACGGTTGCGCGAGTCCACATAGGGCTCCACCCACGAAGGGTCCATGAAGGAGCAACCTTGTCTATCCCATCATGGCCATCGCCCACGAAGGACTTGCCTCACTAGCGGTAGATCTTCACGAAGTAGGCGATCTCCTTGCCCTTACAAACTCCTTGGTTCAACTCCACAATCTTGTCAGAGGCTCCCAAGTGACACCTAGCCAATCTAGGAGACACCACTCTCCAAGAAGTAACAAATGGTGTGTTGATGATGAACTCCTTGCTCTTGTGCTTCAAATGATAGTCTCCCCAACACTCAACTCTCTCTCACAGGATATGGATTTTGGTGGAAAGAAGATTTGAGTGGAAAGCAACTTGGGGAAGGCTAGAGATCAAGATTCATATGGTGGGAATGGAATATCTTGGCCTCAACACATGAGTAGGTGGTTCTCTCTCAGAAAATGTGTATTGGAAGTGTAGGTATGTTCTGATGGCTCTCTCCACGAATGAAGAGTGGGTGGAGGGGTATATATAGCCTCCACACAAAAACTAACCGTTACACACAATTTACCAATCTCGGTGAGACCGAATTGAGAAACTCGGTCGGAACGATTTAGCAAACCTAGTGATCGTTAGGATTTTCGGTGGGACTGAGATGCAACTCGGTAGGACCGATATGGTTAGGGTTAGGGCATAACGTAATCTCGGTGAGACCGATTACACAAACTCGGTGGGACCGATTTTGGTAATAAGCTAACTAGAGAGTTGGTCAGGCAAACTTGGTGAGACCGATTGCACAAACTTGGTGGGACCGATTTTGGTAATAAGCTAACCAGAAAGTTTGCATTGTAATCTCGGTAGTATCGATTGCTCAATCTCGGTGGGACCGATTTTGGTAATGGACATACACAGAGAGATTACAATCCCATCTCGGTGAGACCGAGATCCCTATCGGTGAAACCAATTTGCCTAGGGTTTGTGGCAGTGGCTATGACATCTGAACTCGGTGGCGCCAGATAGAAAGAATCGGTGGGGCCGAGTTTGAATTTTGGTTTAGGTCATATGTGGATGTGGGAAGGTAGTTGAGGGTTTTGGAGCATATCATTAAGCACTATGAAGCAAGAACATCATCAAGCAACACCTCATCCCCTCTTGATAGTATTGGCTTTTCCTATAGACTCGATGTGATCTTGGATCACTAAAAATAGAAAATTTAGAGTCTTGATCTTGAAGATTGAGCTAATCCTTTGTCCTTAGCATCTTGAAGGGGTTCCACGTCCTTTAGTCCATGCCACTTAATTTGTTGAACTTGTCTGAAACATACTAGGTAAAAGTATTAGTCCAACAAGAGATATGTTGTCATTAATTATCAAAATCACCCAGGGAGCACTTGTGCTTTCAATCTCCCCCTTTTTGGTAATTGATGTCAACATACATCAAAGCTTTAGATAAAGATATAGAGAATAACAAGTAAAGCTTTGGAAAGACATGTAACAAGCATAGGCTCCCCCTACATGTATGCAATCATGTGAATATGGAATATAGAAGCATGTGAGAGCATAACCATGACAGAGTAGCAAAGTGTTACATGTATCTTGGCTATATGCATCAGGGCAAAAGATATGAATATGGGAAATGTACCTTCATGCCCATGAGTCCTTCTTGCAAACAGTATGTACATCAACAAGAATTTCTCATACACATGACTATGATGCATATACTTACCTTGTGGTCTTGAGTTGGCTAGGATGGGATGAGCCTGCGTAAACAAGGTTAGATAACACAGATGCACCCACTAGCTAGAGCAAACAAAAGAAACCACAGAGTACCAAGACTGGGATGACATGTAGAGTGAGTACAAAGTACCACGATAGATATTGACATGTCCCCAAAGAGAAAGATATGCAATGAATTTAATAACTTTCTTTCCCTTGGATGTCTTGCTCCCCTGAATCTAGCATGGGATACTGGGAGAAGATAGGGAACAGAAAAACAGAGCTCAAAGAAACAAATGAACAGAGCTAATGCAAATAAGCACATATGAACATGTCTTTCCCCAAGAAGACACGTGGCATCTCTCCTCTTGAACATCAAGCATCTGGGATCCTTGAAGATTACTCTTTCCTGGAGTATTCCCTCCCCCTAGAGATGTCTCCCCCTAGAGATATGATTAAGCTTTGATGTGATCTCTCTCTCCCCCTTTGACATCAATTTCCAAGAATGGTCTTCTGCAATTTGTTGTGAATGGGTTCGGTCCTTGAATCACAGTACAAAGCATTAAGGTAAATGTGATGCTTGCAGAGGACAAGATTCATTGAGTGGAGCTGGATCAAGAATAAAGCAGGAATAAATGGCAACATGTTTTTCCTGTAGTGAAATCGGTGTCACCGAGTTGTATGCTTCGGTTGCTCCGAAAATCTTCGGCTAGACCAGAGACATGAAACCGGTGGAACCGAATTCATCACAGAGAAAAACACTTGTCACCTCAGCTCACTGGACAAATAAGATCTCACAAAGATTTGCAATGAACTGGATGCAGAAAATGCAGAACAAAAAGCAAAGAAAAGAAACTAAAAGATCTAGATGAAGTTTTTTTTTGAAGGGGGAAACAAATATGCATGAGACAAATGCAAGAACACAGAAAAGAACACAAGAGAACTTCATCTAGAGTTGGGTGGTGACAAAGTTACCTATGTTAGAGTATATTGACTTAGGAGTCAAGTGAGATCACTTGATCATAGGTCGTACTCATCGTTTAAGCTCAAAATGGGGTTACCATTTTTCGTTTAAGTATCTTGATGTATTCACATCTTGTCGAGTTGCGTTGACTCATGACTTGGATTAAAGCTACTCTAAGATGGAATAACATACCTTGGGTGGCGGTGTTGATCTTGATCATGTAGTTGAACTTGTGTGGGTTGCTCAAGGTTGATGTAGCCCATCAAGAGTTGGGAGCACCCTTTGGATTTTGAGTTCATCTACCTACATGGGTTAGTTTTCGCAAGGAAGAGCACTTTTGTATCCAACATGACAATCATGAAACTCAACATAGAATTTGTCAAAGGATATGTTTGAAAGGTTTCGTGCTTCCTTGTCATCAACCACCATTGTGTAGAGACTTGGTGATGTAGAGATTGCTCAAGATGTGAGTGAGTTGCAATCTCATAGAATTAGATTCATCCAAGTACCTACAAGGGTTAGATAACATGCAAGATGCAAATTTTTCAAGACATAAGATCATCATCATAGGAGAAATATCAAGTGATTAGTCGTAAGCTCAAGTCTTGCATGTATCCAATGGAGTTCCTACTCCAAGTTTGAAGCATCAATGATGTTCAATTCACCTCTTAACCTGCAAAACACTTTCTCATCAAGTGGTTTAGTGAATATATCCGCTAATTGCTTGTCGGTGCGAACATGCTTAAGGTTTATGTCACCCTTAGCAATGTGATCTCGAATGAAATGATGATGAACTTCAATATGCTTAGTTCGAGAGTGTTGCACGGGATTGTGAGAAATCTTGATAGCACTTTCATTGTCACAATGTAATGGAACATGTTTCACATAGATCCCATAATCTTTAAGAGTTTGGGTCATCCAAAGTAATTGAGCACAACATGAACCAGCGGCAATGTATTCCGCTTCGGCGGTGGATAAGGATACCGAGTTCTGTTTCTTGGAAGACCAAGACACAAGAGATCTACCAAGGAATTGACAAGTACCCGAAGTGGACTTTCTATCAACCTTGTCACCGGCATAGTCTGAGTCAGAGTAGCCAACAGGATCAAAGGAAGCCCCATTTGGATACCAAATGCCAAAATTTGATGTATGTATTAAGTATCTCACTATCCTCTTCACGGCCTTAAGATGACATTCCTTAGGAGCAGCTTGATATCGTGCACACATGCACACACTTAGCATGATATCGGGACGTGAAGCACATAGATATAATAATGAACCAATCATAGAGCGGTAAACTTTTTGATCAACCGGTTCACCATCTTTGGTCAAATCAAGATGTCCACTAGTAGGCATGGGTGTAGTCATACCTTTGCATTCTTGCATATTGAACTTCTTGAATAAGTCCTTGGTGTACTTCGTTTGAGAGACAAAGGTGCCTTCCTTGGTTTGCTTGATTTGCAAACCAAGAAAGAATTTGAGTTCACTCATCATAGACATCTCAAACTTCTCCCACATTAGCTTCCCAAACTTTTCACTAAAATGAGGGTTAGTTGATCCAAATATAATATCATCAACATAAATTTGGCATTCAAATAGTTCTCCATTAACCCTTTTAGTAAAAAGAGTAGAATCTATTTTTCCAATTTCAAAGCCTTTCTCAATAAGGAACTTGGTCAAGCATTTATACCATGCTCTAGGATCTTGTTTAAGACCATAAAGGGCTTTGTGAAGTTTGTAGACATGATTAGGTTTCTTAGGATTGACAAAGCTGGGAGGTTGCTTAACATAAACTTCCTCCTCAATTTCACCATTTAGAAAAGCACTTTTAATGTCCATTTGGTACAAAGTGATATCATGGTGATTATGTTGGAGATCGTAGCAGAAATTTAAAATTTTCTACGCATCACCAAGATCAATCTATGGAGTAATCTAGCAACAAGGGGAAGGGGAGTGCATCTACATACCCTTGTAGATCGTTAAGTGGAAGCGTTCAAGTGAACAGGGTTGATGGAGTCGTACTCGTCGTGATCCAAATCACCGGTGATCCTAGTGCCGAACGGACGGCACCTCCGTGTTCAACACACGTACAGCCTGGTGACGTCTCCTACGCCTTGATCCAGCAAGGGGAGAAGGAGAGGTTGGGGAAGGCTCCATCCAGCAGCAGCACGACGGCATGGTGGTGAAGGAGGAGCGTGGTAATCCTGCAGGGCTTCGCCAAGCACCGTAGGAGAAGAGGAGGACTTGGGAGAGGGGGAGGGCTGCGCCAGAACTTGGGTGCGGCTGCCCTCCCAACCCCCACATATATATAGGTGCAAGGGAGAGGGGGGCCAGCCCCCTCAGATCCAATCTGAGGAGGGGGCGGCGGCCAAGGGGGGTTGCCTTGCCCCCCAAGGCAAGGGGGCGCCCCCCTTTAGGGTTCCCCCATACCCTAGGCGCATGGGCCCTAGGGGGGAGGCGCCCAGCCCACTAAGGGGCTGGTCCCTCTCCACATACAGCCCATAGGGCCCTCCGGGGCAGGTGGACCCTCCCGGTGGACCCCCGGAACCCCTCCGGTGGTCCCGGTACAATACTGGTAACCCCCGAATTATTCCGGTGACCGTATGATGACTTCCCATATATAAATCTTTACCTCCAGACCATTTCGGAACTCCTCGTGACATCCGGGATCTCATCCGGGACTCCGAACAAAATTCGGTAACCACGTACATCTATTCCCTATAACCCTAGCGTCATCGAACCTTAAGTGTGTAGACCCTACGAGCTCGGGAGTCATGCAGACATGGTCGAGACAACTCTCCGGTCAATAACCAACAGCGGGATCTGGATACCCATGTTGGCTCCCACATGCTCCACGATGATCTCATCGGATGAACCACGATGTCAAGGATTCAATCAATCCCGTATACAATTCCCTTTGTCCATCGGTACGATACTTGCCCGAGATTCGATCGTCGGTATCCTGATACCTTGTTCAATATCGTTACCGGCAAGTCTCTTTACTCGTTCCGTAACACATCATCCCGTGATCAACTCCTTGGTCACATTGTGCACATTATGATGATGTCCTACCGAGTGGGCCCAGAGATACCTCTCCGTTTACACGGAGTGAAAAATCCCAGTCTCGATTCGTGCCAACCAAACAGATACTTTCGGAGATACCTGTAGTGAACCTTTATAGCCACCCAGTTACGTTGTGACGTTTGGCACACCCAAAGCACTCCTACGGTATCCGGGAGTTGCACAATCTCATGGTCTAAGGAAATGATACTTGACATTAGAAAAGCTTTAGCATACGAACTACACGATCTTGTGCTAGGCTTAGGATTGGGTCTTGTCCATCACATCATTCTCCTAATGATGTGATCCCGTTATCAACGACATCCAATGTCCATGGTCAGGAAACCATAACCATCTATTGATCAACGAGCTAGTCAACTAGAGGCTTACTAGGGACATGGTGTTGTCTATGTATCCACACATGTGTCTGAGTTTCCTATCAATACAATTCTAGCATGGATAATAAACGATTATCATGAACAATGAAATATAATAATAATAACTAATTTATTATTGCCTCTAGGGAATATTTCCAACAGATTAGCATAAGCAAGTAAGATGCGAATGGACTCAAGTCTAGCAACGGGAGCATATGTCTCACCATAGTCCATACCTCCGACTTGTGTGTAGCCTTGGGCGACGAGACGTGCTTTGTTGTGAACCACTTGTCCATCTTCATCTTGCTTGTTGCGAAACACCCATTTGGTACCGATGATGTTGTGGTTGTTGTCGGGCTTCTCGACCAATGTCCACACTTGATTTCTCTCAAAGTTGTGTAGCTCTTCATGCATAGCGTTTATCCAGTCCGGATCCTCCATTGCTTCTTCAACCTTCATAGTTTCAATTCTAGAGATGAATGAGTAATGTTCACAAAAGTTAGCCAAATGAGTTTTAGAGCGAGTGATTCTCTCGGTTTGGATATCATTGTAGATTTGCTCCACGGGATGATATTTAGCAATTCTTGCTCGAACTCGTGATACTTGACATTAGAAAAGCTTTAGCATACGAACTACACGATCTTGTGCTAGGCTTAGGATTGGGTCTTGTCCATCACATCATTCTCCTAATGATGTGATCCCGTTATCAACGACATCCAATGTCCATGGTCAGGAAACCATAACCATCTATTGATCAACGAGCTAGTCAACTAGAGGCTTACTAGGGACATGGTGTTGTCTATGTATCCACACATGTATCTGAGTTTCCTATCAATACAATTCTAGCATGGATAATAAACGATTATCATGGACAATGAAATATAATAATAATAACTAATTTATTATTGCCTCTAGGGCATATTTTCAACAGTCTCCCACTTGCACTCGAGTCAATAATCTAGTTCACATCGCCATGTGATTAACACTCACAGGTCACTTCGCCATGTGACCAACATCCAAAAGTCTACTAGACTCAATGATCTAGTTCACATCACTATGTGATAAACACTCAAAGAGTTCTGGGTTTCATCATGTTATGCTTGTGAGAGAGGTTGTAGTCAACGGGTCTTGCCATATTCAGATCCCTATGTATTTCGCAAAACTTTATATCGTAGATGCTGCTACCACGTTCCACTTGGAACTATTCCAAATTATTGCTCCATTATATGTATCTGGTATCTCTACTCAGAGCTATCCGGATAGGTGTTAAGATTGCATCGACGTAACTCTTTATGTCGAACTCTTTATCACCTCCATAACCGAGAAACATTTCCTTATTCCTCTAAGGATAATTTTGACTGCTATCTGGTGATCCACTCCTAGATCACCTTTGTACCCTCTTGCCAGACATGTGGCAAGGCACACATCTGGTGCGGTACTCAGCATGGCATACCGTATAGGGCCTATGACAAGAGCATAGGGGACGACCTTCGTCCTTCCTCTTTCTTCTGCCGTGGTCAATCTTTGAGTCTTACTCAACTTCACACCTTATAACTCAGGTAAGAACCCCTTCTTTGACTGATCTATTTTGAACTCCTTCAAAAACATGTCAAGGTGTGCGTTCTTTGAAAGTATCATCAGGCGTCTTGATCTATCTCTATAGATCTTGATGCCCAATATGTAAGCAGCTTTATCCAGGTCTTCCTTTGAAAAACACTCTTCAAACAACCGTTTATGCTTTCCAGAAATTCTACATTATTTCGGATCAACAATATGTCATCCACATATACTTATCAGAAATGTTGTAGTGCTCCCACTCACTTTCTTGTAAATACAAGTTTCTAGCAAACATTGTATAAACCTAAAAGCTTTGATCACTCCATCAAAACATATATTTCGATTCCGAGATGCTTGCTCTAGTCCATAGAAGGATTGCTGGAGCCAGCATACCTTTTAGCATCCTTAGGATTGACAAAACTTTGATTGTATCACATACAACTCTTTCTTACGAAAACTGGTAAGAAAACTTGTTTTTGACATCCATCTGTCAGATTTCATAATCGGAAAATACAGCTAATGCTAACATGATTCTGACAGACTTAAGCATCGCTACGGGTGAGAAATTCTCATCATAGTCAACTCCTTGAACTTGTGAAAAGACTCTTTCCCACAAGTCGAGCTTCATAGATGGTAACATTACCGCCCATGTCCGTCTTCTTCTTAAAGATCCATTTATCTCAATGGCTTGCCGATCATCGGGCAAGTCCACCAAAGTCCATACTTTGTTCTGATACATGGATCCTATCTCGGATTTCATGGCTTCTAACCATTTGTCGGAATATGGGCCCACCATCGCTTCTCCATAGCTCGTAGGTTCATTGTTCTCTAACAACATGATATCTAAGACAGGATTATCGTACCACTTAGGAGTAGTACATATCCTTGTCGACCTACGGGGTTCGATAGCAACTTGATCCGAAGCTTCATGATCACTATCATTAACTTCCTATTCAACAGATGTAGGCTCCACAGAAAACATCTTTCTGTGTTGCATCACTCTCTGGTTGAAATAAAGGTTCGACAACCTCATCAAGTTCTATCTTCCTCCCACTCAATTCTTTCGAGAGAAACTCCTTCTCGAGAAAGGACCCGTTCTTAGCGACAAACAATTTGTCCTCGGATCTGAGATAGAAGTTGTACCCAACTGTCACCTTTGGGTATCCTATGAAGATGTGTTTGTCCGCTTTGGGTTCAAGCTTCTCCGGCTGAAGCCTTAAGCATCGCAGCCCCAAACATTAAGAAACGACAACTTTGGTTTCTTGCCAAACCAATGTTCATACGACGCCGTCTCAACGGACTTAGATGGTGTTCTATCTAAAGTGAATGCAGCTGTCTCTAACGTGTAACCTCAAAATGAAAATGGTAGATCGGTAAGAGACATCATAGATCGCACCATATCTCATAAGGTTCGATTACGACATCCGGACACACCATTACCCTGTGGTGTTCCAGGTGGCTTCAACTATGAAACAATTCCACAATGTCTTAAGTGTTTGCCAAACTCATAACTCAGAAATTCTCATTGATCAGATCACAGGAATTTGATCTTCTTGTTACGATGATTCTTAACTTCACTCTGAAATCGCTTGAACTTTTCAAACGTTTCAGACTTGTGCTTCATTAAGTAAATATACCTATATCTACTCAAATCGTCAGTGAAGATAGAAAATAGCGGTATCCACCGCACGCTTCAATTCTCATTGGATCACACGCATCAGCATGTATGATTTCCAACAAGTCACTTGCCCGTTTTATTGTACCTGAAAGCGGGGTCTTAGTCATCCTGCCCATGAGGCATGGCTCGCATGTGTCAAGCGATTCAAAATCAAGTGACTCCAAACATCCATCGACATGGAGTTTCTTCATGCATCTTACGCCAATATGACCTAAGCGGCAGTGCCACGAGAAAGTGGTACTATCATTATTAACTCTACATCTTTTGGCGTGAACATGTGTATTACCATGACCGAGATTAAATGAACCATTCACATAGGGTGCATGACCATGAAAGGTATCATTCATGTAAACAGAATAACCATTATTCTCTAACTTAAATGAATGACCGTATTGCAATGAACATGATCTAATCATATTCATGCTCAACGTAGACACCTGATAACATTTATCTAGGTTCAATACTAATCCCGAAGGCAGATGGAGCGTGCGATGGTGATCTCATCAACTTTGGAAACACTTCCAACACACATCGTCACCTCGCCCTTAGCCAGTCTTCGTTTAGTCCGTAGCTTTTGCTTCAAGTCACCAGTAATAGCAACTGAACCGGTATCCAATACCCAGGTGCTACCAGGAGTACTAGCGAGGTACACATTAATAACATGTATATACTTTGTTGAAGTTGCCAGCCTTCTTATCTACCATGCATTTGGGGTAATTCCGCTACCAGTGACCGTTCCCCTTACAATAGAAGCACTTAGTCTCGGGTTTGGGTTCAACCTTGGGTTCCTTCACTGGAGCGGCAACTGGTTTGCCATCCATGAAGTTTCCCTTCTAGCCCTTGCCCTTCTTGAAACCAGTGGTCTTGTTAAACCATCAACACTTGATGCTCCTTCTTGATTTCTACCTTTTGCGGTCTTAAGCACCGCGAACAGCTCCGAGATCAACTCCATACCTTGCATGTCATAGTTCATCACGAAGATCTAGTAGCTTAGTGATAGTGGCTAGAGAACTCTATCAATCATTATCTTATCTGGAAGTTTAACTCCCACTTGATTTAAGTGATTGTAGCACCCAGACATTCTGAGCACATGCTCACTAGCTGAGCTATTCTCCTCCATCTTGTTGGCAAAAGAACTTGTCAGAGGTCTCACACCTCTCAACACGGGCATGAGCCTGAAATCCCAATTTCAGCTCTTGGAACATCTCATATGTTCTATGGCATTCAAAACGTCATTGGAATCCCGATTCTAAGCCGTAAAGTATGGTGCACTAAACTATCAAGTAGTCATCAGGATGTGTTTGTCAGGTGTTCACAACATCCACAGACGACATTGTAGGGGTTTGCACATCGAGCGGTGCATCAAAGACGTAAGCCTTCTGTGTAGCAGTGGGACACTCCTCGGACTATGGACCTAGTCCGCATCAGTGCTTACAATATCTTTCAACTTAATATTTCTCTAGGAACGTATTGAAACAGGGAGCTACAACGTGAGCTATTTATCTACAACACATTTGCAAAGACAATTTAGACTATGTTCATGATAACTGAGTTCATCTAATCAAATTATTTAATGAACTCCCACTCAGATAGACATCCCTCTAGTCATCTAAGTGAAACATGATCCGAGTCAACTAGGCCGTGTCCGATCATCACGTGAGACGGACTAGTCAACATCGGTGAACATCTTCATGTTGATCGTATCTTCTATACAACTCATGCTCGACCTTTCGGTCTTCCGTGTTCCGAGGCCATGTCTGTACATGCTAGGCTCGTCAAGTCAACCTAAGTGTATTGCGTGTGTAAATCTGGCTTACACCCGTTGTATTCGAACATTAGAATCTATCACACACGATCATCATGTGGTGCTTCGAAACGACGAACCTTCGCAACCGTGCACAGTTAGGGGGAACACTTTTCTTGAAATTTTAGTGAGGGATCATCTTATTTAAGCTACCGTCGTTCTAAGCAAATAAGATGTAAAACATGATAAACATCACATGCAATCAAATAGTGACATGATATGGCCAATATCATTTTGCTCCTTTTGATCTCCATCTCCGGGGCTCCATGATCATCATTGTCACCGGCATGACACCATGATCTCCATCATCATGTCTTGTTGAAGTTGTCTCGTCATCTATTACTTCTACTACTATGGCTAACGCTTTAGCAATAAAGTAAAGTAATTACATGACGTTTATGTTGACACGCAGGTCATAAATAAATTAAGACAACTCCTATGGCTCCTGCCGGTTGTCATACTCATCGACATGCAAGTCGTGATTCCTATTACAAGAACATGATCAATCTCATACATCACATATATCATTCATCACATCCTTTTGGCCATATCACATCCCAAGGCATATGCTGCAAAAACAAGTTAGACGTCCTCTAATTGTTGTTGCAAGTTTTTACGTGGCTGCTATAGGTTTCTAGCAAGAATGTTTCTTACCTACGCGAAAACCACAACGTGATATGCCAATTTCTATTTACCCTTCATAAGGACCCTTTTCATCGAATCCGATCCGACTAAAGTGGGAGAGACAGACACCCGCTAGCCACCTTATGCAACTAGTGCATGTCAGTCGGTGGAACCAGTCTCACGTAATACGTGTAAGGTCGGTCCGGGCCGCTTCATCCCACGATGCCGCCGAATCAAGATAAGACTAGTAACGGCAAGTAAATTGACAAAATCGACGCCCACAACAACTTGTGTTCTACTCGTGCATAGAAACTACGCATAGACCTAGCTCATGATGCCACTGTTGGAGATCGTAGCAGAAATTTAAAATTTTCTACACATCAGCAAGATCAATCTATGGAGTAATCAGCAGCGAGGGGAAGGGGAGTGCATCTACATACCCTTGTAGATCGTTAAGCGGAAGCGTTCAAATGAACGGGGTTGATGGAGTCGTACTCGTCGTGATCCAAATCACCGATGATCCTAGTGCCGAACGGACGGCACCTCCGCGTTCAAGACACGTACAGCCTGGTGATGTCTCCTACGCCTTGATCCAGCAAGGGGAGAAGGAGAGGTTGGGGAAGGCTCCATCCACCAGCAGCACGACGGCATGGTGGAGAAGGAGGAGCGTGGTAATCCTGCAGGGCTTCGCCAAGCACCGTATTAGAAGAGGAGGGCTTGGGAGAGGAGGAGGGCTGCGCCAGAACTTGGGTGCGGCTGCCCTCCCAACCCCCACATATATATAGGGGCAAGGGAGAGGGGGCCGGCCCCCGCAGATCCAATCTGAGGAGGGGGCGGCGGCCAAGGGGGGTTGCCTTGCCCCCCAAGGCAAGGGGGGCGCCCCCCCTTTAGGGTTCCCCCAAACCCTAGGCGCATGGGCCCTAGGGGGGAGGCGCCCTGCCCACTAAGGGGCTGGTCCCTCTCCACATACAGCCCATAGGGCCCTCCGGGGCAGGTGGACCCTCCCGGTGGACCCCCGGAACCCCTCCGGTGGTCCCGGTACAATACCGGTAACCCCCGAATTATTCTGGTGACCGTATGATGACTTCCCATATATAAATCTTTACCTCCGGACCATTCCGGAACTCCTCGTGACGTCCGAGATCTCATCGGGACTCCGAAAAATATTCGGTAACCACGTACATCTATTCCCTATAACCCTAGCGTCATCGAACCTTAAGTGTGTAGACCCTACAGGCTCGGGAGTCATGCAGACATGGCCGAGACAACTCTCTGGTCAATAACCAATAGTGGGATCTGGATACCCATGTTGGCTCCCACATGCTCCACGATGATCTCATCGGATGAACCATGATGTCAAGGATTCAATCAATCCCGTATACAATTCCCTTTGTCCATCGGTACGATACTTGCCCGAGATTCGATCGTCGGTATCCCGATACCTTGTTCAATCTCGTTACCGGCAAGTCTCTTTACTCGTTCCGTAACACATCATCCCGTGATCAACTCCTTGGTCACATTGTGCACATTATGATGATGTCCTACCGAGTGGGCCTAGAGATACCTCTCCGTTTACACGGAGTGACAAATCCCAGTCTCGATTCGTGCCAACCCAACAGATACTTTCGGAGATACCTGTAGTGAACCTTTATAGCCACCTAGTTACTTTGTGACGTTTGGCACACCCAAAGCACTCCTACGGTATTCGGGAGTTGCACAATCTCATGGTCTAAGGAAATGATACTTGACATTAGAAAAGCTTTAGCATACGAACTACACGATCTTGTGCTAGGCTTAGGATTGGGTCTTGTCCATCACATCATTCTCCTAATGATGTGATCCAGTTATCAACGACATCCAATGTCGATGGTCAGGAAACCGTAACCATCTATTGATCAACGAGCTAGTCAACTAGAGGCTTACTAGGGACATGGTGTTGTCTATGTATCCACACATGTATCTGAGTTTCCTATCAATACAATTCTAGCATGGATAATAAACGATTATCATGAACAATGAAATATAATAATAAGAACTAATTTATTATTGCCTCTAGGGAATATTTCCAACAGATTAGCATAAGCAAGTAAGATGCGAATGGACTCAAGTCTAGCAACGGGAGCATATGTCTCACCATAGTCCATACCTCCGACTTGTGTGTAGCCTTGGGCGACGAGACGTGCTTTGTTGTGAACCACTTGTCCATCTTCATCTTGCTTGTTGCGAAACACCCATTTGGTACCGATGATGTTGTGGTTGTTGTCGGGCTTCTCGACCAATGTCCACACTTGATTTCTCTCAAAGTTGTGTAGCTCTTCATGCATAGCGTTTATCCAGTCCGGATCCTCCATTGCTTCTTCAACCTTCATAGGTTCAATTCTAGAGATGAATGAGTAATGTTCACAAAAGTTAGCCAAATGAGTTTTAGAGCGAGTGATTCTCTCGGTTTGGATATCATTGTAGATTTGCTCCACGGGATGATATTTAGCAATTCTTGCTCGAACTCGTGAAAGCTTTTGCTTGGGTCTTGGTTGAACATCTTCTTCATCTTGTTCTTCTTCTTGGCCTTCTTCATTGTTAGCGTTGTCGTTCTCTTGTCGTGGTGGAGAAGGAGGTTGTTGACGTTCGTCTTGGTGCACTTCCTCGTTTTCTTCATCTTGGTGTGTCCCACTCGTGGATGCTTCCGTATCAACTCTTGGTTCACCTTGTCGTGAGGTAGAAGCTTCCACTTGGACGAACGAGGTACTCTCCTTTATCTCCGTTGGACGAATCTTGCCAATAGACAAGTCTTGGATTGCTTCCGATGGATCTTTGTCTCCTACATCAATTGGCAATTGCTCTACTTGCGAGCCATTAGATTCATCAAACTTCACATCCACCGTTTCTTCAACCTTTCGGGTGAAATTGTTGTAGACACTGTATGTGTGAGAGTTTGAGCCATAACCAAGTAGGAAACCATCATGAGACTTAGGAGAATGACGATGCTTATCAAGAATGTAGCACTTTGAGCCGAATACTTGTAAGTATCCAACTTTGGGTTTGTTACCGGTGAGGAGCTCGTATGACATCTTGCCGAGTAGCTTGTGAAGATACAAGCGATTTGTTGCATGACAAGCTGTCTCAACCGCTTCCGCCCAAAAGTGTTTTGGCGTCTTGTACTCATCAAGCATCGTTCTTGCCATCTCGATAAGAGTCCAGTTCTTCCTCTCAACGACTCCATTTTGTTGAGGTGTGTACGTAGCCGAGAACTCATGTGTAATCCCTTCTTCATCAAGAAAGGTGTCCACATTTGCGTTCTTGAACTCCGTTCCGTTGTCGCTCCGAACCTTCTTGATCTTTACGTCAAATTGATTTTGGGCCTTCCTAGCAAAGTTTTTGAAGATCTTTTGGACCTATGATTTGTCATCAAGAAAGAACACCCACGTAAATCTTGAAAAATCATCAACTATGACTAGACCAAATGAGTTACCACCGAGACTCTTGTAGGCATTTGGACCAAAGAGATCCATGTGAAGTAGCTCGAGTGGTCTTCTTGTGGTCATGATGTTCTTAGCGCGATGACTTCCTCCAACTTGTTTCCCTAATTGACAAGCACTACAAAGTCTATCCTTGTCAAATATGACACCGTTAACGCCAAGGATATGATTTCCTTTAATGAGTTTGTCAAGGTTTCGCATGCCCACATGGCCTAGCCTTCTATGCCACAACTAGCCTTTAGAAGATTTAGCAATTAAGCAAGTTCTAGGTTGATCCTTTTTAGTGAAATCAACAATGTAAATATCTCCTCTACGTATACCGGTAAAGACCATTTTATGATTATCTCTACAAAACACTTGGTAGTCTACTTCAATAAATAGAACATTGAAACCGAAATCAGCAAGTCTAGATACTGAAAGTAAGTTGTAGCCAAGATATTCAACGAGCATGACATTTTGTATGGAGCTATCATGTGAGATGGCCACCTTACCAAGAACAACCACCTTACCCTTTGAATTATCACCAAAAGTGACATACTTTCGAGGGCCGTCGTTTCCAGCAAGCTCACGAAACATGTCTTTATCTCCGGTCATATGATCAGTACATCCACTATCAAGGACCCATTCCTTTCCTCCAGCCATGTAGCCGCGAAGATTTTCCATAAGACCAAAGTGTCTCATCGCATCATCGAGATCATAGTCACTATCATCATCCTCATCATAGTATCCATGTTCAACATCATCTTGTGATTGATCAATTCCTAGAGAGGGTAATTAATTAGATAAATGATCATTTCTATAGTTATCTTTATGAATTCTAATAGCTTTGGAAATGATATTGCTAATGATTCCAACATCTCCTTTGGCACTCGTAAGATTAGTAAGTTCAAATAAGCAGTCACCAAATTTGGGATCATTGGAACTCATCTTAATCAAGGAAATAGACTTATGGAGGATTTCATCTAGATCTTTCAAGGAATAATTTGGAAAGAGTTCCTCAAGAAATTTCCATATGGTGTAGGCACACTTAAGAGTAGGCAAACATCCAATCAAGTTTCTAGGCAAGCCTCCAGTGATAAGATTAACAGTTCTAAGATTGTGAATCATGTTAATTGACTCATCAAGGGTAGGATGCATGGGATCAACATGAGGTGCACAAGGGCTAGCAATATACTTGCTCAAATGATATTCATTGAAAATCTCAAGCATTTCATTTTTCCAATCATGAAAATATTCTCCATCAAGAATAGGCACTCTACGTCTAAGACTCCCCAAAGTAGACTCATCCATCTTCCTCCAATGGTGTTTAAACCAAGGCAATGGAGACCAAGGCTCTAATACCAATTGAAGGATTGAGAAGAAGTGTCTAGAGGGGGGTGATTAGACACTAAGTACCAAAAGTTGCAGTTTTTAATTTCTTTAAGTTGAAGTGGAGTTTTGGCACAAGTTTAACAAACACAATACATATCAAGCAAGCATGCAAAGAGTATGTGAGCAGCGGAAAGTAAAGCATGCAACTTGCAAGAATGTAAAGGGAAGGGTTTGGAGAATTCAAACGCAATTGGAGACACGGATGTTTTTGTCGTGGTTCCAATAGGTGGTGCTATCGTATATCCACGTTGATGGAGACTTCAACCCACGAAGGGTAACGGTTGCGCGAGTCCACGGAGGGCTCCACCCACGAAGGGTCCACGAAGAAGCAACCTTGTCTATCCCATCATGGCCATCGCCCACGAAGGACTTGCCTCACTAGCGGTAGATCTTCATGAAGTAGGCGATCTCCTTGCCCTTACAAACTCCTTGGTTCAACTCCACAATCTTGTCAGAGGCTCCCAAGTGACACCTAGCCAATCTAGGAAACACCACTCTCCAAGAAGTAACAAATGGTGTGTTGATGATGAACTCCTTGCTCTTGTGCATCAAATGATAGTCTCCCCAACACTCAACTCTCTCTCACAGGATATGGATTTGGTGGAAAGAAGATTTGAGTGGAAAGCAACTTGGGGAAGGCTAGAGATCAAGATTCATATGGTGGGAATGGAATATCTTCGCCTCAACACATGAGTAGGTGGTTCTCTCTCAGAAAATGTGTATTGGAAGTGTAGGTATGTTCTGATGGCTCTCTCCACGAATGAAGAGTGGGTGGAGGGGTATATATAGCCTCCACACAAAAACTAACCGTTACACACAATTTACCAATCTCGGTGAGACCAAATTGAGAAACTCGGTCGGACCAATTTAGCAAACCTAGTGACCGTTAGGATTTTCGGTGGGACTGAGATGCAACTCGGTAGGACCGATATGGTTAGGGTTAGGGCATAACGTAATCTCGGTGAGACCGATTACACAAACTCGGTGGGACCGATTTTGGTAATAAGCTAACTAGAGAGTTGGTCAGGCAAACTTGGTGAGACCGATTGCACAAACTCGGTGGGACCGATTTTGGTAACAAGCTAACCAAAAAATTTGCATTGTAATCTCGGTAGTACCGATTGCTCAATCTCGGTGGGACTAATTTTGGTAATGGACATACACAGAGAGATTACAATCCCATCTCGGTGAGACCGAGATCCCTATCGGTGAAACCGATTTGCCTAGGGTTTGTGGCAGTGGCTATGATATCTGAACTCGGTGGCGCCGGATAGAAAGAATCAGTGGGGCCGAGTTTGACTTTTGGTTTAGGTCATATGTGGATGTGGGAAGGTAGTTGAGGGTTTTGGATCATATCATTAAGCACTATGAAGCAAGAACATCATCAAGCAACACCTCATCCCCTCTTGATAGTATTGGCTTTTCCTATAGACTCAATGTGATCTTGGATCACTAAAAATAGAAAATGTAGAGTCTTGATCTTGAAGCTTGAGCTAATCCTTTGTCCTTAGCATCTTGAAGGGGTTCCACATCCTTTAGTCCATGCCAGTTAATTTGTTGAACTTGTCTCAAACATACTAGGTAAAAGTATTAGTCCAACAAGAGATATGTTGTCATTAATTATCAAAATCACCCAGGGAGCACTTGTGCTTTCACTCCCCCTCTCTCTCGGTGGCGCCGGAGTGCCGCCGGGGGAACCATCGCCGCGGTGATCGTCTTCATCAACATCACCATCCTCATCTCCTTTACACGGTCCACTCTCACGCACCCCGCTGTAATCCCCTACTTGAACATGGTGCTTTATGCCACATATTATGATCCAATGATGTGTTGCCATCCAATGATGTTTTGAGTAGATTTCTTTTGTCTTTGGGTTGATTGATGATCTAGATTGGTTTGAGTTGTATGTTTTATTTTGGTGCTGTCCTATGGTGCCTTCCGTATCGCGCACACATGAGGGATTCCCGCTGTAGGGTGTTGCAATATGTTCATGATTCGCTTATAGTGGGTTTCTTGAGTGACAGAAGCATAAACCCGAGTAAGAGGGTTGTTACATATGGGATAAAGGGGACTTGATACTTTAATGCTATGGTTTGGTTTTACCTTAATGATCTTTAGTAGTTGTGGATGCTTGCTAGAGTTCCAATCATAGTAATATATTCTAACTTTATATTAACAACACCTACTTTTATATTTTAGTTCTCTAGTATTATGCAAAGTTACCCTCTTCATACCCACAATGTAGTTTTATTTCTTGTTTCTAGTTGGAAGCAAATGTTCGGTATATGTAGAGTCGTATCAGTGGCAGATAGGACTTGAGAGAATATTGATCTTACCTTTAGCTCCTTGTGGGTTCGACACTCCATACTTATCACTTCCATCTTTGGAAATTTCTACGATGATTCCTTGCACTTAGGGATTATCAGCTGATTCATCCCACAATACCACCGAATCAAAATAAGACATTGGTGGTAAGCAGTATGACTACCACCTCCCACAACTCTTTGTATTCTACTCTTGCATATCATCTACGCATAGACCTGGCTCGTGATGCCACTGTTGGGAAACATTGCATGGAAAACAAAAAAATCTACGCACACGGAATGATCTATCCATGGAGATGCATAGCAACAAGGGGGAGAGTGTGTCTACGTACCCTCGTAGACCGTAAGCGGAAGCGTTTGACAACGCGGTTGATGTAGTCGAACTTCTTCTAGCTCTGACCGATCAAGTATCGAACGTACAACACCTCCGAGTTCTACACACGTTCAGTTCGGTGACGTCCCTTGGCTTCTTGATCTAGCAAGTTGTTGAGGTAGTAGATGAGTTCCGTCAGCATGATGACGTGGTGATGGTGACGGTGAAGTGATCCGCGCAGGGCTTCGCCTAAGCACTACGAAGGTATGACCGTGGGAGTAAATGGTGGAGGGGGCGCCGCACATGGCTAGGAAATTGTCTGTGCTAGGGGCACCCCCACATATATATAGGTGGGAGGGAGAGGGGAGGCAGCCAGGGGGCGCCCCAAGTAGGATCCGAATACTACTTGGGGTTTCCCCAAGTGGCGCCCCCGCCCCCTTCCTTATTTCACCGGAGAAGAAAGGGAAGGGGGAAGAGAGAAAGGAAAGGGGGCCGAACCCCCTTTTTTCTTTCTCCCAATTCGGCCTCCTGTCATGGGGGGCACGCCACCCCTTGTGGGCTGGTGTGCTCCCCTCTCATGGCCCATATGGCCCATATATTCTCCTCGGGGGTTCCGGTAACCCCTCTGATACTCTGATAAATACCCGATACACTCCGGAACACTTCCGGTGTCCGGATACTATTGACATATATATCAATCCTTATCTCTCGACAATTTCGAGACTCCTCCTCATGTAACACCCCGGTTGTAACTTTCCCAATTTGTACTCCAACTCTTGCCGTTTCCGGCTTTAAGTTATTTATTTTCTCGGGTTCCGGTCTTCGTCTCCGTGTGTTGTTATCGTTGTCATGCATCTCATATCATGTCATCATGTGCATTGCATTTGCATATGTGTCATCTCAGGCATTCGAGCATTTTCCCCGTTGTCCGTTTTGCATTCCAGCGCTTCGTTCTCCTCCGGTGGTCAATTCTACCTTTCTTTCGTGTGTGGGGATTAAACATTTCCGGATTGGACCGAGACTTGCCAAGCGGCCTTGGTTTACTACCGGTAGACCGCCTGTCAAGTTTCGTATCATTTGGACTTCGTTTGATACTCCAACGGTTAACCGAGGGACCGAAAAGGCCTCGTGTGTGTTGCAGCCCAACACCCCTCCAATTTGGCTCAAAACCCACCTAAGCCTTCTCCATCTTCTAGATCGTTCGATCATGATCGCGTGGCCGAAAACCGCACCTCATTTGGACTCTCCTAGCTCCCTCTACCTCTATTTAAAGTCCCCTCCCAAAATTCGCGGATCTTCCCCTTCCTCTAACCCTAAAAATCCACCGCGCCGCGCCGGACACGTCCGTGCCGGCCGAACACCGTCCGCCGCCCGCCCGCACCAGTGGCAGGCTGCCACGTGGCACCTCCGCTGCCAGCCGCCACCGTGGCCCGGGAGCCCGGAGCCGGCCCCCGCGGCCCGCTCCCTCGCCCCGCCTCCTCGTGCCCGAGGCTCGGCCGGACCGCGTCGCCATCGTCGGACCGCGCCGCCCGGTCATCGCCGCCCCGCCGCCTCCACGCCGGCCGCCGCGGCCTGCCTCGCCGCCCGGTGCTCGCCGCGCCGCCGCCATGCGTTGCTCCGGCCGCCGCCCCGCTTGCCTCGCTCGCCGGCCGTCTCCACCACCATCTCCGGTCACCTCCCCGGTGAACTCCGGCGAGATTCCGGCCGGATCCGGATCGGGACCAGATCCACCGGTCCCCGATCCAAACGCCCTCGCCCGTCCCCCCACCGCTCCATCCCGATCCGCGAGATCCACTTTTCCGGGGGGTGTGATTTTCTTCTAAGTCTCGAAATCCCAGATCCAAGTGCTCATGTTCATAGCCTTGAAACTTTGCATTCGTAGCTCCGATTCATGCATATAGCATATCAAAATGTTCATCTCAGAGAGTACATCATTTCATTCCATTCCATCATTTTCATTTGAGTTCATCTTGATGCCCGAAATGCTGTTAGAAGAGGGCTACTTGAGATAATTGTCAGATCTGCTACTCCATTTAGGTTTTTGTCATTTTTGCCATGATTATTGTGTGCATGCTATGCCCATGAGTTCTACATATGTTTTGTTAAGGGTTTTGTCATCTTTCCAGAGGTGAAACCCATGTATTTTTGTGATGTGTATGGTGACTAGCACAAGCTTGCAAAGTGGTGCACTTGATAATTCTGTTTTCAGGGACTTAGCATTTTCACTAAGTCCTTGACCTGTTTATCTCATGATGCCATATGTTCATGTTGTTTCCTAGTGATCCGTGCCTCTTTTGAGGATGACCAGTAAGGATGTTTTATGAATCTTGTAGTGCTCTATCCATCCATGTCTTTGTTTGCAATTATGGAGCAACCTAGCTTGAGTCAATCGAGCTCTACTTTTGCTACTTTGTGAATCTGGGCAGATTGTCAACTTGTTTGCAATTTTGTCGATGATGTTGTAGTTGATCCGTGCCTGCTATGCTATTGTTCTTGCCATGTCTAGCTTGCATTTTGTGTATTCTTGATGGATGTATGCTTAGGTTGCCATGACTTGCACCGTAGTGAGTGCATCTAGCTCGTAAACATGTCTACTTGAGATATGTTTCAGCATGTGCCAGTTTTCACTAAGTCTGAAAACTGATTATGTTTTTGCTATGTTCACATGCTTGCTAATATGTTTTCTGATCCCTTTTGTCTCAAGGTCACTAAGGGACTTTTGTTAAGATTTTTGAGTAGCTCCATGCCATGCTCTACTTTGTCATGTTCAGGTCCTGTAGCCTCTAGTTTTGTTGCTCCGAAGTGGGATACCTGATCTGAAATTCCAGACAAGTGTTGATTTCACTAAGTCTGCAATCTGTTTGCCATATGCATTTTTGCCATGCTTGTTTGAACCTGTTAATGGATGAATTGGCCGTAGCTCAGTGCTAGACTTTTGTTAAGCATCTTGAATGCATCCCTTCCATGTATTTTGTTGTCATGTTTGGGTGCCGTAACATGTTCATTTTGTTGCATTTAGTTGGTTACTTGCTGTAAATCGCAGACCGGTGTCATATTTGAATCGCTTGCCATTTCCAAACCGTAACTCCGATTCCGGCGTTCTTTATATCGTTTTCAAGCTATTTCATCTCATCTTTCCAGTGGGACACTTGCATTTCCAAGTTGAGGCCAGGTTCTTGCATTTCCTATCACATCTTGCATATGCATCCCGTATCGCATCCCGCATAGCATATCATCATTGCATCATATTGTTTGATCCTTGCACGTGGTTGATTGTGTCCTTGTTGCTTGTTTGTCTTGTTTGGGTAGAGCCGGCAGACGAGTTCGCTAACGAGGAGCCCGTTGAGTTTGCTTTCGAGGAACCAGTCAACTCTGACAACTGTGCAGGCAAGATGATCATACCCTCGAAATCACTACTATCTTTGTAATGCTAGTTTGCTCGCTCTTTTGCTATGCCAATGCTATGATGCCTACCACTTGCTTTCAAGCCTTCCAAATTGCCATGTCAAACCTCTAACCCACCTTGTCCTAGCAAATCATTGATTGGCTATGTTACCGCTTTGCTCAGCCCCTCTTATAGCGTTGCTAGTTGCAGGTGAAGATTGAAGGTCGTTCCTTGTTGGAACATTTATTTACTTGTTGGGATATCACTATATTATCTTGTTATCTTAATGCATCTATATACTTGGTAAAGGGTGGAAGGCTCGGCCTCTCGCCTAGTGTTTTGTTCCACTCTTGCCGCCCTAGTTTCTGTCATATCGGTGTTATGTTCCCGGATTTTGCGTTCCTTACGTGGTTGGGTTATAATGGGAACCCCTTGATATTTCGCCTTGATTAAAGCTTGTCCAGCAATGCCCAACCTTGGTTTTACCATTTGCCACCTAGCCTCTTTTCCCTTGGGTTTCTGGAGCCCGAGGGTCATCTTATTTTAACCCCCCCCCCCGGGCCAGTGCTCCTCTGAGTGTTGGTCCAACTCGTCAGCCGCCAGTGGCTACCAGGGGCAACTCTGGGCTGGCCTACCGGAAGTTTAGACAATCTGAGTGTGCCCTGAGAAAGAGATATGTGCAGCTCCTATCGGGATTTGTCGGCACATTCGGGCGGTGTTGCTGGTCTTGTTTTAACCTGTCGAAGTGTCTTGAAGAACCGAGATACCGAGTCTGATCGGAACATCTTGGGAGGAGGTCTATTCCTTCGTTGACCGTGAGAGCTTGTCATGGGCTAAGTTGGGACTCCCCTGCAGGGATTTGAACTTTCGAAAGCCGTGCCCACGGTTATGGGCAGATGGGAATTTGTTAATGTCCGGTTGTAGTTAACTTGAACCTTAACTTAATTAAAATGAATCAACTGAGTGTGTTACCATGATGGCCTCTTCTCGGCGGAGTCCGGGAAGCGGACACGGTGTTGGAGTAATGCTTGCGCAGGTTGTTCTCTAGTTTCTCGCTCGCGCTTTGCCTCCTCTTCTCGCTCTCTATTGCGAATAAGTTAGCCACCATATTTTTGCTAGTCGCTTGCTGCAGCTCCACATATTTACCCTGCCTTACCTATAAGCTTAAATAGTCTTGATCGCGAGGGTGCGAGACTGCTGAGTCCCTGTGGCTCACAGATTACTATTACACCATATGCAGGGCCTGATGATTCCGCTCCAGGAGACGCGCTTGAGCTCAAGTGGGAGTTCAACGAAGACTCTCAACGTTACTATGTTTCCTTTCCTGATGATCAGTAGTGGTGCCCAGTTGGGGGTGATCGGGACCGTGTCGCATGTTGGGTTATCTTTTATTTTGGCGCCGTAGTCGGGCCATGAGTGTTTGGATGATGTAATTTTATTTCTCTACCTTAATTCTACGTGGCTTCTCAATTTATGGATATGTGACCATTTCAAGAGGAATGCATTCGTTCATTTTGTTCGGATGTGAAGACTATATGTTGCAATTTTCATTCTGTTGGATTCAGCTTCAATATTTGTCTATCAATGTGCTAATGGATGTCAACCTCTTCAGGATGGCTCCTCCAACGCGCATGACTCCGAATCCTGATCCGCTACCACCTCCCCCTCCTCCGGAGGCATGGCAAGCTGTGATGGCCGCAACCAATGCAAACACACAGTTGATCATGCAAATTCTCCAAGAGCGCAATCAAGGCAACCAAGGGAACCAAGGCAACAATCGGAATCACTTTGCTACACTCAACCAGTTCCTTGCTAATGGGCCAAAGACTTTCAGCAATTGTGTTGAGGCAACCGATGCTGACGATTGGCTAGTGGATCTGTGCAAGCATTTCGAGTGCAGTAACGTCAGGCCTGAGGACTTTGTCAAGTTCGCTTCCTTCCAACTCAAAGATCA
Organism: Triticum dicoccoides; assembly: GCF_002162155.2. NCBI lineage: Eukaryota > Viridiplantae > Streptophyta > Magnoliopsida > Poales > Poaceae > Triticum > Triticum dicoccoides. The sequence continues at coordinate 562,106,748 of NC_041386.1, read as the reverse complement.
AGCTGCAGAATGGTTCCAGCAGTACAAGGATTCCAGAGGTGGACGTGTTATCACTTGGGATGAATTTCGTCAAGATTTCCGAGCTCATCATATTCCTCAGAGCGTGGTTGAAAGCAAGCGTGAGGAATTCCGCAACCTGAAGCAAGGCTCTTTGTCTGTCTATGACTACAACAAGTTGTTTCAGAAGCTCGCCCGCTTTGCCAAGCAGGACGTACCTAATGAGAAGAGCATGATATACCAGTTCAGGGGTGGTCTCAGAGAAGAAATCCAGGTAGCTCTTGTTCTCTTTGAGCCATTGAGGTACGATGAGTTCTACAACATGGCATTGAAGCAAGAGGCTGCTCAGTTGAGGTGTGATGCTTCCAAGAAGCGAGTCAGAGATGTTACTCCTTCTTCCTCTTCTCAAGTGGCCAAGCAGCAGAAGTATTGGCTTCCTCCTCCTCCGTTCCGTCAGCCGTATCAGCAGAAGAGCAAAGGTGGCAGTGGATCTTCCCACCCACCCAACCCTGGCTTTCAGAACAAGACTTCGTCTCAAGCTCCAAGATCGAGTGCTCCGTACCACCGTCCGCTTTCAGAGGTCACGTGCAACAAGTGCCAACAGAAGGGTCATTATGCCAACAAGTGTTTCAACCAGAGGCGTCTTCCTCCTCCTCCTCCTGTCAGATCGGCAAGTACAGCTGTGGTCAAGCATAACCCCAAGTACACCAAGGTCAATATGGTGAATGCAGCTCAGGCAGAGGATTCATCAGATGTCATCATGGGTAACCTTCCTGTTAATGATATTCCCGCAAGAGTTCTTTTTGACACTGGTGCATCGCATTGTTTCATCTCGAGACCTTTTGCATCTAAGCATGATTTTGTCACTCAAGTGTTGCCGAAACTGTTGGCTATTGTCTCTCCGGCCCGTCAAATGACATCTTGAGTATGTGTTCCGGATGTTACTATCACTTTGGGGGACTATAAGTTCTTGTCCTCTCCAAATGTTCTTGGTGACTCGGATATTGATCTTATTCTCGGAATGGATTGGCTTTCTAAGCACAAGGCTCAGCTTGATTGTGCAGCCAGGCAGATTCAATTGACTCATTCGTCTGAGGATGTAATTGTCTTTGCCGCTCGTGATGATACTATCCGTCTGTTTTCTCTCAATGAGAAGGGTGAACTCGATGCTATTTCGCAAATTCTAGTCGTTTGCGAATATCAATACGTCTTTCCAGAAGAACTTCCAGAAATGCCTCCGCACCGTCCAGTTGAATTCGTTATTGATCTTGAGCCCGGCACGGAACCTGTGTGCAAGCGTCCTTACAAGCTTGGACCTGAAGAGTTGAAGGAGCTGAAGAAGCAACTCGATATTCAAGAGAAAATGGGTCTCATCCGGCCTAGTTCTTCTCCGTGGGGTTGTGGTGTTCTTTTTGTGAAGAAGAAGGATGGAACGGACCGACTTTGTGTTGATTACCGTCCATTGAACAAGAAGACCATCAAGAACAAATATCCACTTCCTAACATCAATGATCTGTTCGAACAACTCAAAGGTGCCCAAGTATTCTCCAAGCTTGATCTCTGTATGGGTTATCATCAGATTCGAATCCGTGAGCAAGACATTCCCAAGACGGCTTTCAGGACAAGCTATGGTTCATATGAATACACTGCCATGTCTTTTGGCCTCGTCAACGCTCCTCCGACGTTCTCTCGCATGATGAACTTCATCTTCAACGCCTACACCAATGACTTCGTTTTGGTCTATCTCGACGACATTCTGGTTTTCTCGAAGAACAAGGAAGATCATGCCAAGCACTTGCGTTTGGTACTCGATAAGCTCAGGGAACACCAGTTCTACGCCAAGTTCTCCAAGTGTGAATTTTGGCTTGATGAGGTTCTTTATCTTGGTCATATCATCTCTGCCAAGGGCATTGCCGTGAATCCTGAGAAGGTGTCTGCAATTGTGAATTGGGAACCTCCTCAGAACATGAAGCAACTCCGTAGCTTCCTCGGTCTCGCAAGTTATTGCCGAAGATTCGTTGAAAACTTTTCAAAGATCGTGAAGCCTCTCTCAAATCTTCTCCAGAAGCACGTCAAGTACGTTTGTTCTCCAGAGTGTGACATTGCTTTCAACACTTTGAAAGAGAAATTGATCACTGCTTCAGTTCTGACTCCGCCTGATGAATCCAAGCCGTACGAGGTCTTTTGTGATGCCTCTCTTCAAGGTCTTGGCGCAGTTTTGATGCAAGAGAAGAAAGTTGTTGCTTATACATCTCGCCAGTTGAAGCCTAATGAGAAGAACTACCCCACTCATGATCTTGAGTTGGCGGCAGTTGTGCATGCTCTTTTGACTTGGAGACATCTCTTATTGGGAAGAAAAGTGGATATTTTCACTGATCACAAGAGTCTCAAGTACATCTTCACTCAGCCTAATCTCAACCTCAGGCAAACTCGATGGGTCGAAATGATTCAAGAGTATAATCCGAGTATCGAGTATACTCCAGGCAAGGCCAATGTGATTGCTGACGCATTGAGCAGAAAGGCTTACTGCAACAGTCTGATTCTCAAGCCTTATCAACCCGAGCTTTGTGAAGCTTTCCGCAAACTTAATCTGCAAGTTGTTCCTCAAGGTTTCCTCGCCAACCTTCAAGTCTCTCCTACCTTAGAAGACCAGATTCGCCAAGCCCAGCTTCTTGATGCTATGGTGAAAAAGGTGAAGATTGGGATTGCCAAGAGTCAACCCAAGTACAAGTGCTACCGCCTTGATGACAAGGACACTCTCTTCTTCGAGGATCATATTGTTGTACCCAAAGGTGACCTCCATAAAGTGATCATGAACGAGGCTCACAATTCTCTCCTCTCCATCCACCCTGGGAGCACGAAGATGTATCAGGACCTTAAGCAGGCTTATTGGTGGACTCAAATGAAGCGCGAGATTGCTCAATTCGTGAATGAATGTGATGTCTGCAGAAGAGTGAAGGCAGAACACCAAAGGCCAGCTGGTCTCCTCCAACCTCTTGCCATTCCAGAATGGAAGTTTGACCACATTGAAATGGACTTCGTGACTGGGTTTCCAAAGTCCAAGCGTGGCAATGATGCTATATTCGTTGTCATTGACAAACTCACTAAAGTGGCTCACTTTCTGCCTATCAAAGAGTCGATCACTGCAGCTCAATTGGCGGAACTCTATACCTCTCGAATTGTCTCTCTACACGGTATTCCACAAGTGATCTCTTCAGACCGTGGCAACATTTTTACCTCCAAGTTTTGGGATTCTTTTCAGAAGGCCATGGGCACCAACATCCGCTTCAGCACAACTTTCCATCCTCAAACTAGCGGTCAAGTCGAGCGTGTCAACCAGATTCTTGAAGATATGCTCAGGGCTTGTGTGATCTCCTTAGGCATGAAATGGGAGGATTATCTTCCTTATGCTGAATTCTCCTACAACAACAGTTTTCAAGCAAGTTCGGGCAAGGCACCATTTGAAATTCTGTATGGCAGGAAGTGTCGTACCCCTCTCAACTAGTCTGAACCGGTGAACGTCAGCTTTTGGGTAATGACTTAATCACAGAGGTAGAAGAAATGTGCAAAGTCATTCGAGATAACCTCAAAGCAGCCCAATCCCGCCGGAAGAGCTACTATGATAGTAAGCACCATGATTTGGCTTTCGAGATCAGAGATCATGTTTACCTCCGCGTCTCTCCTATGAAAGGTACTCGTCGCTTCGGTATTAAAGGGAAGCTTGCCCCCAGATACATGGGACCTTTCAAGATTGTCAGCAAGAGAGGCGACCTCGCCTATCAACTCGAGCTTCCTTCAAACTTTGCAAATGTTCATGACGTGTTCCATGTCTCTCAGCTTCGAAAGTGCTTCAAGACTCCTGACCGCACCGTCAACTTCGAGGACATTGAGCTCCAAGAAGATCTCTCTTATCGTGAGCACCCAGTTGCTATTCTTGAAGAGACTGAACGCAAGACTCGCAATAAGTCAATCAAATTTCTCAAAGTCAAGTGGTCACACCATTCCGACCGTGAAGCTACCTGGGAACGCGAGGATCACCTCCGTTCTGAGTACCCGGCGTTCTTTCAGTCCTAGATCTCGGGACAAGGTCCTTTCGTAGTGGTGGAGTGTTGTAACACCCCGGTTGTAACTTTCCCAATTTGTACTCCAACTCTTGCCGTTTCCGGCGTTAAGTTATTTATTTTCTCGGGTTCGGGTCTTTGTCTCCGTGTGTTGTTATCGTTGTCATGCATCTCATATCATGTCATCATGTGCATTGCATTTGCATACGTGTCATCTCATGCATTCGAGCATTTTCCCCGTTGTCCGTTTTGCATTCCGGCGCTTCGTTCTCCTCCGGTGGTCAATTCTACCTTTCTTTCATGTGTGGGGATTAAACATTTCCGGATTGTACCGAGACTTGCCAAGCAGCCTTGGTTTACTACCGGTAGACCGCCTGTCAAGTTCCGTATCATTTGGACTTCGTTTGATACTCCAACGGTTAACCGAGGGACCGAAAATGCCTCGTGTGTGTTGCAGCCCAACACCCCTCCAATTTGGCCCAAAACCCACCTAAGCCTTCTCCATCTTCTAGATCGTTCGATCACGATCGCGTGGCCGAAAACCGCACCTCATTTGGACTCTCCTAGCTCCCTCTACCTCTATTTAAAGTCCCCTCCCGAAATTCGCGGATCTTCCCCTTCCTCTAACCCTAAAAATCCACCGCGCCACGCCGGACACATCCGTGCCGGCCGAACACCGTCCGCCGCCCGCCCGCACCAGTGGCAGGCTGCCACGTGGCACCTCCGCCGCCAGCCGCCGCCGCGGCCCGGGAGCCCGGAGCCGGCCCCCGCGGCCCGCTCCCTCGCCCCGCCTCCTCACGCCCAAGGCTCGGCCGGACCGCGCCGCCCCGACGCCC
>NC_041386.1:562076793-562101404 GCF_002162155.2 Triticum dicoccoides | reverse complement strand
GGTCGCCGCGGCCTGCCTCGCCGCCCGGTGCTCGCCGCGCCGCCGCCCTGCGTTGCTCCAGCCGCCGCCCCGCTCGCCTCGCTCGCCGGACGTCTCCACCACCATCTCCGGTCACCTCCCCGGTGAACTCCGGCGAGATTCCGGCCGGATCCGGATCGGGACCAGATCCACCGGTCCCTGATCCAAACGCCCTCGCCCGTCCCTGCACCGCTCCATCCCAATCCGCGAGATCCACTTTTCCCGGGGTGTGATTTTTTCTAAGTCTCGAAATCCCAGATCCAAGTGCTCCTGTTCATAGCCTTGTAACTTTGCATCCATAGCTCCGATTCATGCATATAGCATATCAAAATGTTCATCTTAGAGAGTACATCATTTCATTCCACTGCATCATTTTCATTTGAGTTCATCTTGATGCCTGAAATGCTGTTAGAAGAGGGCTACTTGAGATAATTGTCAGATCTGCTACTCCATTTAGGTTTTTGTCATTTTTGCCATGATTATTGTGTGCATGCTATGCCCATGAGTTCTACATATGTTTTGTTAAGGGTTTTGTCATCTTTTTAGAGGTGCAACCCATGTATTTTTGTGATGTGTGTGGTGACTAGCACAAGCTTGCAAAGTGGTGCACTTGATAATTCTGTTTTCAGGGACTTAGCATTTCCACTAAGTCTTTGACCTGTTTATCTCATGATGCCATATGTTCATGTTGTTTCCTAGTGATCCGTGCCTCTTTTGAGGATGATCAGTAAGGATGTTTTATGAATCTTGTAGTGCTCTATCCATCCATGTCTTTTTTGCAATTATGGAGCACCCTAGCTTGAGTTAATCGAGCTCTACTTTTGCTACTTTATGAATCTGGACAGATTGTCAACTTGTTTGCAATTTTGCCGATGATGTTGTAGTTGATCTGTGCCTGCTATGCTATTGTTCTTGCCATGTCTAGCTTGCATTTTCTGTATTATTGATGGATGTATGCTTATCTTGTCATGACTTGCACCGTAGTGAGTGCATCTAGCTCGTAAACATGTCTACTTGAGATATGTTTCAGCATGTGCCAGTTTTCACTAAGTCTGAAAACTGATTATGTTTTTGCTATGTTCACATGCTTGCTAATATGTTTTCTGATCCCTTTTGGCTCAAGGTCACTAAGGGACTTTTGTTAAGATTTTTGAGTAGCTCCATGCCATACTCTACTTTTTCATGTTCAGGTCCTATAGCATGTAGTTTTGTTGCTTCGAAGTGGGCTACCTGATCTGAAATTCCAGACAAGTGTTGATTTCACTAAGTCTGCAATCCGTTTGCCATATGCATTTTTGCCATGCTTGTTTGAACCTGTTAATGGATGAATTGGCCGTAGCTCAGTGCTAGACTTTTGTTAAGCATCTTGAATGCATCCCTACCATGTATTTTGTTGTCATGTTTGGGTACCATAACATGTTCATTTCGTTGCATTTAGTTGGTTACTTGCTGTAAATCGCAGACCGGTGTCATATTTGAATCGCTTGCCATTTCCAAACCGTAACTCCGATTCCGGCATTCTTTTTATCGTTTTCAAGCGATTTCATCTCATCTTTCCAGTGGCACACTTGGATTTCCAAGTTTAGGCCAGGTTCTTGCATTTCCTGTCACATCTTGCATATGCATCCCGCATCGCATCCCGCGTAGCATATCATCATTGCATCATATTGTTTTATCCTTGCACGTGGTTGATTGTGTCCTTGTTGCTTGTTTGTCTTGTTTGGGTAGAGCCGGGAGACGAGTTCGCTAACGAGGAGCCCGTTGAGTTTGCTTTCGAGGATCCAGTCAACTCTGACAACTGTGCAGGCAAGATGATCATACCCTCGAAATCACTACTATCTTTGCTATGCTAGTTTGCTCGCTCTTTTGCTATGCCAATGCTACGATGCCTACCACTTGCTTTCAAGCCTCCCAAATTGCCATGTCAAACCTCTAACCCACCTTGTCCTAGCAAACCGTTGATTGGCTATGTTACCGCTTTGCTCAGCCCCTCTTATAGCGTTGCTAGTTGCAGGTGAAGATTGAAGGCCGTTCCTTGTTGGAACATTTATTTACTTGTTGGGATATCACTATATTATCTTGTTATCTTAATGCATCTATATACTTGGTAAAGGGTGGAAGGCTCGGCCTCTCGCCTAGTGTTTTGTTCCACTCTTGCCGCCCTAGTTTCCGTCATATCGGTGTTATGTTCCCAGATTTTGCGTTCCTTCCGTGGTTGGGTTATAATGGGAACCCCTTGATATTTCGCCTTGATTAAAGCTTGTCCAGCAATGCCCAACCTTGGTTTTACCATTTGCCACCTAGCCTTTTTTCCCTTGGGTTTCCGGAGCCCGAGGGTCATCTTATTTTAAACCCCCCCCCCCAGGCCAGTGCTCCTCTGAGTGTTGGTCCAACTCGTCAGCCGCCGGTGGCTACCAGGGGCAACTCTGGGCTGGCCTACCGGAAGTTTAGACAATCTGAGTGTGCCCTGAGAAAGAGATATGTGCAGCTCCTATCGGGATTTGTCGGCACATTCGGGCGGTGTTGCTGGTCTTGTTTTAACCTATCGAAGTGTCTTGAAGAACCGAGATACCGAGTCTGATCAGAACGTCTTGGGAGGAGGTCTATTCCTTCGTTGACCGTGAGAGCTTGTCATGGGCTAAGTTGGGACTCCCCTGCAGGGATTTGAACTTTCGAAAGCCGTGCCCGCGGTTATGGGCAGATGGGAATTTGTTAATGTCCGGTTGTAGATAACTTGAACCTTAACTTAATTAAAATGAATCAACTGAGTGTGTTACCGTGATGGCCTCTTCTCGGCAGAGTCCGGGAAGCGGACACGGTGTTGGAGTAATGCTTGCGCAGGTTGTTCTCTAGTTTCTCGCTCGCGCTTTGCCTCCTCTTCTCGCTTTCTTTTGCAATAAGTTAGCCACCATATTTTTGCTAGTCGCTTGCTGCAACTCCACATATTTACCCTGCCTTACCTATAAGCTTAAATAGTCTTGATCGCGAGGGTGCGAGACTGCTGAGTCCCTGTGGCTCACAGATTACTATTACAGCAGATGCAGGGCCTGATGATTCCGCTCCAGGAGACGCGCTTGAGCTCAAGTGGGAGTTTGACAAAGACTCTCAATGTTACTATGTTTCCTTTCCTGATGATCAGTAGTGGTGCCCAGTTGGGGGTGATCGGGACCGTGTCGCATGTTGGGTTATCTTTTATTTTGGCGCCGTAGTCGGGCCATGAGTGTTTGGATGATGTAATGTTATTTATGTACCTTGATTGACGTGGCAAGTGTAAGCCAACTATGTTCTCCCCTTTTTTATTATTATATTACATGGAATGTTGTGAAGATTGCCTAACTTGCGACATATGCCTTCAATGCGATTATGTCTCTAAGTCGTGCCTCGACACGTGGGAGCTATAGTCGCATCGAGGGTGTTACACCTCATTCCCATGACCTCATGTGGGACTCCGAACAACATTCGGTCACCAAATCACATAACTCATATAATACAATATCGTCATCGAACGTTAAGCGTGTGGACCCTACGGGTTCGAGAACAATGTAGACATGACCGAGACACTTCTCCGGTCAATAACCAATAGCGGAACCTGGATGCTCATATTGGCTCCTACATATTCTACGAAGATCTTTATCGGTCGAACCGTTATTACAACATATGTTATTCCCTTTGTCTGTCGGATGTTACTTGCCCGAGATTCGATCGTCGGTATCTTCATACCTAGTTCAATCTCGTTACCGGTAAGTCTCTTTACTCGTTTTGTAATACATCACCTCGTGATTAACTCCTTAGTCGTTTGCTTGCAATCTTATGATGTGTATTACCGAGAGGGCCCAGAGATACCTCTCCGATACTCGGAGTGACAAATCCTAATCTCGATCTATGCCAACTCAACAAACACTTTCGGAGATACCTGTAGAGCATCTTTATGATCACCAATTTACGTTGTGACATTTTATAGCACACAAGGTATTCCTCCGGTATCCGGGAGTTGCATAATCTCATAGTCGAAGGAATATGTATTTGACATGAAGAAAGCAATAGCAATAAAATTTAATGATCATTATGCTAAGCTAATGGATGGGTCTTGTCCATCACATCATTCTCCTAATGATGTGATCATGTTATCAAATGACGACACATGTCCATGGTTAGGAAACCTTAACCATCTTTGACCAACGAGCTAGTCTAGTAGAGGCTCAGTAGGGACACGGTATTTGTTTATGTATTCACACATTTATTTAAGTTTCCGGTCAATAAAATTCTAGCATGAATAATAAACCTTTATCATGATTTAGGAAATATAATAATAACCATTTTATTATTGCCTCTAGGGCATATTTCCATCAATGTTAACACTCTGTGTTATTACAATTGATTACAGACGATATCATCTCGGTTCATAACAAACAAGTTTGGGTCGATTCAATATGATCGTTCTTCCAAGGTCATAATCTCAATGTTGTTTTAGGACTATCATTACACTTAACGATATCCTAAGATCCGGGAAACGTGATCACCAGCAACACTTGAGCACTTGAGCTAGTCTTAGAGGCAACACTAGGAACCTTTATTTTATCCGTTTATCATTTCACACATGCATATGAGTTTTTCATTGAATCACATATTTCAGGATCATAATAGTTATCGCATGAAATATAAACATTTAATTATGAATATGGCAATATAATAATACAATATTACTGCCTCTAGGGCATATTCCAACACATTCATACTGATGTTTGTCCTTATGTGAGAGTAGCTCCCTAGTTCTCAGGGATATGGAGGAACCCTGGTATCTTTATGTGTTGAACACCAATAGGATATGAAATCCCCACTTGCATGTTGAGTTCATAGCCTTCAAGAATGTTTTGTAAGGGGCCCCACTCAGTATTTTCACTTTATGGCCGTGGAGTTTATTACTGACATTGTAAAGGTAGGGATGTCGAGTTAAAGAGATGACAGTAATATCTTCTCATCCCCCCCCCCCTTGCAATTAGGGGAGTAATGGAGAACCGACCATTGGTTGCATCCACCGGGAGACTCTAAATTATTGTTGTCATAACCTCAATGTGATGAGAAACGATACTGATGTATGTGATACGGAGACTACACATGTAGCTCGTATGTTGTATCAGGCTCCGCCCACTACAAACAACAAAAAGAGGCTTGATTATCCGAACCTAAAACTATGCATATGTTACGTTAGATACATACAAGTGGGCAATCTAGACTCCCTTAGAATTCCTTAGCCCGGTTGTTGATTTCATCATTTCCTTACTCTTTGTTACTCATTTACTTTTCTTGTGTACTCTTATTTGTAGTCACCTTTCATCCTTACAACTTCAAAACTTTTCGCATCCACTTCTCTTTAAACCACAACTAACTTGCATGCATTGTTCATAAATCTCTGCGGGAGACAAAGTCCATCTCCTATGCTCCTTGTGGGATCCATACTCTTAAAAAAGATACAACTAAACCTTGTACACTTGCAGGCTATTACCATTTCCTTGTATGAGGCCGACCCCGTTGACTGGAACGTCCTAGCGGTGGAGTCGGACGAGGATCCCATCGTCCGTGTTGCCCTCTGCCGGTCACGGATCGACAGGGGCAGCAACTTGAGCTCCTTGCCCTCCCAGGTGGCCCGATGGGGTAGCTCAAGCTAAGCATCCGATAGCGCTGGCGCATCGCGGTCCACGCCCTCCTCGGTGAGGCGGCGGGGCGAGTAGTGGCGCCCATCACCTCCGTCCCCTACTCCTCCCGGACGATGTATACTCGTGCCGGCACCACCGAGTTGACGGGGGTGACTCCTTGGGTTGGAGGTGAGGGCACCTTGTCGTGCGAGGTGGGTGGCCTAGGTCGGATCTATTCGGTCTGTTTGCGGGTCGTGCAAATCCATGTGGGTTGCCCTCCCCTCGGACTCGGAGGAAGATCTCCTCCATGATGTCATCCATTGGTCGTTGACCACAGCCGAGATGGTCGCCCGCCGCTGCAAAATTGTCAAGGCATTGTGGCTCGGCCTCGAGGAGTTCGAGCGCCTTGACAAGGAGAAGGCGGCCAACACACTGGAAGTGGAGCGGCTTGCCAAGGAGCAGGCCAGCATGACCCGGCGTCTGGTCGGGCTCCCCTTCTCGTCCTCACCCTCTAGTGACCATGATGCCCCTTCGGCCACCGACGTGTACAACGTGGACTTTGACACCTACTGCCACCACACCAGAGACGCCAAGGGGAAGGGCTAATCGAGGAAGCGGTGAACTCCACAAACTATTGCACACTTTTAGTTGTATTTGTCTTAGTACATCGATCGAACTATCTATCTTTTGTGTATGTCCTGTTGAAATGAACTTGCTATGTTTGATACTATGCTATGCTATCTATCTATGTTGCATGGAATTGCAGGGTGGGGGTCTAGATATGAGGGGGAGGGGGCGGCTGCGGACACAACAAATGTGAGGTGGGCGGCCAGCGCATCCGCGGACATATAGGAGGCAGATTTGACTATTCCGATTGTTGATGCTCTAAAATATATTCTCAGTGTAGTTATTTACCCAATAACACGAGAGAGACAATCTATTCCATTCGAGGAGTAGAAGCCTTTTATTGATCCCTATCGATGATGCAATCACAAAAGAGTTCACACATTTTTTTTTCAAAGGTTTCTACCAAACGTGCTGCGGGCCGCAACAGCGTGCATTGAACTGTGGCCGAAAACCTACAGATGACATAATCATTTGGAAAAGAGCACGTCCATCTCCTCTAGGGTCCGGCCCTTCGTCTCTGGCAGGCGCAGGAAGACGAACACGTACGCCGTGGCCGCCATACTGGCGTACAGAAAGAAGCACCCGGGCATGGTGATCCAGCCCGCTAGCGATATGAACGACATGCTTACCACCCCGCAAGTCAGCCGGTTCACCGCCATGCCCAGGCTCGAGCCCTGCGCACGCAGCCGCAGCGGCGTGATCTCTGCCGTGTACGTGGACGGGAGCGACCCCCACCCGACCGAAAACGCCGCGACCGTGGCCAGCGTGAACGCCACGCAGGCAGCCGTGCTCGCTGGCGACGTCTCGCCGATGCAGAGTGTGAGAGCCAGGCCGGTCAGCGAGGCGGCCACGCCGCCGGCGCTGGCCAGCAGGAGCGGCCGCCGGCCGAAGCGGTCGGAGAAGAGCGAGACCACGAGTATGAAGCACGTCTTGACGACACCGATGGCCACGGTGGCGCCCAAGATGGCGCTATTCGACGACATGCCTGCCTTCTTGAACATGAGCGGGCTGTACAGCAGGATGGCGTCGACGCCCAACGCTTGCTGGAGGAAGTTGAGCCCGACCACCAAGACGAGGATCCGCCGGACCATCGCCGACGGTCGAAAGATCAGCTCCCGCCACACGCCGCTATCGGCTTCTCGCGGCGCCTCGACGACCCGCTTGATCTCCTCAAACCGGAGCTCGGCCTCGGCGGCGGTATCGGAGGTGCGCACGAGCACTGCGCGCGCGTCGTCCTCGCGCCCGCGCATGGCGAGCCACCGCGGGGACTCCGGCATGGCGAGCACCCCGGCGGCGAGGAGCACCGGTGGGAGCACGCCGATGGCGTACATGACGCGCCAACTGAGGTGCACCGGCAGGCCAGCCAAGGCGTAGTTCGACACGTAACTGAGCAGGATGCCGACGTTGACAAATATCTGTGCAAGCACGGCAACGAAAGATTAATCTACGAGACGCCAAGCGCGCTCAAGCACGGCGGCAGCAGCGTGCGCCCGCACTTACATCGAGTAACGAGGAAAGCACGCCACGCGCGGAGGCGGGCGAGATCTCGGCGTTGTAGACCGGCGCGACGACGAGGGAGAAGCCAACGCCGATGCTGGTGATGAAGCGCGCGGCCATGAGCGCCGCGTAGCTGCCGCCAAGCGACATGGCGAGCGCGCCGGCCATGAGGAAGCCGTTGGCGAGCACGAGCGTGCCGCGGCGGCCCAGGAGGTCGGCCGCCCAGCCGGCGGCGAGGATGGACACGAGCATGTACACGTTCATGGACCCAGCCAGTACCTCCACCTGCTCGTCGGTAAGCCCCAGGTCCTCCCGGATGAAGAGCTGCGCGCCGCTCATCAGCGCGAGATCTGCAGCAAATTAACAGGTCAGCGAGAGCACGTCGTCGCTGTAGTGTGCTACGTACCAGGAAGCAGAGTTTGGGCGCGTACTGTAACCCATGAGGATCGTGGTCATGGAGGCCAGCGTGGCGCAGCCGAAGGCGTACATGTTCCGCGGTGGCTTCTCCGTCGACGCGAGCAGCGGGGCGGTGGTCGCTCCATGGGAAGCTCCATCGTGCGCCATGGCGCTCGCGTCGTCTTGGTGTCCTCGCAGGCGCCGGTGAGGCTCGAAGTATAGTGTAGAGGTTTAGCCTGTCGACTTCAACTTGTCCACTCAGGCCTCCTTCGGTTCATAGAATAGAAATATTGTAGGAATAGAAAAATCATAAGAAGTAAGATGACATGCATCTCAATTCCTATAAAGAAAGTGATGTGATTTAATGCATAGGATAGAAATTTTTTCATTGAGTCTTAGCTAATGTTTTTTTCCTCCAAAATGTGAAGGATTGATTCCACAAAAATATTGTCTGATTGATTGTAGACTATTGGAAGGGGTCTTTTAAAAGTTCCCATGGAGTACCACACAATGTAGTGCATTTTTAATTTGGGAAACTTTCTATGGATAGTCTGCACAGAGAAAATCATAAATACGAAAATCCTCCAAAGTCGTCTGAAAATCCTTTGATTAGAAAAGATTTCATTGTTCCGTATAAAACTATCCATCTGGTCCAACTAGACCCAGGGATTTCATTATGTTCTTTCTTCGGCTAGTAAATAATTGTCCGTGTGTTGCAATGTAGATATAAATATTTTAATATGTTAGGTCGCGAATTGCACATCTATTATTTGTACATATTGTGTTCAAATTGTGACGACTTTGTCTACACAATCACTATGATTTACCTGTCATTTTATTGTTGATGTGTTTGTGTATGAAAAGATTTTAATTGTAAGTCAATAAAATGTGAGGCTGTTGAGATGCTCTCATGGTAAACCAGTGGAAAAAGCATAGAGAGCGGTTGGAATGGACGGTTAGAATGGAGAGAAGGGAGGGGATAACATACCTAGGGCGGGAAGTAGTGTATAGGGGTAAAATAAATGTACTCCCTCTGTTCATTTTTATAAGGCACTGAAGAATTTCAGACAGCGTGCAAAGTAGTCTATTTTCAATTGTCTGAAATGATTTACAAAAGTGAACGGAGGGAGTAGCAAAAAGAATATATTCCAAAATTCGAAGAATGATGAGGACTTCTCATGTGTAAAAGTCTTGCATTCGAAACAGACCGGTGTGTTCCTTAGATCTGCATGATTGGTGTCCAAAGCGAGATCTGAATGCGTAGGTTTTTATTGCAAAAAATTGTGTGGTTGGCTTTGCGGTGTTGATTGACTCATGTGTGGGCGGCTAGTGTTAGCTTGTCTAGTAGCTGATGAAAGACGACAGGAGATTATCACCTAACACGAGCGACGTGCTGGCAAATTAAGATGCTTTGCTAGATACTCGTTGCTTGATTCTTGTAGGGGCTAGCATCCGAGGGACCGGAGGCTGATTTCTTTGTCGCCATATTGATTCCCCAAATGTAAAAAAAAGTAAATAGTTTTTTTTTTTGAGAAGGAAGTAAATAGATGAATACAATGGTGGTATATGAGGTTGCACGGCATGTGCAATTTGATGCCACAAGTTAAAAAATATGGACCCCCGCAAAAAAAAACTTAAAAAATATGGAAAGCTGTTGGAGAAACTTGTCTCGGCGTTCATGCACGGTTCAATTCTCGTTTGGAACCATATCTGCAGCTTATGGGACGCCACAGGGTGGCCCCGGGCCCACCGTCAGTGACTAGGCTGAGCTAAGTTCAAACCAGCGACTTCCTCCTACCAACCCGAGCCCACTGTCAGTGACTAGGCTGTCAGTTTGAGTTTGTTGTCCATATATGATAACTAGGCCGAATAGTCTATGGACCAACACACAGGTGCTTAAACGGGTTGCAGTCACCGCGGCCCGTTTTTCATACGTTAGTTTATTTTTCCTTTTTAGAATTTTCTAAAATAAGTAAATCATAGTCGCAGTAGAAGATATAATTGAAATATTCGTGTCCATATATTTTGGACAGTCTCATAAAAAGTATGCATGCATTTAATAAAAACTATTAACATAAGGTTTGTAATATATTTCACCCGCAAAAAAAAAGGTTTGTAATATATTTAATAAAAATATACACTTATTATTTTAAAAGTATTCATATAACTAAAAATGTATTTAAGAATTATAAAAAGTTAATATATTTAAAAATAATATTTAATAGTTTTTGTTTGAGGATCTGTAGTCTAGGATTTACTAGGCTCGTATATATGTTTTAAAAATATATTTATTTATTTATCATTTGCAACGAGTATATAAATATTTTCTCAAACGCGGGCCTAGTACTTGAGGTTTTATTTTTACTATGCTTATAATTTACATATTTTCACAAGATTTTCAAAACAAAACTAACATATGAACAATGGGCTGCAGTGACTGCAGCCCATTTAACCTCCGTGTGCGTGTTAGTGTATAGGCCATTAGGCTAGTTATCGACTTATCGTATATATATTCCATTAGCTTTGGGGATGATGGAAGATTTTGTGTCATGGCATCTTAATAGGAGTGGGGTTTTCTCGGTAAGATCAGCATATCATGAAGAATGGGGGTACCAACACGGACGAAAGTTGAGGATGACAAATTCAATTCAATCCTCAAGTACTAGTCCAGTTTGGCATGCCATTTGGAAGTTGCGTCTTCCATAAAAAAATAAAATTCATGTTTGGAGAACTTTGCTTGGAGCAACCCCTGCAAGGGTGTCTTAGCTAACTTCTAGTTCGGATTGTGAAAGTATTCGGCATGCTATGTTTCTAAGCCCGAGAGTGAGGGAGATTTGGCGGATCTTGGAAATGCATGAGTTAGTGTCTGAAGTGTGCTCCATTGAACCTAAAGGGGGACAGTGCTTTGCGACCTGCTACTATCCAAAAGCTCAGTTAGACCGCTGGTAAATGATGTGCATCAGAATGATCTAGTGGCAACTACAATCTTGTATGTATGGTGGGAGTGCTACAAATACACACATGGAGAACATATGTATGAACCGGCCAGGTCGGCTCAGGCAATCTCAACACTTGTGCAAAATTTCTCATGGGCAAAGTTGAAGAGCGCAAAGATTAAAAGGCATGAATGGAGTAAACCAGCAGAGGGGGTCATCAAACTAAAAGTTGAAGCCACCTTTGGTTATGATAATGGCACAGGAAGTACGGGTGCAGTGCTTCACGGCGATCATGGCTTTTTCATTGCAGTTGCATGTAGTAACATATCCTTCATGGAAGATGCGGCGACGGCGGAAGCAAGAGGACTGCGAGATGAACTCATACTCGCGAACGAGGTGGGGTGTAACAAGATACATGTGGAGGCGGACTACATGGAGGTCAGTGAGATCATGCAGAATGACGAGAATTCGCATGAGCCAGCAGCGGTGATTTATGAAGAATGTTCTTTTCTAGCTAGTAATTTTATATTCATAGTTTTTACTCATTGTCCTAGGGATGCTAATTGAAGGAAATATGCCTAGAGGAAATAATAAAGTTGTTATTTATATTTCCTTATATCATGATAAATGTTTATTATTCATGCTAGAATTGTATTAACCTGAAACTTAGTACATGTGTGAATACATAGACAAACAGAGTGTCCCTAGTATGCCTCTACTAGACTAGCTCGTTAATCCAAGATGGTTAAGTTTCCTAGCCATAGACATGTGTTGTTATTTGATGAACGGGATCACATCATTAGAGAATGATGTGATGGATAAGACCCGTCCGTTAGCTTAGCACTATGATCGTTTAGTTTATTCCTATTGCTTTCTTCATGACTTATACATGTACCTATGACTATGAGATTATGCAACTCCTGAATACCAGAGGAACACTTAGTGTGCTATCAAACATCACAACGTAACTGGGTGATTATAAAGATGCTCTACAGGTGCCTCCGATGGTGTTTGTTGAGTTGGCATAGATCGAGATTAGAATTTGTCACTCTGATTGTTGGAGAGGTATCTCTAGGCCCTCTCGGTAATGCACATCACTATAAGCCTTGCAAGCAATGTGACTAATGAGTTAGTTGCAGGATGATGCATTATGGAACGAGTAAAGAGACTTGCTGGTAATGATACTGAACTATGTATAATGATACCGACGATCGAATCTCGGGCAAGTAACAAACTGACGACAAAGGGAACAACGTATGTTTTTATGCGGTTTGACCGATAAAGATCTTCGTAGAATATGTAGGAGCCAATATGAGCATCCAAGTTCTGCTATTAGTTATTGACCGGAGATGTGTCTCGGTCATGTCTACATAGTTCTCGAACCCGTAGGGTCCGCACGCTTAACGTTCTCTGACGATTTGTATTATGAGTTATGTGATTTGATGTACATAAGGTTGTTCGGAGTCCCGGATGAGATCACGGACATGGCGAGGAGTCTCAAAATGGTCAAGACATAAATATTGATATATTGGACCATGTTATTCGGACACCGGAAGTGTTCCGGATGGTTTCGGGTAAAACCGGAATGCCGGAGGGGTTACCGGAACCCCCGGGGGAACTAATGGGCCACCATGGGCCTTATTGGAGAGAGGGGAGGGGAGCCAGGGCAGCCCCCCCCCCCTTGCAGTCTGAATTGGACAAGGGAAGCGGGGCGGCGCCCCCCTTTCCTTCTCCCTCTCTCCCTTTCCTTCCTTCCCCCTCTCTTCCTCTTGGTGGAATCCTACCAGGACTTGGAGTCCTAGTAGGACTCCCCTCCTTGGGCGCGCCCCATAGGGCCGGCCGGCCTCCTCCTCCCCTCCTTTCTATATGGGGGAAGGGGGCACCCCATAGACACACAAGTCGATCTTTTAGCCGTGTGCGGTGCCCCCTCCACAGTTACACACCTTGGTCATATCGTCGTAGTGCTTAGGCGAAGCCCTGCACCAGTGAACTTCATCATCACCGTCACCACGCCGTTGTGCTGACGAAACTCTCCCTCGGCATCAACTGGATCAAGAGTTCGAGGGACGTCATCGAGCTGAACATGTGCTGATCACGAAGGTGTCGTGCGTTCGGTACTTAATCGGTTGGATCACGAAGACGTTCGACTACATCAACCGCGTTACTAAACGCTTCCGCTTTCGGTCTACGAGGGTACATAGACATGCTCTCCCCTCTCGTTGCTGCTACCTCTTGAGCACTGCATTGGTTTTCCCTTGAAGAGGAAAGGATGATGCAGTAAAGCAGCGTAAGTATTTCCCTCAGTTTTTGAGAACCAAGGTATCAATCCAGTAGGAGACCACGCGCGAGTCACCTCGTACCTACACAAACAAATAAGAACCTCGCAACCAACGTGATAAAGGGGTTGTCAATCCCTTCACGGCAACTTGCAAGAGTGAGATCTGATAGAGATGATAATAATAAGATAAGTATTTTTGGTATTTTTATGATACAAACTGAAAGTAAAGATTGCAAAATAAAATAGATGGAAACTTATATGATGGAGAATAGACCCGGGTGCCATAGGTTTCACTAGTGGCTTCTCTCAAGATAGCATAAGTATTACGATGGGTCAACAAATTACTGTTGAGCAATTGATAGAATTGAGCATAGTTATGAGAATATCTAGGCATGATCATGTATATAGGCATCACGTCTGCGACAAGTAGACCAAAACAATTCTGCATCTACTACTATTACTCCACACATTGACCGCTATCTAGCATGCATCTAGAGTATTAAGTTGATAAGAACAGAGTAACGCCTTAAGCAAGATGACATGATGTAGAGGGATAAACTCATGCAATATGATATAAACCCAATCTTTTTATCCTCGATGGCAACAATACAACACGTGTCGTTTCCCCTACTCTCACTGGGATCGAGCACCAGATTGAACCCAAAGCTAAGCACTTCTCCCATTGCAAGAAAGATCAATCTAGTAGGCCAAACCAAACTGATAATTCAAAGAGACTTGCAAAGATAAACCAATCATACATAAAAGAATTCAGAGAAGATTCAAATATTGTTCATAGATAGACTTGATCATAAACCCACAATTCATCGGATCTCGACAAACACACCGCAAAAGAAGATTGCATCGAATAGATCTCCAAGAGAATCGAGGAGAACTTTGTATTGAGATCCAAAGAGAGAGAAGAAGCCATCTAGCTACTAGCTATGGACCCGAAGGTCTGAAGTAAACTACTCACACATCACCGGAGAGGCCATGGAGTTGATGTAGAGGCCCTCCATGATCAATGCCCCCTCCGGCGGAGCTCCGGAAAAGGCCCCAAGATGGGATCTCTCGGGTATAGAAGGTTGCGGCGGTGGAATTAGGTTTTCGTGGTGCTCCTGGATATTTGGGGGGTACATGCACTTATATAGGAGGAAGAAGTACGTCGGTGGAGCAACGAGGGGCCCACGAGGGTGGAGGGCGCGTGCCCCTGCCTCGTGGCCTCCTCGATTGTTTCTTGGCTCCCACTCCAAGTCTCCTGGATCACGTTTGTTGAGAAAATCACGTTCCTGAAGGTTTCATTCTGTTTGGACTTCGTTTGATATTCCTTTTCTGCGAAACACTGAAATAGGAAAAAAACAGCAATTTGGGTTGGGCCTCCGGTTAATAGGTTAGTCCCAAAAATTATATAAAAGTGTAAAATAAAGCCCATTAACATCCAAAACAGATAATATAATAGCATGGAGCAATCAAAAATTATAGATACGTTGGAGACGTATCAAGCATCCCCAAGCTTAATTCATGCTCGTCCTCGAGTAGGTAAATGATAAAAGAAGAATTTTTGATGTGGAATGCTTTCTAACATATTTCTCAATGTAATTTTTCTTTATTGTGGCATGAATGTTTAGATCCGAAAGATTCAAGATAAAAGTTCAATATTGACATAGAAATAATAATACTTCAAGCGTACTAACTAAGCAATTATGTCTTCTCAAAATAACATGGCCAAAGAAAGTTATCCCTGCAAAATCATATAATCTGGCTATGCTCTATCTTCACCACACAATATATTTAAATCATGCACAACCCTGATGACAAGCCAAGCAATTGTTTCATACTTTTGATGTTCTCAAACTTTTTCAATCTTCACGCAATATATGAGCGTGAGCCATGGACATAGCACTATATGTGGAATAGAATGGTGGTTGTGGAGAAGACAAAAAAGGAGAAGATAGTCTCACATCGACTAGGCGTATCAACGGGCTATGGATACGCCCATCAATAGACATCAATGCGAGTGAGTAGGGATTGACATGCAACGGATGCACTTAGAGCTATAAGTGTAGGAAAGCTCAACAAAAGAAATTAAGTGGGTGTGCATCCAACTTGCTTGCTCACGAAGACCTAGGGCAATTTTGAGGAAGCCCATCATTGGAATATACAAGCCAAGTTCTATAATGTAAAATTCCCACTAGTATATGAAAGTGACAACATAGGAGACTCTCTATCATTAAGATCATGGTGCTACTTTGAAGCACAAGTGTGGAAAAAGGATAGTAACATTGTCCCTTCTCTCTTTTTCTCTCAATATTTTTTATTTGTGTCTTCCTTTTTTGGGGCTTTTTTTTTTTATTTTTTTATTTTTTCGTCCGAAGTCTCATCCCGACTTGTGGGGGAATCATAGTCTCCATCATCCTTTCCTCACTGGGACGATGCTCTAATAATGATGATCATCACACTTTAATTTACTTACAACTCAAGAATTAGAACAAAATATGACTCTATGTGAATGCCTCCGGCGGTGTACCGGGATGTGCAATGATGCATGAGTGACATGTATGAAGAATTATGAAGGTGACTTTGCCACAAATACGATGTCAACTACATGATCATGCAAGCAATATGACAATGATGAAGCGTGTCATAATAACGGAATGGTGGAAAGTTGCATGGAAATATATCTTGGAATGGCTATGGAAATGTCATAATAGGTAGGTATGGTGGCTGTTTTGAGGAAGGTATATGGTGGGTTTAAGGTACTGGCGAAAGTTGCGCAATACTAGAGAGGCTAGCAATTGTGGAAGGGTGAGAGTGCGTATAATCCAAGGACTCAACATTAGTCATAAAGAACTCACATAGTTATTGCAAAAATCTATTAGTTATCGAAACAAAGTATTACACGGATGCTCCTAGGGGGCTAGATTGGTAGGAAAAGACCATCGCTCGTCCCCGACCGCCACTCATAAGGAAGACAATCAATAAATAAATCATGCTCCGACTTCATCACATAATGGTTCACCATACGTGCATGCTACGGGAATCATAAACTTCAACACAAGTATTTCTCAAATTCACAACTACTCAACTAGCATGACTCTAATATCACCATCTCCATATCTCAAAACAATCATCAAGTATCAAACTTCTCATAGTATTCAATGCACTTCTATGAAAGTTTTCATATTATTCCTAAAAGCAAATTTCCATGTTGTTCTAAAGGACTCTCAAAATAATATAAGTGAAGCACGAGAGATCAATTATTTCCATAGAATGAAACCACCACCGTGCTCTAAAAGATATAAGTGAAGCACTAGAGCAAAAACTATATAGCTCAAAAGATATAAGTGAAGCACACAGGGTATTCTAATAAATTTCAAATCATGTGAGTCTCTCTCAAAAGGCGTGTACATAAAGGATGACTGTGGTAAACTAAAAAGCAAAGACTCAAATCATACAAGACGCTCCAAGCAAAACACATATCATGTGGTGAATAAAAATATAGCTCCAAGTAAAGTTACTGATAGACGAAGACGAAAGAGGGGATGCCTTCCGGGGCATCCCCGAGCTTAGGATTTTTGGTGTCCTTGGATTTACCTTGGGGTGCCTTGGGCATCCCCAAGATTAGGCTCTTGCCACTCCTTGTTCCATAATCCATCAAAACTTTACCCAAAACTTGAAAACTTCACAACACAAAACTCAAAATAGAAAATCTCGTGAGCTCCGTTAGAGAAAGAAAACAAAACACTACTTCAAGGTACTGTAATGAACTCATTCTTGATTCATATTGGTGTTAAACCTACTTTATTCCAACTTCTCTATGGTTTATAAACTCTTTTACTAGCCATAGGTTCATCAAAATAAGCAAACAACACACGAAAAACAGAATCTGTCAAAAACAGAACAATCTGTAGTAATCTATAGCTAACGCAAACTTCTGGAACCCCAAAAATTCTAAAATAAATTTATGGATGTGACGAATTTATCTATTAATCATCTGCAAAAATAATTAACTAAATAGCACTCTCCAAATAAAAATGGCAGCAATTCTCGTGAGCGCTAAAGTTTCTGTTTTTTACAGCAAGATTAAAAAGACTTTCCCCAAGTCTTCCCAACGGTTCTACTTGGCACAAACACTAATTAAACACGAAAAACACAACCAAAACAGAGGATAGATAAATTATTTATTACTAAACAGGAGGAAAAAGCAAGGAATAAAAATAAAATTGGGTTGCCTCCCAACAAGCGCTATCGTTTAACGCCCCTAGCTAGGCATAAAAGCAAGGATAGATCTAGGTATTGCCATCTTTGGTAGGTAATTTTTCAATGAAACACCTATTACTCTTAGGAGTTTATTTCTTTTTATTAATTATCAAGCTCCTAGGCACAAAATCAAGAAAATCATTTGTAGCAAAAGGTTCCTTAAGGATAGAGAGAAAGTTGGGCTAAACACTTATGGATTTGAGGTCTGCATTTTCCTTACTAGAAGTTTCACCCTTATTTTTAGGAACATACATTAATTTGGCAATCTTAGCATTAGGAGGAGCGTTTTTCACGAAAGAAAAGGCAGACCCATGGTTGGTAATAATATCCTCAATTTTACCAATTCTAGTGGAATCTTGATCTATCTTTTCATTAACCATAGATCCCTTTTATTTAAAAAAATTAAGAGCAACTCCTATCTTAGATCTGTATTGGGTAATTTGGTTATGGATCTTTCTATCCAAATTTTCAATTAACTCTACGGTGGCAACTTTAATTTCAAGCCGTTGCATAACATGTTCCAAGGTTAAAATAGTTCCATTAACCAAAAGAGGTGGTGGGCCAAACAAATCTATCATAGCATTATAAGAATCAAAAGTATGGCTACCCAAGAAATTTCCTCCGGTAATGGTATCAAGAATATATCTATTCCAAGGAGTGATGCCTACATAAAAATTGCGAAGAAGAACGGGAGTAGATTGCTTCCTAGTGGATCTATTTTGCGCATTGCAAATTCTGTACCAAGCATCTTTTAGATTTTCTCCCTCCCTTTGTTTAAAATTAAGAACTTCATTTTCGGGAGACAAAGGAGTGGATAAAGGACTAGCCATAATGACGAAGCAAGCAAAAGAAAGGGCGAACAGAAAAGGAGGGCGAATAAAATGGCAAGGATGAAGTGGGGGAGAGGAAAACAAGAGGCAAATGCCAAATATTGTAATGTGGAGGATAAGAGTTGTGATGGGTACTTGGTATGTCTTGACTTGGCGTAGATCTCCCCGGCAACGGTGCCAGAAATTCTTCTTTCTACCTCTCGAGCACTGCGTTGGTTTTCCCTTGAAGAGGAAAGGGTGATGCAGTAAAGCAGTGTAAGTATTTCCCTCGGTTTTTGAGAACCAAGGTATCAATCCTGTAGGAGACCGCGCGTGAGTCACCTCATACCTACACAAACAAATAAGAACCTCGCAACCAACATGATAAAGGGGTTGTGAATCCCTTCACGACCACTTGCAAGAGTGAGATCTGATAGAGATGATAATAATAAGATAAGTATTTTTGGTATTTTTATGATATAGATTGAAAGTAAAGATTGCAAAACAAAATAGATGGAAACTTATATGATAGAGAATAGACCCGGGTGCCATAGGTTCACTAGTGGCTTATCTCAAGATAGCATAAGTATTACGGTGGGTGAACAAATTACTGTCGAGCAATTGATAGAATTGAGCATAGTTATGAGAATATCTAGGCATGATCGTGTATATAGGCATCACGTCCGCGACAAGTAGACCAAAATGATTCTGCATCTACTACTATTACTCCACACATCGACCGCTATCCAGCATGCATCTAGAGTATTAAGTTCATAAGAACAGAGTAATGCCTTAAGCAAGATGACATGATGTAGAGGGATAAACTCATGCAATATGATATAAACCCCATCTTTTTATCCTCGATGGCAACAATACAATACGTGTCATTTCCCCTACTGTCACTGGGATCGAGCACCACAAGATTGAACGCAAAGCTAAGCACTTCTCCCATTGCAAGAAAGATCAATCTAGTAGGCCAAACCAAACTGATAATTCGAAGAGACTAGCAAAGATAAACCAATCATACATAAAAGGATTCAGAGAAGATTCAAATATTGTTCATAGATAGACTTGATCATAAACCCACAATTCATCGGATCTCAACAAACACACCGCAAAAGAAGATTGCATCGAATAGATCTCCAAGAGAATCGAGGAGAACTTTGTATTGAGATCCAAAGAGAGAGAAGAAGCCATCTAGCTACTAGCTATGGACCCGAAGGTCTGAAGTAAACTACTCACACATCACCGGAGAGGCCATGGATTTGATGTAGAGGCCCTCCGTGATCAATGCCCCCTCCAGCGGAGCTCCGGAAAAGGCACCAAGATGGGATCTCTCGGGTACAGAAGGTTGTGGCGGTGGAATTAGTTTTTCATGGTGCTCCTGGATGTTTGGGGGGTACGTGGACTTATATAGGAGGAAGAAGTAGGTCGGTGGAGTAACGAGGGGCCCACGAGGGTGGAGGGCACACCTAGTGGGGTAGGCGCGCCCCTGCCTCGTGGCCTCCTCGATTGTTTCTTGGCTCCCACTCCAAGTCTCCTGGATCACGTTTGTTGATAAAATCACGTTCCCGAAGGTTTCATTCCATTTGGACTTCGTTTGATATTCTTTTTCTGCGAAACACTGAAATAGGCAAAAAAAAACCAGCAAATTGGGCTGGGCCTCCAGTTAATAGGTTAGTCCCAAAAATGGTATAAAAGTGTAAAATAAAGCCCATTAACATCCAAAACAGGTAATATAATAGCATGGAGCAATCAAAAATTATAGATACGTTGGAGACGTATCAGTTGCTATGCATCTCCTAGATAGATCTTGCGTGACCGTAGGTAACTTTTTTGAAATACTGTGTTCCCCAATAGTGGAAATTGAGCCAGGTCTATGCATAGATGTTATATGCACGAGTAGAACACAAAGAGTTGTGGGCGATAATAGTCATACTGCTTACCATCATGTCATACTTTGATTCGGCGGTATTGTTGGATGAAGCGGCAGAAGGAAATATGCCCTAGAGGCTAGAATAAAGTTATTATTTATTTTCTTATTTCATGATAAATGATTATTATTCATGCTAGAATTGCATTAACCGGAAACATAATACATGTGTGAATACATAGACAAACATAGTGTCACTAGTATGCCTCTACTTGACCAGCTCGTTGATCAAAGATGGTTATGTTTCCTAACCATAAACATGAGTTGTCATTTGATAAACGGGATCACATCATTCAGAGAATGATGTGATTGACTTGAACCATTCCGTTAGCTTAGCACTTGACCGTTTTAGTTTACTGCTATTGCTTTCTTCATGACTTATACATGTTCCTATGACTATGAGATTATGCAACTCCCGATTATCGGAGGAACACTTCGTGTGCTACCAAACGTCACAACGTAACTGGGTGATTATAAAGGTGCTCTACAGGTGTCTCCGATGGTACTTGTTGAGTTGGCATAGATCAAGATTAGGATTTGTCACTCCGATTGTCGGAGAGGTATCTCTGGGCCCTCTCGGTAATGGACATCACTATAAGCCTCGCAAGCAATGAAACTAATAAGTTAGTTGCGGGATGATGCATTACGGAACAAGTAAAGAGACTTGCCGGTAACGAGATTGAGCTAGGTATTGAGACACCGACGATCGAATCTCAGGCAAGTAACATACCGATGACAAAGGGAACAATGTATGTTGTTATGCGGTTTGACCGATAAAGATCTTCGTAGAATATGTAGGAGCCAATATGAACATCCAGGTTCCGCTATTGGTTATTGACCAGAGACGTGTCTCGGTCATGTCTACATAGTTCTCGAACCCATAGGGTCCGCAAGCTTAACGTTCGGTGACGATCGATATTATGAGTTTATGTGATTTGTTGTACCGAAGGTAGTTCAGAGTCCTGGATGTGATCACGGACATGACGAGGAGTCTCGAAATGGTCGATACCTAAAGATTGATATATTAGACGACTATATTCAGACACCGGAAGTGTTCCGGGTGATTTCGGAGAAAACCAGAGTGTCAGAGGGTTACCGGAAACCCCCCGGGAGAAGTAATGGGCCACATGGGCCTTAGTGGAGAGAGAGAGGGCTGGCCAGGGCTGGCCGCGCGCTCCCTCCCCCTCTGGTCCGAATTGGAATAGGGAAGGGGGGCGGTGCCCCCCTTTCCTTCTCCCTCTCCTCCTTCCTTTCCCCCTCCTAGTAGGAGTAGGAAAGGGGAGTCCTACTCCTACTAGGAGGAGGACTCCTCCTCCTGGCACGCCCTGCAAGGGCCGGCCGGCCTCCCCCCTTGCTCCTTTATATACGGGGGTAGGGGGCACCCTAGAAGACACAAGTTGATTGTTCCAAGCCGTGTGCGGTGCCCCCCTCCACCATAATCCACCTCGGTCATATCGTAGCGGTGCTTAGTCGAAGCCCTGCGTCGGCAACAACATCATCACCATCATCACGCCGTCGTGCTGACGGAACTCTCCCGTGAAGCTCTGCTGGATCGGAGTTTGTGGGACGTCATCAAGCTGAATGTGTGCTGAATTCGGAGGTGCCGTGCGTTCGGTACTTGGAACAGTCGGATCATGAAGACGTTCGACTACATCAACCGCGTTCTCATAACACTTCCGCTTACGGTCTACGAGGGTACGTAGACGATACTCTCCCCTCTCGTTGCTATGCATCACCACGATCTTGCGTGTGCGTAGGATTTTTTTTGAAATTACTACGTTACCCAACAGTGGTGTCCGAGCCAAGTTTATGCGTAGATGTTGTATGCACGAGTAGAACACAAAGGAGTTGTGGGCGTGGGTATATCCATATTGCTTGCCGTCACTAGTTGATCTTGATTCAACGACATTGTTGGATGAAGCAGCCCAGACCGACATTACGCATACGCTTACGCGAGACTGGTTCTACCGACGTGCTTTGCACACAGGTGGCTAGTGGGTGTATGTTTCTCCAGCTTTAGTTGAATCGGATTCAATGAACAGGGTTCTTTCTGAAGATCAAAAAACAACCACTATACCGCGTTGTGGTTTTTGATGCGTAGGTAAGAACGGTTCTTGCTCAGCCCGTAGCAGCCACGTAAAACTTGCAACAACAAAGTAGAGGACGTCTAACTTGTTTGCAGGGCATGTTGTGATGTGATATGGTCAAGGCATGATGCTATATTTTATTGTATGATATGATCATGTTTTGTAACGGAGTTATCGGCAACTGGCATGAGCCATATGGTTGTCGCTTTATTGTATGCAATGCAATCGCCCTGTAATTGCTTTACTTTATCACAATGCTACGATGGAGATCAAGGTGTCGCGCTGGTGACGATGGTGATCATGACGGTGCTTTGGAGATGGAGATCAAAGGCACAAGATGATGATGGCCATATCATATCACTTATATTGATTGCATGTGATGTTTATCCTTTATGCATCTTATTCTGCTTGATTGACGGTAGCATTATAAGATGATCTCTCACTAAATTTCAAGGTACAAGTGTTCTCCCTGAGTATGCACCGTTGCCAAAGTTCGTCGTTCTGAGACACCACGTGATGATCGGGTGTGATAAGCTCTATGTTCACATACAACGGGTGCAAGCCAGTTTTGCACACGCAGAAATACCCGGGTTAAACTTGAAGAGACTAGCATATGCAGATATGGCCTCGGAACACTATGACCAAAAGGTCGAGCGTGAATCATATAGTATATATGATCAACATAGTGATGTTCACCATTGAAAACTACTCAATTTCACGTGATGATCGGTCATGGTTTAGTTGATTTGGATCACGTGATCACTTAGATGATTAGAGGGATGTCTATCTAAGTGGGAGTTCTTAAATATGATTAATTGAACTTTAGTTTATCATGAACTTAGTACCTGATAGTATTTTGCTTGTCTATGTTGTTGTAGATAGATGGCCCGTGCTGTTGTTCCGTTGAATTTTAATGCGTTCCTTGAAAAAGCAAAGTTGAAAGATGATGGTAGCAATTACATGGACTGTGTCCATAACTTGAGGATTATCCTCATTGCTGCACGGAAGAATTACATCCTGGAAGCACCGCTAGGTGCAAAACCCGCTGCAGGAGCACCGCCAGATGTTATGAACGTCTGGCAGAGCAAAGCTGATGACTACTCGATAGTTCAGTGTGCCATGCTTTACGGCTTAGAACCGGGACTTCAACAACGTTTTGAATGTCATGGAGCATATGAGATGTTCCAGGAGTTGAAGTTAATATTTCAAGCAAATGCTCGGATTGAGATATATGAGGTCTCCAATAAGTTCTACAGCTGCAAGATGGAGGAGAATAGTTCTGTCAATGAACATATACTCAAAATGTCTGGGTATAACAATCACTTGATTCAACTGGGAGTTAATCTTCCGGATGATAGTGTCATTAGCAGAATTCCTCAATCACTGCCACCAAGCAACAAGAGCTTCATGATGAACTATAACATGCAAGGGATGGATAAGACAATTGTAACATCCCAAATTTTCAATTTGGAATGTTATACATAGATCATTATTGCATATCATATTTTATTGCATTTCGTCTCGTGCTCCTTGAAACCCTAAGCAACTCAAGGATCCTCGGAGAGAGTTGAGGATTTCCCCGGTTTTCGAATTTGATTTTATCAAATTTTGAAACAAGGATTTTGGTTTTAATTATTTTTCCCTCCAAAAATATTTCATATTAAAATATATGAGATGAGATAATATGACTTCTCCAAAATAAATGAAATATTGGAGGAAAAATATTAAAATCAATATTTTGTTCATTTTGGATTTTATTGCAATTTTATTTGCATTAGAAAAATTGCACGTTTTCAAAAGTGCATTTTAGGGCCAAGAAAATGTTCATCTCATTCTAAATATTTCATTTAGATGGTGAAAATTTGTTTTGGCATTTTTAGATTTTTATTTTATTTTCTAGGATTTTTCTTAGTTTCGGCGGAATTATTTTAAACAGAAGTTTCCGGACCCAGCTGGGCCGAAGCCCAGCCAGCCCGTCCCGGCCGTCTCCCTCGCGCGCGTGCCACCGTGCATAGCTCGGATGCCGAGGGGAGTCCGAGCCGGACTCCTCCCGGGGCGCCCCCTCTTTAAATGTCGCCGCCGAGCCCCGCCACCACCACCACCCCGCCGCCCCGCAGCCCGCTCCCGCGCCGCCGTCGAG
>NC_041386.1:562040937-562076329 GCF_002162155.2 Triticum dicoccoides | reverse complement strand
GCTCCCGCGCCGCCGCCGCCCCACTGCCCCGCGCCACCCCGCCGCCCGAGCCCCGCCTCTCCGGAGCCTCGCCGGAGGTACCAC
The DNA here is from genome assembly GCF_002162155.2 of Triticum dicoccoides. Classification (NCBI taxonomy): domain Eukaryota; kingdom Viridiplantae; phylum Streptophyta; class Magnoliopsida; order Poales; family Poaceae; genus Triticum; species Triticum dicoccoides. The sequence continues at coordinate 562,076,245 of NC_041386.1, read as the reverse complement.
GCCGTTTTGCCGCCGCTGGTTTTTTTTAAAAAGAAAACCAATTCGGTTTTTTAGAAAAAACCTAGCCCGTTTTTTTCCGGTTCGCCGGTTTTTTTCCGGTTATTCCTTTTCGCGGACGTTCGTTCTAATGAACGGTTTTCGCCCGTTAGTTACAGACAACGAACGCTCGTTCATTAGCCTGTTCGTCAGTTTTCTTTTATCGAATTTTTCCGCGGTTATTTCTGATCGCGATTTCTGATCCAATTTTCGTTCTAGTTTATCTTTTCGCTCGTTTGTCGGAATCAGGTGATTCAAGCGCCTAGATCTTCATCTCGAGATCCTCTTCCTGTTTAACCAACTTGTACAAGTTTTTGCTACTGTAAAATTTGACCTAGGTCCAGATTAGTAAACGTATCTTGTTTTTTTCGCCGTTTGAGTTTCCTTGCTCCGTTCGATTTGATTCTTTTTGCAAACCGGAGTTCTTAAGTTGAACTATCTGGTTAGATCCTTGTATTTGAGATTTATCCGTGTTTCTTAGATTTATTGCTTATGTAAGTTAATGTTTGTTTGTGATAGAATTCCTGGAGTGCGAAGCGTGTTATTTGGAGTCTCTAGGTTACGCGGATTGTCAACAAGGCAAGTAACACTTTGATCATACCCCTTTATCACCCAGTTTTTATGCATTAGTACCAATCCTCAAACATTGCATGGTTAGGATGTCATTAACATGTGGGTTGGGAAGTAGTTGATGAGGTAGAACCTATTACCCTGTTACATTCAAACCCCTGGGAGTTACTTCTACGTGTTGCTTATATTGTTATGCTATGCTCGTAGACGTGGTTTGGGTGAGTGAAATCCATGATAGATGTGAGATTGATAATTAATGGTTCAACTTAAGGTGGCAACTTAAATACACATCTGGGTGGATTGAGGCACCTGGAGTACCCAGTGTTGCCCGTATTTTTTTGGAAATCCCGGAGTACCCGTGTGATCTTCCTATGGACCGCCACCCAGGCTCAAAGGGAACTGAGATGATTCATGCTAGAAACTTTCGTGTGCAGCCACAAGCTATTATGGGCTCTAGCATAGTTGAGTAAGTTACGTGAAGCTCTTGAAGAGGTGGATCAGCAGGTAGTGGGTTGTAGGTTTTGTATGGTCTGCCCGGAGTAGGGAGTTAATGTTTCTGAAAGACTGTGTCTCGGTCATCTGTTTCTCAAACACCATGTAGTGCGAGAAAACCAATGGAGGAGATCGAGTCTTGTGGGGAAAAGTGCGCAAACCTCTGCAGAGTGTATAAACTAATCATGGTTAGCCGTGTCCCCGGTTATGGAAAATCTTGAGTATCTAGTACTTGGAGTATCTTAAGTATCTCATCACTCTAAATTAATATTGTTGGGTTGATAATTACCTTAATTGGGATTGAGTTGGAGGAACCTTCTCAATGATGTTTCAATAACATGATAGTTAAATTAAAATCTATTCCTTTGTTGTAGGGAAAAATTGGCTTTTCGCAAAAACTATAACCATAGAGCTTTTCCACCAGCCAAATATGCATGTAGTGATAGCATTGTTCCGTTCTTGCTCTACTGTGTTATTTTGCCAGCATATTCCATGTGCTGACCTGTTTTCGAGCTGCAACGTATTATGTTGCAGACTTTTCAGATGAGGAGTAAGGTTCGTTAGGTCGTTGCCGTGCAGCTCAGCTATGCCGTTGGAGTTGATGGACTCACTTTATCTTCCAAGCCTTCCGCTGTTATCGTATTAGATGGCCTTAAGCCATATTTATTGTAATAAGTTCTCTTTGGAGACATTCGATGTAATAAGTGTGTGATTGCTACTCTGTTATAAATCCTCGAGTACTGTGTGTGTCAACATTACCGATCCAGGGACAACACTGAAGCACAGAGACTTGACCGTTCGAGGTCGGGTCGCTACAAGATGGTATCAGAGCACTCACTGACTGTAGGACACAACCACTAAGCTAAAAGCCGTAGATCACTATTCTCTTCTCATTTCTGACTCCTCTCCATTTTCTACTCTTTAGGATGGCGGGCGCAAGGAACAAGTTTGCACAACCGGATGAAGAAGCACCTTTTGGACGACACTTGAAGAAAGTCACTAGGTACCTAACACATAGGAATAGTAAGCTTCACCGGGACCTACAACGCCACTTTACCAGAAGAGGAGCGATGGATGATTCAAGTTCAAGTTCCAGGAAGAACCTTCACGCCAGTCACTAAACCCATAGAGTTTTCCTTTGATGCACCAACCTGGAGTCTAGGAAAGAGTATGGCAGCTCACATCACCATGGGACACATTGGAGAAGTTTATCAAAAGGAGCTTAAAGACACTATCTACCAGATCTGTGGGAGCCAAGATGAGCAATGGGAGATGATCAACACCAGGAAGGATAGATCAATTGCAGCTTTCATCCAGGAACTAAACCAACACATTCGACGCCAGGAGAATCAGATGTGCGTAGGCATGATAGATCTGAAGAAGGCAATGACTAGGATTGCGGAACTGGAGGAAGAACTCAAGGCTACATGTGAAGATTATGAGGAGGAAATTGTCGTACTAGTGGAGAAGAATGATGACCTGATTAAGAAGATCGGAATATTCATGGGAGACCCTACACCAGTAGAAGAAGACGAAGAACCCAAGGAGATTCGCCCGGAGGATTACATCATCATTGATGACACCGACTCTGACCTTAGGATGATGATTTTGAAGACGGAGCTGGAGCAGATATCATGGAGTCTGCAACCGAGGAATATTTTTAGTAGACCAACACATCAGTAGTAGTATTCCACCATGTAATTAGTATAGTCCGAGCACTTTTGCGATAGTTTTAGATCGATTGTATGCCCTTGGTTGATTGATTGAGTGAAATGATTGTGTTTGTCTCATGTGCATATGGCTAGTGCTTTCTCATTAGACCTCATTCTATTCTAATCTCTCCCCTCTAAACCCATCAGATGCCTCCAAGACGTGACCCCGGATTTTCTTTCCCACCGGAGCTCACTCAGTTGATCCAGCAACAGAATACCCTAATGCAGTTGTTAGTTCAGAACCAAGGCAACAACAACAATAATCCACCACCACCACCACCAGTTGACAACTTAACCCATTTTCTGAGGTTGCAGCCGCCGGTGTTTTCCAATAGCACCGAGCCTATAGTAGCATATGATTGGCTCCGTATGATTGGAAGGGAGTTAACCACTGCAGGATGTACCGATGCTGAGAAGGTGCGTTTTGCCGCACATCAGTTGGATGGACCAGCAGCATCATGGTGGGAGAATTACACTGCCACCTACCCCATAGCCACGGTGACATGGGACCAATTTCAGCAAGCCTTCTGTACAACCCATGTCTCAACTGGAGCCATGAATTTGAAGAAGCGTGAGTTTTGCAACTTATGCCAGGGGAACCGTACTGTGGCTCAGTACGCGGATGATTTTAGCAAGTTATCTCGCTATGCCCCTAATGATGTGGCCACAGATGCCGCAAAGCAGGAGAAGTTTATGGAAGGGCTAAATAATGAGATGAGCATGCAGTTGATGGTGGCAACATTCATCAACTACCAGGAGTTGGTAGATAAGGCTCTTATGATTGAAGGGAAGCAGCAGCAGATTGAGAGCCGTGAGAGGAAGTATGGACAAGGGAGGTATAACTCAGGAGCTCAGCAGAAGCCTCGCCTAACCCCGAACTCAGGAGGACTTGTTCATAACCATGGAGGCCACACCCATAATGGAGGAAGTAACCATAATCATACTGGCCCCAGGAATGGGAATGGGAATGGAGCAAGCAACAATCAGAACCGCCCCAATCCAGCCACACCCACCAAGAGAGACCTAAGCCACGTTACTTGTTTCAAGTGCGGGAAGACTGGACACTATGCCATGGAGTGCCCTGAAGGGAAGAATGGAAACGGAAATGGGAGCGCCGGAAAGAAGCCCAATCCATTCAACAAAGGACAAGTAAACCACGTTAGTGTGGATGAGGTTGAAGAGCAGCTAGACGCTATTATAGGTAAGTTTTTGGTTAAGTCATTTACCGCTCTTGTTCTTTTTGATACTGGTGCATCGCATTCATACATATCAAGGGAATTCGTGGATAAGTTTAAACTACCGAGCCAAACCCTTAGGACCCCTTGTTAGTAAGCTCACCTGGAGCAGAGTATATGGCTAGTCGATGGTGTGACCAGATACCCTTAACCATTGGTAGCCATGTTTATCCGTCCGACCTAATCATCTTGGAGTCACAAGGATTGGATGTGATATTAGGAATGGACTGGATGTCAAATTTTGGAGGAAACATTGACTGTGTTAGTAAGTCAATTTGTCTCACCACCCCGGAGGGAAAAAGGATCAAGTTTATATTTAGGCATGCGCCAAGAAGTAGCCAAGTAAATACCCTTAAGGGAGTTGTTCAGGAGGAAGTGCCTGTAGTAAAGGATTACCTGGATGTTTTCCCAGAGGAGTTACCAAGCATGCCACCGGATCGAGATATCGAGTTTTTGATAGAGCTATTGCCAGGCATAGGGCCAATATCCAAGAGACCCTATCGGATGCCCGCAAATGATCTGGAGGAGATTAAGAAATAGATCAAGGAGTTATTGGAGAAAGGTTACATTCGACGGAGTTCATCACCATGGGGAGACCTAGTGCTATTGGTTGAAAAGAAGGATAAATCCCTAAGAATGGTTGTTGATTATCGGGCATTGAATGAAGTGACGATCAAGAACAAGTACCCATTGCCAATGATCAATGATCTGTTTGACCAGCTACAAGGAGCTAAGGTGTTTTCGAAGATCGATCTGCGATCAGGATATCATCAGTTGAAGATACGAGAGAAGGATATACCGAAGACAGCCTTCACCACACGGTACGGGCTGTACGAATATACGGTCATGTCATTTGGACTGACTAACGCCCCTGCCTATTTCATGAGCATGATGAACAAGGTGTTCATGGAATATTTGGATAAGTTTGTTGTGGTGTTCATTGATGATATAATGGTATATTCGAAGAATGAAGAGGAACACAAGGAGCATTTGCGTTTAGTTCTCGAGAAACTCAGGGAACATCAGCTATATGCCAAGTTCAGAAAATGCGAGTTTTGGTTGAAGGAAGTCAGATTCCTTGGACATGTTATATCGGGAGAAGGTATAGCAGTAGATCCCACCAAGATTCAGTCAGTCACTGAATGGTTGGCACCTGTGATGCCCCTGACTCAATCATACACTAATCATACACGCAAACGTGTATGATCAAGACCAGGGACTCACGGGAAGATATCAAAACACAACTCTACAAATAAAATAAGTCATACAAGCATCATATTACAAGCCAGGGGCCTCGAGGGCTCGAATACAAGAGCTCGATCATAGACGAGTCAGCGGAAGCAACAATATCTGAGTACAGACATAAGTTAAACAAGTTTGCCTTAAGAAGGCTAGCACAAACTGGGATACAGATCGAAAGAGGTGCATGCCTCCTGCCTGGGATCCTCCTAAACTACTCCTAGTCGCCGTCAGCGGGCTGCACGTAGTAGTAGGCACCTCTAGTGTAGTAGTAGTCGTCGGCGACGGTGGTGTCTGGCTCCTGGGCTCCAACGTCTGGTTGCAGCAATCGGATATAGGAAAGGGGGAAAAGGGGGAGAAAAGCAACCGTGAGTACTCATCCAAAGTACTCGCAAGCAAGGAGCTACACTACATATGTATCCATTGGTATCAAATGGAATAAGGCTATCATATGTGGACTGAACTGCAGAATACCGGAGTAAGAGGGGGATAGCTAGTCCTTTCGAAGACTACGCTTCTGGTAACCTCCATCTTGCAGCAGGAGAAGAGAGTAGATGGTAAGTTCTCCAAGTAGCATCGCATAGCATAATCCTAACCGATGATCCTCCCCTCGTCACCCTGTGAGAGAGCGACCACCGGTTGTATCTGGCACTTGGAAGGGTGTGTCTTATTAAGTATTCGGTTCTAGTTGTCATAAGGTCAAGGTACAACTCCAAGTCGTCCTGTTACCGAAGATCACGGCTATTCGAATAGATTAACTTCCCTGCAGGGGTGCACCACATAACCCAACACGCTCGATCCCATTTGGCCGGACACACTTTCCTGGGTCATGCCCTGCCTCGGAAGATCAACACGTCGCAGCCCTATCTAGGCACAATAGAGAGGTCAGCACGCCGGTCTAAATCCTATGGCGCAGGGGTCTAGGCCCATCGCCCTTTGCACACCTGCACGTTGCGAACGCGGCCGGAAGCAGCCCTAGCCTAGCAGGCGTTCCAGTCCAATCCGGCGCGCGCCGCTCAGTCGCTGACGTCACGAAGGCTTCGACTGATACCACGACATCGAGTGCCCATAACTGTCCTTGCGTAGATGGTTAGTGCGTATAGGCCAGTAGCCAGACTCAGATCAACTACCAAGATCTCGTTAAACATGTTATCTTGAAATAACCGCGAACGCCGACCAGGGCCAGGCCCACCTCTCTCCTAGGTGGTCTCAACCTACCATGTGGCTTCGCCACAAAGATCCACTCAGAGGGCCGTCGGGACAAACGTCCTTTCGGACCCAATCCGTGAATCACTCGCGGGGACTCCTACGAGCCGACCCGTCTTTGGTCACCACAAGTATCATATATTATGTATAGATATATACTCGTGATCTCCCGAGTAATCACGGCCCGATAGTATAGCATGGCAGACGAACAAGAATGTATGGCCACTGATGATAAACTAGCATCCTATACTAAGCATTAGGATTGCAGGTAAAGGTAACAATAGTAGTAGCAAGGACAGGCTATGCATCAGGATACGATTAATGGAAAGTAGCAACATGCTACACTACTCTAATGTAAGTAGTATAGAGGAGAGTAGGTGATATCTGGTGATCAAGGGGGGGGCTTACCTGGTTGCTCTGGCAAGAGAGAGGGGTCGTCAACACCGTAGTCGTACTGGGTAGCAGTGGCGTCGGTCTTGATGTCTAGCGAGAGAAGAGGGGGAAGAAACAATAAATATAAAGCAAACAAATGCATGACGATGCATGACATGACAAAGCGTGATGCTAGGCGTGCCCTAACGCGGTACGAGGTGGTACCAGTGAAGGGGGAAAACATCTGGGAAAGTATTCCTGGTGTTTTGCGTTTTCGGACAGATGAGCGGAGGGGAAAAGTTGTGTGTTTGCTATGCTAGGGATGCGTGGCGGACGAACGGGATGCGCATCCGGATTCGTCTCGTCGTTCTGAGCAACTTTCAAGTTGAAAATAATTTAATCCGAGTTACGGATTAAAAGATATGATTTTCTAAAGATTTTATTATTATTCTGAATTTATTTTTAATTCGAAAATAAATGTTAAATTGCTAGGCGCACCCAGCACAATGTACACAAAAGTGTACCCAGTGGCTGACAGGTGGGCCAGAGGGACCCAGTTGACCAGTCAACGTTTGACTGGTCAACAGGGGTGGGACCCCCTGTCATTGACTGTTTTAGTTAATTAGGGTTTAGGTTAATTAGTTAGGCTTAATTAGTTGTTTTAGTTTAATTAATCAAAATTAATTAAGGTAATTAATCCTTTAATTAATTAATTGATTGATTAATTAATTTAATTAATAATTTTATTTATTATTTATTATTATTTTTAAATCTTTTTTTAATCATTCTGGGGGCTGGGCCCCACCTGTGTGTGGCCAGAGGGGCCATAGCGGGCGTGGGCTGCCGGGCGCGGGCACCGGTGAAGCCTCAGCCTGCCTGTTAGTGAGGCGAGGCCAGAGCGGGGTCGAGCGGGCGTGAGGGCACCGGCGCCCGACGCGGCCAGCGAGGGGAGGAATGGGGCGGCGCCTAGCTCGTGGCCACGACCGGAGTAGCGGGGCACCGATGGGCGCGTCCAGCAGCGGCCGGAGGCGGGAGGGGGCTGCGGCGGCCAGAACGCAACCGGCAAGCGACTGCGCGGGCGCAGAGCAGTGCGGGGCGGGCGGCGAGCGTGCGCGTGCGCGTGCGTGAGCGGCGGACGAGGCCATGAATGATGTGGCGACGGCGAAGGTAGCAGGGGACGAGGTCAGGGGGTTCGCGCAGCGGCGAGCGAGTGAGGCGGGGCTCACGGCGACGGGCGCGGCAGCAGCACAGCAGCGGCAGCAGGGGCGGAGGGAGAGCAGCGGTGGCCGGAGCGCGCGGGACGTGGGCGAGCGGGGCGGCGGGTGTGGCCACGGCAGAGAGGGGCGAGGCGGGGCACACGCGGCGCACGGCGAGGCCAGCGCCGTCGCCGGCGAGGGAAAGAGAGGAGGGCCGCGGGGACGGCCGTCGGCGTGGTGAGCGCGGGGGCGGGGAGAGAAGGAGAGGCCGGGCCTCACCGCAGCTTAGCAGGGAACGGGGCAATGGGCGCGGGGAGGTTCGGGGAGGTCCCACGAAGAGGAGGCAGGCCGGTGGGTAAGGGGGCGTCGGCGAGGTGATGGTCGGCGACGGCGATGCAGGCGCTCTCCTCCCGATCCAATCGGGAGAGAGGGGGAGAGGGAGATATTTTGAGAGAGGGGGGAGTGGGGAGTGTCGGTGGGAGCTGGGGGAGTGGGGGGGTTTATGGGTGCAGGGTGGGCCGGCCTGGTGGGTCATGGCCCGGTTGGGCCGGTGGCCTGCTGGGCCGGAGCCTCGGGGGTTTTCCTTTTTTTTATTTCCTTTCTTTCTTTTATTTCCTTTCCTTTTCTATTTTAATTAATTTTAGCGCATTTAAGGATTTTATAAAATTGTGTTTCCTTTACTAAAATTACCCTTGTAATATTCAGCACCGCCCGAACATTTTTGTTACAGCCTTTGAAAACTTTTGTTGTTTACATTAATTTAAATTTGAATTTGACACGGTTTGAACTGACGGAAGTTTAGCAACAGTAATCGAGGTGACGTGGCATGATTAGCGTGGAATTACTATAGCAAGATTATCCGGACGTTACAAATCTCCTCCACTACAAGAAATCTCGTCCCGAGATTTAGGAGGTAGAAGGAAACAGTGTGGGGTATTCATCACGCATACGGTCCTCGTTTTCCCAAGTGGCTTCGTCTTCAGAGTGATTGGACCACTAGACTTTGAGAAACTTGATCGCCTTCTGACGTGTGCTGCCTTCAGATGGTCGAGCAGGCGGACCGGATGCTCTTTATAGGAGAGGTCCTGTTGCAATTCGAGCACTTCATGATCCACTGCTCGGATTGGATCCTTGAAGCAACGGCGGAGTTGTGACACGTGGAACACATCATGAACCTGAGAAAGGTTCGGCGGAAGCTCCAGTTGATATGCCACTTTTCCACGCCTTTCGAGAATAGTGAAGGGAACGATATAGCGAGGAGCTAGCTTGCCCTTGATCCCGAAGCGGTGAGCACCCTTCATTGCTGTAACTCGAAGATAAGCCTTTTCCCGAGGTTGATAGACCATGTCTTTGTGATGACGTGTAACGCCCCAAGACCGGAGCTTCAGATGCCTTCCATGTTTCCGGGTTTCGTCGTGTGTTTTGTTTGGTTCTTTGCATTCATCATTGCATCATGTGCATTGCACCATGTCATCATGCCATCATGTCATTTTTTCTTCTTAACTCAACTAAATAAATGGCATGGACCTTTGATCCATTTAAACCGAGGGAATTCACCCGGTGACTTCTCTTTATAACATACCCTCCCGATAGTAGGGAGCTATATTAAATATTCCATTTGTTGGAATTCACCGGAACACACTTGCAAAATAACCCCATGCCTTTTGTGCTTCGAGTTGATCCCCAAACCTTGCAAAATAATTCTTTTCCCTTTTGCCGGGGCTCCTCCAAAATTCCCAACATTTTTGGACCTATCGCATACCAACTTCCTTCTCACACTCATTTGTTTTAAATTCAAATGAGTTTGAATTCAAACTTCACACGTGTGCTCTTTCCTATTTTCTGGGAACAAGCTCATTTTTTTTGTGTCCGGGGAAATTAACCTCCGGCGCAAATTCTTTTCCTAACCTCCCTCTTTCCTTTTTCTTCCCCTTAATTGTTTTCTGCTAAAGAAAATAGGAAGAGGAGAGAGAGATACCTCCTGCCAAGCTGGCCCAACCATCCCCGCGGCCCATCTAGGTCGAGCCAGTCTGCTTAAGGCCCACCTGCGGCCTGACCTAGCCGGCCCAAGGCCCAGCCGCTACACCCTCTCTCTCCCTCGATCCCCTCCTCCTCACGCCGCCAGGGAGTTACCCGACCCCCATCCCTGTTCGCTCGAACCCCCTCGCTCCTCCCTTTCGATCTTCAATACCAGCGAGCCACGCCTGGCGCCTCCAGCTAAGTCACACCGGCCGGCCACCGGAGCTATTGCCTCACTTGCGACATTGCTTTCAATGCGGTTATGCCTCTAAGTCGTGCTTCGACACGTGGGAGATATAGCCGCATCGAGGGCGTTACAAGTTGGTAATCAGAGCCTTCCCCGACCTTAGGAGCCCCATTGCTTGATCGTTATTAGCAGCCGAGTTGTGTCTAGAAAAATGTTTTGAGTCATTTAGGAATTATATATCGGAGAGTTTAGGAATTCTTTTTACTTCCCAGTCTCCTCATCGCTCTGGCAAGGCATCCTGACGTAGAGTTTTGACTCTTCTCTTCTCAAATTTCACTAAAAAAATTTAGGATCACGCGGGTATCTTGGAATCGTTCTGATGGTTTTGTGACGAGAACATTGTCTTGGTGCCTCCTGTCAGGGGTTTTGTGGAAGTGTCCCGGGGAGTTGAGCTCTGAGGTGTTGTCGTCACAATTTTATCGTTGCAGTTCTGGAATACCTGAGTTTAGTTTGCCGACATCGAAAATCTCTTTTATGCAGTTGTTGGTGAGATAACCTCGACGCCACCCAGTACTGGGGCGGGAGTTCGGGAGTATTGCCATAACTCGTAAAATGGATGCTTTTCGAAGGTTGAGGTAGATGATTTCCGAAGGTTTCTTGGTTATGTGTTGAAGGATGGATACAACTGGATGTAGGATTTGCTAGTTTGGGTGAGATATTATGTTTCCCCTATATCCCCAACACCTGATTGCATAACCGGAAAGTTTCGGGAGTTTATAAGTGGGAATTCAAGTAGCTCTTAGGATCTCTTTCCAATAGATATATGATATGAAATTGGGGTTCGACGTCTAGTGGTCCGCCTATCCACGGTTGGTTTTACAGTGGTCTCGTTGTGTCTTAAAGAGCCCTTGGCTATGCCGACTCGGGGACGCTTCGTATGTCATGTGCACTGCCTTGTACATGATGGTGATGTATGATCGAGCCCGTGTAGGCCCCACTACGAAAACTTCGGACGAAATCTCTATCATATGTTTGTTCCGGCTTATTTCGCAAGCCAATCCTTTGTTTTGTTTTGAGTTGTGGTATTCGAGTTGCTTCGAAGTCAAATGTTGATTCCATACCTTCCCCAAATGGTGTTCTCATACTCCGATGTGAATACTAATCCTTCTCGGTCATCGAGTCTGTCATGTCAATCCTTTTCAACCGGTGTGTCTCTCTTCAAGTGGATCCGATCACTTCAACATTCGCAAGATCAATTATCAGTTATTCTCAATGGTGTTCGTTTCATCCGTCTCCAAGTTGCCTGTGTTTTTCCCGCCCACCCACCCTTTTTCCTCAAGGACTAGGATTTATTTATCAAGTATCCTTTTATTCTTGTGAAGTCTCACCATTCTTTTCCGTCAATATTCTTATCCGGTGATTCTCATGAAGATCGTAACAGAGCTTCAAGTTATCATTCTTTGTTCCTTCTCTTCTCCGGTGGTTTCAATTCAAGCTGTGTTGATCATACCCTTTTCCTCGTTTCAAATACCTTCTCATGCCGGCTCTCATCATATTCATTCATTTCTCGCTATTCAATTATTCTGAAGTGCTGAAGATATCTTGGAAGGCTCGTCTTTTCCTTCAAGATCCGTTCAAACCTATTCCGAGGTTGTTATCTCATTCAAGCCATTTATTTCAACCGGCGCAATCCCTCTTTTAAATTTTTCAACGGTGTTTCTTTTGAGTAGGCCCTAACCCACAGGTCTTTTCCCAGGATCTTACCTGACTCTTCTTATTTTTCCGGAGCTTCTCAAATTCTTTTCTAAAGTTTGACGTAAGAATGAATTATCATCAGTCTTATGTATTTCTCTAAGATCGGTCAAATTCTTTTCATCATTGGCTCAATCTCTTCGCTTTTGATCATCCCGGAGTATCTCAATAATTCATGGTGGTATTTCTCCTTGTCATTCTCTGTATTTGAAGACCGAAGAAGATTTTTTTCTCTCAATCTTGCTCCATTCTCTTCAAAGATACATGATTCTAGCTTGTTGCCATCCTCTCATAATTCTCTTCGGTTGTGAGATTTCTTTTCACCTATCTAGAGCAATTCAATAGTCTTCTCAGTTTTTTTATCCAGAGTCCTTCAATTTAGGTTTATTCATTCTCAGTTTTCAGCTCTCGTTCCCCAAATCTCACCGGTGCATCATTCAATATTCTTTAATCAGCTCGTAATCTCTTCGTTCTCATGGATCTAAATCCTCACAAGTATCTTCGTTCATTTCATAATTCTTCCCGTTGTTTCTTTATCTTTACTTCGTTCATTTTTAGTTCTTACGGTGGTTTGATCAAGATTCTTCTTCCTTCGTTATCATATCCATTCTTTCGTTCTTTCAAATCCTACCGGTGGATCATTAAAGGCCTCTTCAAGTTTGCAATATCTATCTTAATCCTCTCTACAAGAATAAGTAATATGCCAAATCCGCTGCTTGTCATCAATTTAAATTGGTGAAGGATAAGCATAATGTAATTCTTATTCTTGTTTCATCAAGTAAAATCAATTTCTGCATTCCGGAGTGGTTCATCATATCACATTCTCGATTAGAGATGTGTTATCTTTCCTTCCGGAGCCCCAAGTTCCACTTTATCTCGTCGCAAAGCTTCATCCAATCATTACAAGGTTTCACCTTGTGTTTTCAACTTCCCTTTCTTTTCGTCATCCTTTTGTTTACCGGAGTTCTTCATCAAGGTGCTACATGATGGTTCATCAAAGAAATAATTCCTTCTCCAAGTGTTCTTTGAGATTCTTTTCAAAGGAGCTCAAGCTTTCTTCATCTTGCAATCCGGAGTGCAATTCTTTCTTCCGTATCAATAGAGGTGGTATTATGTCATTCTTGATAATTTGAGTTCGTGTTTCATGATTCACATCTTGTCAAGAATGAGATATTTTAAATCCATCAATCTCTTCATTGGAATTATCTTGGGTTATATTTCACCTAAAGCCTTCCCTAAGGTTTGTTGCTACGTATGGCGCTTATAAAGGACCCAAGTTCTTCTTTATCCTCCCGGTGAAATACTTCCTCGTCTCCTTGTTCTTATCAATCCAATTCTTTTTCCCGTGAGTGGCAGGTTGTCACCTCATAATTTTGAGATGTATTCCATAAGACCATATCAAAATTATTCTTTTCGTTGTTGGTGTTCCAACAACTCCGTTCGACCCTTCTCCTAAGGATACCTTTTCAAGCTCTTCTGTAGCAGAAGTTGGCATTTTCTTCTACATTCTTTTGTCTCAATTATCTTTATTCTATTCTTTCTCCCGGAGGTCTAGTGTTGTTGCTCTTTTCACTCCTCATCTCGGTTTGTCAAGATTATGTTCAATTTCTTCCATTTACAGTCGAAGTGCTGTCCAAATTATATCATTATTATGCCTTCTCTGTCTTGTTTTAACCGGAGTGTTGTGTCATCTACTCAAGTTCTTTTCGTCTTATAAAGTCTTGCATCTTGTTTCAATCGGAGTGCTTGCATCTAATTCTTGTCCATTGTAACCTTTTCTTATGTCTTTCAACCCACAAGGTTCCCGTAATGTTCCTCCTTTCTAACGAAGTGTTTTCAACCTCGTTCATCTTTGTTGTATTATTTCTTTCAATTTGTTCAACCTCTCAAGGTTCTTTGGTTTCATTCGTTTGTCAAAGAAGCAACTTAGCCTTACCTCTTCTCTTTCTCTTCCGTTTTTTCCTCCGGTGCCATTCTAGATCTCGGGACGAGATCATCTCGTAGTGGTGGAGTGTTGTAACGCCCCAAGACCGGAGCTTCAGATGCCTTCCATGTTTCCGGGTTTCGTCATGTGTTTTGTGTGGTTCTTTGCATTCATCATTGCATCATGTGCATTGCACCATGTCATCATGCCATCATGTCATTTTTTTTTCTTAACTCAACTAAATAAACGGCATGGACCTTTGATCCATTTAAACCGAGGGAATTCACCCGGTGACTTCTCTTTATAACATACCCTCCCGATAGTAGGGAGCTATATTAAATATTCCATTTGTTGGAATTCACCGGAACACACTTGCAAAATAACCCCATGCCTTTTGTGCTTCGAGTTGATCCCCAAACCTTGCCCAATAATTATTTCCCTTTTACCGGGGCTCCTCCGAAATTCCCAACATTTTTGGCCTATCGCATACCGACTTCCTTCTCACACTCATTTGATTTAAATTCAAATGAGTTTGAATTCAAACTTCACACGTGTGCTCTTTCCTATTTTCTGGGAACAAGCTCATTTTTTTGTGTCCGGGGAAATTAACCTCTGGCGCAAATTCTTTTCCTAACCTCCCTCTTTCCTTTTTCTTCCCCTTAATTGTTTTCTGCTAAAGAAAATAGGAAGAGGAGAGAGAGATACCTCCTGCCAAGCTGGCCCAACCATCCCCACGGCCCATCTAGGTCGAGCCAGTCTGCTTAAGGCCCACCTGCGGCCTGACCTAGCCGGCCCAAGGCCCAGCCGCTACACCATCTCTCTCCCTCGATCCCCTCCTCCTCACGCCGCTAGGGAGTTACCCCCTCGCTCGAACCCCCTCGCTCCTTCCTTTCGATCTTCAATACCAGCGAGCCACGCCTGGCGCCTCCAATTACGTCACACCGGCCGGCCACCCGAGCTATTGCCGGCTGCCGCCCCACCGCTCGTTCCCGTGCCAGATCCCATATCCCTTCCATTCTCCTCGCGCGCCGTGCATAGGAGAGAGATCTCGATCCCATCTCCTCCCCACGCACGCTGCTCTCCTGCCCGTTGTCCGGTCCGCCCCCGCACCGAACCTTCTCCTTGACGCCGGCCCGGCCGCCGAGCGTCGCCTCTCTGCACGGCTCCTTCCCCGTGACCCCGAGCTCCATGGCGCCGGCCTCCCTTACAAGCCATCGTCAGCAGCCCCGCTGCTGCAGTTCAGAGGCAAGCCCCTCCGACCGCGCCAACTCCGGCGCTCCTGCAGCCTCTCCTCCGACGCCGGCGAGTAGAGGCCGCCGCCGCGCCATCTTGCCGCTGCTCTTATGGTTCTCGGCGACCTCCATGTCCCGCTGGACCACTCCTTGCCCCGTTGCCGCTTGGTACCATTGCCCGAGCACATGTCACCTCGACCACCGCCTCGCTACCCTCGTGCGCCTCCGCCTCTGTTGCCTCCGATGGTGGCTGTTTCATTTTGGGCTTCGTGGAAAAATCCTCTCCGACAAGTGTACGAGTACACAGTGTCGCATCCAGTATCTCTACCGACGTCCCCTGAATCGACAAGTACCAGCTTCACCACCGAACCAGGACGCCAAGTTCCGCTTCGTACGTGTACGACTACACCCGGTGATGCGACAAGCCCCAACGTGTACATCTACTCCATCAAGACCGGACCGACAAGTACCCCAACGTCTTGTGTACAACACCGTCGCCGAAGACCCGGGTAGCAAAACGTCAAGTACCTATGACCGAAAAACGCCATGTACCTTTCCGAAGAAAACCGAACATGTACCACTACGTCCGGAGGCATCGGATCCGTCAAGTTCCACTACCGCCGTGAACAAATACCATCGCCGAGATCGCGAGAACCTCTACTTCCTCCTTGAAACGTGAACGACTACCGTCGACCCCAAGTGACTCGGATTCATCAAGTCCTTCTACGAAAAGCGTACCACTACCGTCGCGAGTACCTCTACCGTCGTCGTGTACCCCCTACTTCCACCACGTCCCGAGAACATATACTTCCTCTACTTGGCACCGAACGAGAACCGGCCCGTTTGCACACTTCGAAGGTAACCATCGAGACGATGCCCGTGAACGAATGCATGTGTGATGTTTGAGATGCTTGTGTTTGCACCGTGTCTAAATGGTCACTCGTTTCCTTGTCGCCAACTCATGGGACACCCGGTATCCAGGAGTGCCCCACCATCTTTTGTACGCATCCGCACACTTCTCCTTTGCATCGGCATCTCAATCGAGTTACCGGAACCGGAACATTGCAGTGGCACCGTTTTCGTTATCGTTGCCGTGGCACCCCTTTTCTTTCCACCACGGTGACAAATGCTTCTTATTTCTCTTGTCAACTTTAATAAAAATTGCATAAACTTGAACATGTCATCCGCATCATGTTAACAACTTTAAGATGGTTAAAATTTGTTGTTGCTTTAAAAATTGCTAATGCATATGGGGACTTACCGTATTTGTTATTTGTTATATCCGGCCCCATTTAAATTGTTTAGATGATATAGTTTTGTTATGCTTCACCTCTTGCCATGTTAACCAACATTTAATATTGTGGAGTACCTAACCGAGAGTGAAGTAAATAAGTGATGTGGTGTTCCGTCAATATGCAACTCGTTGCATATTGATCTCCACTTAACTTGTAGTTTTTTTTGTGCCCTTTGTCATGCCATGCATATTTAAACCGGGCATGCATCATATTTGTTTTGCGCATCATGCCATGTTATGTGATGGTTGTTTACCATGATTGTTTGCTTCTTTCCGGTGTTGCTTCTTCGGGTTGGTTCCGATAGCGTTGCGTTTGTGAGGACCCGTTCGACTACGTCCGTTTGTTTTCTTCGTGGGCTCGTTCTTCTTCCTTGCGGGATTTCAGGCAAGATGACCATACCCTCGAAATCACTTATATCTTTGCTTGCTAGTTGCTCGCTCTTTTGCTATGCCTATGCTGTGATACCTACCACTTGCTTATCATGCCTCCGATGTTGTTAAACCAAGCCTCTAACCCACTTTGCCCTAGCAAACCATTGTTTGGCTATGTTCCCGCTTTGCTCAGCCCCTCTTATAGCGTTGTTAGTTGCAGGTGAAGATTGAAGCTTGTTCCATGTTGGAACATGGATATTTTGTTGGGATATCACAATATCTCTTATTTAATTAATAAATGCATCTATATACTTGGTAAAGGGTGGAAGGCTCGGCCTTATGCCTGGTGTTTTGTTCCACTCTTGCCGCCCTAGTTTCCGTCATATCGGTGTTATGTTCCCGGATTTTGCGTTCCTTACGCGGTTGGGTAATAATGGGAACCCCTTGACAGTTCGCCTTGAATAAAACTCCTCCAGCAAGGCCCAACATTGGTTTTACCATTTGCCACCTAGCCTTTTCTTTCCCTTGAGTCGGCCGGCTCAAGGGTCATCTTTATTTTAACCCCCCGGGCCAGTGCTTCTCTAAGTGTTGGTCCAACTGAGCGATGTCCGAGGCTACCAGGAGCAACTCTGGGCTGGCTTACCCGACGTCTGGCTCATCCGGTGTGCCCTGACAACGAGATATGTGCAGCTCCTATCGGGATTTGTCGGCACATCTGGGTGGCTTTGCTGGTCTTGTTTTACCATTGTCGAAATGTCTTGTAACCGGGATTCCGAGTCTGATCGGGTCTTCCCGCTAGAAGGTCTATTCCTTTGTTGACCGTGAGAGCTTGTCATGGGCTAAGGTTGGACACCCCTGCAGGGATTTGAACTTTCGAAAGCCGTGCCCGCGGTTATGTGCAGATGGGAATTTGTTAATGTCCAGTTGTAGAAAACCTGAAGTTGACCTTAATTAAAATACATCAACCGCGTGTGTTACCGTGATGGTCTCTTTCCGGCGGTGTCCGGGAAGTGAACACGGTGTTGGAGTTATGCTTGACGTAGGTTGTTCTAGGATCACTTCTTGATCATAGTTTCTCGACCGTGCTTTGCCTTCTCTTCTCGCTCTCATTTGCGTATGTTAGCCACCATATATGCTAGTCGCTTGCTGCAGCTCCACCTCATACCTTTTACCTTACCCATAAGCTTAAATAGTCTTGATCGCGAGGGTGCGAGATTGTTGAGTCCCCGTGGCTTGCAGATACTTCCAAAACCAGCTTGTAGGTGCCGATGAGACCGTGTAGTTGACGCAACCAAGCTCAGGAGGAGCTCGATGAAGATCTTGTCCTTTGTGGTGTTTCGTTCTAGTTGATCAGTAGTGGAGCCCAGTTGGGGTCGATCGGGGACCTTGTCGCATTTGGGGTTCTTCCTTTATTTTGGTCCGTAGTCGGTCCTTGATTGTATTTGGATGATGTAATGCTTTATTTGTAATTGTGTGAAGTGGCGATTGTAAGCCAACTATGTATCTTCTTCCCCTATTTTATTACATGGGTTGTGTGAAGATTACCTCACTTGCGACATTGCTTTCAATGCGGTTATGCCTCTAAGTCGTGCTTCGACACGTGGGAGATATAGCCGCATCGAGGGCGTTACATGACGGTCATATTGACTGTTCTGACGTGACTGAGCAGTCTTGAGATTCTCGTGTATAATGCGAACTTGTTCTTCGGCCTGTTGGATAATATCTGGACCGAAGAGTGGACGTTCCCCAGTTTCTGACCAGTTCAGAGGGGTTCGACACTTTCTTCCATATAGCACTTCGAAGGGGGACATCTTCAGACTAGCTTGATAGCTATTATTATAAGAGAATTCAGCATATGGAAGAGATTCCTCTCATTTCTTGCCGAATGAAATTACACAAGCTCGAAGCATGTCTTCGAGAATTTGGTTGACACGTTCAACCTGTCCTTGCGACTGAGGATGAAACGCCGTACTAAACGACAGATGAGTCCCCATAGCTTCTTGGAAACTTGCCTAGAATCTTGAAGTGAATAAGCTGCCACGGTCTGAACTGATAACCAGTGGAATACCGTGAAGTGAAACAATTCTGGACATGTAGAGAGTAGCAAGCTGACTAGCAGTGATTGTCTCTTTGACCGCCAGAAAATGTGCAACTTTAGAAAGCCGGTCAATGACGACAAGAATAGCATCATTACCTTTCTGCGATTTGGGAAATCCAGTGACGAAGTCCATTTCAACATGGTCCCATTTCCACTCAGGAATAGAGATAGGTTGCAGAGTTCCAGCAGGCCTTTGATGCTCTGCTTTGATACGGCGACAAACGTCACACTCAGCAACATAACGAGCAATATCCTGCTTCATATTAGACCACCGGAATCTTTGACGAATATCTTGGTACATCTTTGTACTACCAGGATGAATAGACAAAGGCGTATCATGAGCTTCTTTCATAACCCCTTTAGTCTGATCCAGGTTTTTCCTCACATGGTACCACTAGGCGGCCTTTGAAGTACAAGGCGCCATCATCGGCGATAGAGAAGAAGGAGGGCTTTCCTTCTGCTAGATGATGTTTAATCTTATGGACTTCAGAGTCACAACCTTGAATAGTCTTTATACCAGCTACAAGATCTGCTACGATAGCCAGGGTATTTAGAGAACCCTTAGTAACAACACAAAGATTCATCTTCTGAAAATCTAGGGGAGGGGGGGGGCGAGTGCTCCAGGAGGAACAATATGAAGGTTCAGCTTTCTAAATTCTTCAACAAGCGAGGGCTAAACTTTGTGAACCTGGAGGTGATTGCAGTAAGACTTGCGGCTCAAGGCATCAACCATTACATTAGCCTTGCCGGGGGTATAGGATATACCCACGTCAAAGTCTGCAACAGTCTCCATCCATCTCTACTGACGGAGGTTCAGATCTGGCTGAGTAAACAGATACTTCAGACTTTGGTGGTCGGTGAAGATTTCGCAACGATTACCGAGAAGGTAATGTCGCCACTGCTTCAGTGCATGAATGACAGCAGCAAGCTCGAGGTCGTGAACTGGGTAGTTTTCTTTTGAGGGCGCAGTTGACGAGAGGCATAAGCAATCACTCTGCGCTCTTGCATTAGGACACAGCCTAATCCTTGACGGGAAGTGTCGCAGTAAATGACAAAGTCCTTCTTAGTATCAGGTGGAGAAAGCACGGGGGCAGAAGTCAACTTGTCTTTGAGTGCCTCGAAACTTTCCTGACACTTGCCTGTCCAGTCGAACTTGACACCCTTATGTAACAGATTAGTCAGAGGCCTAGCAATCTTGGAGAAGTTCTCGACGAATCGATGGCAATAGCTGGCGAGACCGAGAAAACTTCGGACTTGCTTGACATTCTTCGGAGGAGTCCAATCGAGAATAGCCTGAACTCGTTCAGGGTTGACAGCAATACCATCCTTGGAGATGACATGCCCAAGATAGGTTACTTCAGGGAGCCAGAATTCACACTTGGAATACTTAGCATATAGTTGATGCTCTCGAAGCTTTTCCAGCACAAGACGAAGATGTCCAGCATGTTCTTCCTTGTTCTTGGAAAATACTAGGATATCATCCAGATAAACCACGACGAACTTGTCGAGGTAATCCATGAATATATAATTCATCAGGCGAGAGAAAGTGGCGGGAGCATTCGTTAAGCCAAATGACATGATGGTGTACTCGTATGACCCATACCGAGTCACGAAGGCGGTTTTTGGGATATCCTCTTCACGAACACGGATCTGGTGGTAACCCAACCTCAAGTCGAGCTTGGAGAACACTGATGAGCCAGCCAGTTGATCATAAAGATCATTGATCCGAGGAAGAGGATATTTATTCTGAATGATAGCTTGGTTTATAGGACGGTAGTCTTGGACTAATCGGTTTGTCCCATCCTTCTTCTTAACAAAGAGAGAAGGTGCTCCCCAAGGAGAGCAACTTGGGCGAATGAAACCTTTGGCATGAGATTTGTCGATTTCCTCCTTAAGCTCTGTGAGTTCATGCGGCGGCATCTTGTAGGGTCATTTAGCTATAGGGGTGGTGCCGGGTTTCAAGTCGATGATGAATTCAACAGCTCTAGCAGGGGGAATCCCTGGAAGTTCTTTTGGGAAGACGTCTTGGAATTCACGAACGACGGGAATGTTGTCAATGCCCTCGAGTGGTGCAGTGTTCAACGCATTCAAGGCATAAAGACGTTCCTCGGCGTTCTGAACTAGATGAGCTTGGTAAGCAATTATTTCATTAGAAGGGTGTAGCAGATGGACGACCTTAGTGGTGCAAACTATGGAAGCAGTATGCGCTTTCAACCAATCCATTCCCAGAATGAGGTTGTGAAGGAAATATGCCCTAGAGGCAATAATAAAGTTATTATTTATTTCCTTATAATCATGATAAATGTTTATTATTCATGCTAGAATTGTATTTACCTTAAACATAATACATGTGTGAATACATAGACAAACAGAGTGTCACTAGTATGCCTCTACTTGACTAGCTCGTTAATCAAAGATGGTTATGTTTCCTAACCATGAACAATGAGTTGTTATTTGATTAACGAGATCACATCATTAGTAGAATGATCTGATTGACATGACCCATTCCATTAGCTTAGCACCCGATCGTTTAGTATGTTGCTATTGCTTTCTTCATGACTTATACATGTTCCTATGACTATGAGATTATGCAACTCCTGTTTACCGGAGGAACACTTTGGGTACTACCAAACGTCACAACGTAACTGGGTGATTATAAAGGAGTACTACAGGTGTCTCCAATGGTCGATGTTGGGTTGGCGTATTTCGAGATTAGGATTTGTCACTCCGATTGTCGGAGAGGTATCTCTGGGCCCTCTCGGTAATACACATCACATAAGCCTTGCAAGCATTACAACTAATATGTTAGTTGTGAGATGATGTATTACGGAACGAGTAAAGAGACTTGCCGGTAACGAGATTGAACTAGGTATTGGATACCGACGATCGAATCTCGGGCAAGTAACATACCGATGACAAAGGGAACAACGTATGTTGTTATGCGGTCTGACCGATAAAGATCTTCGTAGAATATGTAGGAGCCAATATGGGCATCCAGGTTCCGCTATTGGTTATTGACCGGAGACGTGTCTCGGTCATGTCTACATTGTTCTCGAACCCGTAGGGTCCGCACGCTTAAGGTTACGATGACAGTTATATTATGAGTTTATGCATTTTGATGTACCGAAGGTTGTTCGGAGTCCCGGATGTGATCACGGACATGACGAGGAGTCTCGAAATGGTCGAGACATAAAGATTGATATATTGGAAGTCTATGTTTGGACATCGGAAGTGTTCCGGGTGAAATCGGGATTTTACCGGGTTACCGGGAGGTTACCGGAACCCCCCGGGAGCCATATGGGCCATCATGGGCCTTAGTGGAAAGGAGAAAGGGGCAGCCCAAGGGGGCTGCGCGCCTCCCCCCTTCCCCTAGTCCTATTAGGACTAGGAGAGGTGGCCGGCCACCCCTCTCCCTCTTTCCCCCTTGGGAATCCTAGTTGGAATAGGATTGGGGGGGGGGGAGTCCTACTCCCGGTAGGAGTAGGACTCCTCCTGCGCCACCTCCTCCTGGCCGGCGCCTCCTTCCCCCCTTGGCTCCTTTATATACGGAGGCAGGGGCACCTCTAAACACACAAGTTGACACAAGTTGATCCACGTGATCGATTCCTTAGCCGTGTGCGGTGCCCCCTGCCACCATATTCCTCGATAATACTGTAGCGGAGTTTAGGCGAAGCCCTGCTGCTGTAGTCCATCAAGATCGTCACCACGCCGTCGTGCTGACGAAACTCTTCCCCGACACTTTGCTGGATCGGAGTCCGGGGATCGTCATCGAGCTGAACGTGTGCTCGAACTCGGAGGTGCCGTAGTTTCGGTGCTTGATCGGTTGGATCGTGAAGACGTACGACTACTTCCTCTACGTCGTGTCATCGCTTCCGCAGTCGGTCTGCGTTGGGTACGTAGACAACACTCTCCTCTCGTTGCTATGCATCACATGATCCTGTGTGCGCGTAGGAAATTTTTTGAAATTACTACGAAACCCAACAGTGGCATCCGAGCCTAGGTTAATGATGTTGATGTTATATGCACGAGTAGAACACAAGTGAGTTGTGGACGATACAAGTCATACTGCCTACCAGCATGTCATATTTTGGTTCAGCGGTATTGTTGGACGAGACGACCCGGACCAACCTTACGCGTACGCTTACGCGAGACCGGTTCCCTCGACGTGCTTTGCACGGAGATGGCTTGCGGGCGACTGCCTCTCCAACTTTAGTTGAACCAAGTATGGCTACGCCCGGTCCTTGCGAAGGTTAAAACGGAGTCTATTTGACAAACTATCGTTGTGGTTTTGATGCGTAGGTGAGATTGGTTCTTACTTAAGCCCGTAGCAGCCACGTAAAACATGCAACAACAAAGTAGAGGACGTCTAACTTGTTTTTGCAGGGCATGTTGTGATGTGATATGGTCAAGGCATGATGCTGAATTTTATTGTATGAGATGATCATGTTTTGTAACCAAGTTATCGGCAACTGGCAGGAGCCATATGGTTGTCGCTTTATTGTATGCAATGCAATCGCGATGTAATGCTTTACTTTATTACTAAACGGTAGTGATAGTCGTGGAAGCATAAGATTGGTGAGACGACAACGATGCTACGATGGAGATCAAGGTGTCGCGCCGGTGACGATGGTGATCATGACGGTGCTTCGGAGATGGAGATCACAAGCACAAGATGATGATGGCCATATCATATCACTTATATTGATTGCATGTGATGTTTATCTTTTTATGCATCTTATCTTGCTTTGATTGACGGTAGCATTATAAGATGATCTCTCACTAAATTATCAAGAAGTGTTCTCCCTGAGTATGCACCGTTGCCAAAGTTCGTCGTGCCCAGACACCACGTGATGATCGGGTGTGATAAGCTCTACGTCCATCTACAACGGGTGTAAGCCAGTTTTTGCACACGCAGAATACTCAGGTTAAACTTGACGAGCCTAGCATATGCAGATATGGCCTCGGAACACGGAGACCGAAAGGTCGAGCGTGAATCATATAATAGATATGATCAACATAACGATGTTCACCATTGAAAACTACTCCATCTCACGTGATGATCGGTTATGGTTTAGTTGATTTGGATCACGTAATCACTTAGAGGATTAGAGGGATGTCTATCTAAGTGGGAGTTCTTAAATAATATGATTAATTGAACTTAAATTTATCATGAACTTAGTACCTGATAGTATCTTGCTTGTTTATGTTGATTGTAGATAGATGGCTCGTGCTGTTGTTCCGTTGAATTTTAATGCGTTCCTTGAGAAAGCAAAGTTGAAAGATGATGGTAGCAATTACACGGACTGGGTCCGTAACTTGAGGATTATCCTCATTGCTGCACAGAAGAATTACGTCCTGGAAGCACCGCTAGGTGCCAGGCCTGCTGCTGGAGCAACGCCAGATGTTATGAACGTCTGGCAGAGCAAAGCTGATGACTACTCAATAGTTCAGTGTGCCATGCTTTACGGCTTAGAATCGGGACTTCAACGACGTTTTGAACGTCATGGAGCATATGAGATGTTCCAGGAGTTGAAGTTAATATTTCAAGCAAATGCCCGGATTGAGAGATATGAAGTCTCCAATAAGTTCTATAGCTGCAAGATGGAGGAGAACAGTTCTGTCAGTGAGCATATACTCAAAATGTCTGGGTATAATAATCACTTGATTCAATTGGGAGTTAATCTTCCGGATGATTGCGTCATCGACAGAATTCTCCAATCACTGCCACCAAGCTACAAGAGCTTCGTAATGAACTATAATATGCAAGGGATGAACAAGACTATTCCCGAGCTCTTCGCAATGCTGAAAGCTGCGGAGGTAGAAATCAAGAAGGAGCATCAAGTGTTGATGGTTAACAAGACCACTAGTTTCAAGAAAAAGGGCAAAGGGAAGAAAAAGGGGAACTTCAAGAAGAACGGCAAGCAAGTTGCTGCTCAAGAGAAGAAACCTAAGTCTGGACCTAAGCCTGAAACTGAGTGCTTCTACTGCAAGCAGACTGGTCACTGGAAACGGAACTGCCCCAAGTATTTGGCGGATAAGAAGGATGGCAAGGTGAACAAAGGTATATGTGATATACATGTTATTGATGTGTACCTTACTAGAGCTCGCAGTAGCACCTGGGTATTTGATACTGGTTCTGTTGCTAATATTTGCAACTCGAAACAGGGACTACAGAATAAGCGGGCACTGGCAAAGGACGAGGTGACGATGCGCGTGGGAAACGGTTCCAAAGTCGATGTGATCGCAGTCGGCACGCTACCTCTACATCTACCTTCGGGATTAATATTAGACCTAAGTAATTGTTATTTGGTGCCAGCGTTGAGCATGAACATTATATTTGGATCTTGTTTAATGCGAGACGGTTATTCATTTAAATCAGAGAATAATGGTTGTTCTATTTATATGAGTAATATCTTTTATGGTCATGCACCCTTGAAGAGTGGTCTATTTTTATTGAATCTCGATAGTAGTAATACACATATTCATAATGTTGAAGCCAAAAGATGCAGAGTTGATAATGAAAGTGCAACTTATTTGTGGCACTGTCGTTTAGGTCATATCGGTATAAAGCGCATGAAGAAACTCCATACCGATGGACTTTTGGAACCACTTGATTATGAATCACTTGGTACTTGCGAACCGTGCCTCTTGGGCAAGATGACTAAAACACCGTTCTCCGGTACTATGGAGAGAGCAACAGATTTGTTGGAAATCATACATACCGATGTATGTGGCCCGATGAATATTGAGGCTCGTGGCGGATATCGTTATTTTCTCACCTTCACAGATGATTTAAGCAGATATGGGTATATTTACTTAATGAAACATAAGTCTGAGACATTTGAAAAGTTCAAAGAATTTCAGAGTGAAGTTGAAAATCATCGTAACAAGAAAATAAAGTTTCTACGATCTGATCGTGGAGGAGAATATTTGAGTTACGAGTTTGGTGTACATTTGAAAAACTGTGGAATAGTTTCGCAACTCACGCCACCCGGAACACCACAGCGTAATGGTGTGTCCGAACGTCGTAATCGTACTTTACTAGATATGGTGCGATCTATGATATCTCTTACTGATTTACCGCTATCATTTTGGGGATATGCTTTAGAGACGGCCGCATTCACGTTAAATAGGGCACCATCAAAATCCGTTGAGACGACGCCTTTTGAACTGTGGTTTGGCAAGAAACCAAAGTTGTCGTTTCTTAAAGTTTGGGGCTGCGATGCTTATGTGAAAAAGCTTCAACCTGATAAGCTCGAACCCAAATCGGAGAAATGTGTCTTCATAGGATACCCAAAGGAAACTGTTGGGTACACCTTCTATCACAGATCCGAAGGCAAAACATTTGTTGCTAAGAATGGATCATTTCTAGAGAAGGAGTTTCTCTCGAAAGAAGTGAGTGGGAGGAAAGTAGAACTTGACGAGGTAACTGTACCTGCTCCCTTACTGGAAAGTAGTTCATCACAGAAAACTGTTTCAGTGACACCTACACCAGTTAGTGAGGAAGCCAATGATAATGATCATGAAACTTCAGATCAAGATACTACTGAACCGCGTAGATCAACCAGAGTAAGATCCGCACCAGAGTGGTACGGTAATCCTGTTCTGGAGGTCATGCTACTAGATCATGATGAACCTACGAACTATGAAGAAGCGATGGTGAGCCCAGATTCCGTAAAGTGGCTTGAAGCCATGAAATCTGAGATGGGATCCATGTATGAGAACAAAGTATGGACTTTGGTTGACTTGCCCGATGATCGGCAAGCAACTGAGAATAAATGGATTTTTAAGAAGAAGACTGACGCTGATGGTAATGTTACTGTCTACAAAGCTCGACTTGTCGCAAAAGGTTTTCGGCAAGTTCAAGGAATTGACTACGATGAGACCTTCTCACCCGTAGCGATGCTTAAGTCCGTCCGAATCATGTTAGCAATTGCCGCATTTTATGATTATGAAATTTGGCAAATGGATGTCAAAACTGCATTCCTGAATGGATTTCTGGAAGAAGAGTTGTATATGATGCAACCAGAAGGTTTTGTCGATCCAAAGGGAGCTAACAAAGTGTGCAAGCTCCAGCGATCCATTTATGGACTGGTGCAAGCCTCTCGGAGTTGGAATAAACGTTTTGATAGTGTGATCAAAGCATTTGGTTTTATACAGACTTTCGGAGAAGCCTGTATTTATAAGAAAGTGAGTGGGAGCTCTGTAGCATTTCTGATATTATATGTGGATGACATATTACTGATTGGAAATGATATAGAATTTCTGGATAGCATAAAGGGATACTTGAATAAAAGTTTTTCAATGAAAGACCTCGGTGAAGCTGCTTACATATTAGGCATTAAGATCTATAGAGATAGATCAAAACGCTTAATTGGACTTTCACAAAGCACATACCTTGACAAAATTTTGAAGAAGTTCAAAATGGATCAAGCAAAGAAAGGGTTCTTGCCTGTGTTACAAGGTGTGAAATTGAGTAAGACTCAATGCCCGACCACTGCAGAAGATAGAGAGAATATGAAAGATGTTCCCTATGCATCAGCCATAGGCTCTATCATGTATGCAATGCTGTGTACCAGACCTGATGTGTGCCTTGCTATAAGTTTAGCAGGGAGGTACCAAAGTAATCCAGGAATGGATCACTGGACAGCGGTCAAGAATATCCTGAAATACCTGAAAAGGACTAAGGATATGTTTCTCGTATATGGAAGTGACAAAGAGCTCATCGTAAAAGGTTACGTTGATGCAAGCTTTGACACTGATCCGGACGATTCTAAATCGCAAACCGGATACGTGTTTACATTAAACGGTGGAGCTGTCAGTTGGTGCAGTTCTAAACAAAGCGTCGTAGCGGGATCTACATGTGAAGCGGAATACATAGCTGCTTCGGAAGCAGCAAATGAAGGAGTCTGGATGAAGGAGTTCATATCCGATCTAGGTGTCATACCTAGTGCATCGGGTCCAATGAAAATCTTTTGTGACAATACTGGTGCAATTGCCTTGGCAAAGGAATCCAGATTTCACAAAAGAACCAAACACATCAAGAGACGCTTCAACTCCATCCGGGATCTAGTCCAGGTGGGAGACATAGAGATTTGCAAGATACACACGGATCTGAATGTTGCAGACCCGTTGACTAAGCCTCTTCCACGAGCAAAACATGATCAGCACCAAAGCTCCATGGGTGTTAGATTCATTACAGTGTAATCTAGATTATTGACTCTAGTGCAAGTGGGAGACTGAAGGAAATATGCCCTAGAGGCAATAATAAAGTTATTATTTATTTCCTTAGAATCATGATAAATGTTTATTATTCATGCTAGAATTGTATTTACCGGAAACATAATACATGTGTGAATACATAGACAAACAGAGTGTCACTAGTATGCCTCTACTTGACTAGCTCGTTAATCAAAGATGGTTATGTTTCCTAACCATGAACAATGAGTTGTTATTTGATTAACGAGATCACATCATTAGTAGAATGATCTGATTGACATGACCCATTCCATTAGCTTAGCACCCGATCGTTTAGTATGTTGCTATTGCTTTCTTCATGACTTATACATGTTCCTATGACTATGAGATTATGCAACTCCCGTTTACCGGAGGAACACTTTGGGTACTACCAAACGTCACAACGTAACTGGGTGATTATAAAGGAGTACTACAGGTGTCTCCAATGGTCAATGTTGGGTTGGCGTATTTCGAGATTAGGATTTGTCACTCCGATTGTCGGAGAGGTATCTCTGGGCCCTCTCGGTAATACACATCACATAAGCCTTGCAAGCATTACAACTAATATGTTAGTTGTAAGATGATGTATTACGGAACGAGTAAAGAGACTTGCCGGTAACGAGATTGAACTAGGTATTGGATACCGACGATCGAATCTCGGGCAAGTAACATACCGATGACAAAGGGAACAACGTATATTGTTATGCGGTCTGACCGATAAAGATCTTCGTAGAATATGTAGGAGCCAATATGGGCATCCAGGTCCCGCTATTGGTTATTGACCGGAGACGTGTCTCGGTCATGTCTACATTGTTCTCGAACCCGTAGGGTCCGCACGCTTAAGGTTACGATGACAGTTATATTATGAGTTTATGCATTTTGATGTACCGAAGGTTGTTCGGAGTCCCGGATGTGATCACGGACATGACGAGGAGTCTCGAAATGGTCGAGACATAAAGATTGATATATTGGAAGTCTATGTTTGGACATCGGAAGTGTTCCGGGTGAAATCGGGATTTTGCCGGGTTACCGGGAGGTTACCGGAACCCCCCGGGAGCCATATGGGCCATCATGGGCCTTAGTGGAAAGGAGAAAGGGGCAGCCCAAGGGGGCTGCGCGCCTCCCCCTTCCCCTAGTCCTAGTAGGACTAGGAGAGGTGGCCGGCCACCCCTCTCCCTCTTTCCCCCTTGGGAATCCTAGTTGGAATAGGATTGGAGGGGAGTCCTACTCCCGGTAGGAGTAGGACTCCTCCTGCGCCACCTCCTCCTGGCCGGCGCCTCCTCCCCCCTTGGCTCCTTTATATACGGAGGCAGGGGCACCTCTAAACACACAAGTTGACACAAGTTGATCCACGTGATCGATTCCTTAGCCGTGTGCGGTGCCCCCTGCCACCATATTCCTCGATAATACTGTAGCGGAGTTTAGGCGAAGCCCTGCTGCTGTAGTTCATCAAGATCGTCACCACGCCGTCGTGCTAACGAAACTCTTCCCCGACACTTTGCTGGATCAGAGTCCGGGGATCGTCATCGAGCTGAACGTGTGCTCGAACTCGGAGGTGCCGTAGTTTCGGTGCTTGATCGGTTGGATCGTGAAGACGTACGACTACTTCCTCTACGTCGTGTCATCGCTTCCGCAGTCGGTCTGCGTTGGGTACGTAGACAACACTCTCCTCTCGTTGCTATGCATCACATGATCCTGTGTGCGCGTAGGAAATTTTTGAAATTACTACGAAACCCTACAGGTTGATGCTACAGGACTTTAGTACGATGGGAGAGGCAAGGAATTCCAGCCCTTCAATTTCAACGGGAACGTTGTGACTAACCATAGAGGTTTGACACTGGCCCACAGGAGTGTGTACCACAATCGCTGTGTTCATCTCTTCGTATTTAATGCCATGCATGAATGCAAACTCAGCTGATATGAATGAATGCGATGCTCTTGTATCAAATAAAACAGATGCTGGTACTGAATTTACGAGGAGTGTACCCATCACGGTAGCAGGCTGGTCTAGAACTTCATTGAGATCAACATGGTTGGCATGAACACGACCATAAGACTTGGCATTGGTGTTGCGGGGCTGGTTGCTTCCACGGCCAGTTGCTGGGAGGGCCAGTTGATTCTGGTTCTGGTTGCACTCCCTAGCACGGTGTCCTGGTTGACCACACCTGAAGCACAGACCATTATTGGGAGTGGGAACAGGAGTTTGTGGTGGTGGAGCTGGAAGTCTTGGCTGCCTAGTTGGTGGAGCAGGCAGACGAGGTGCAGCATAGGGCTGCCTTGGGGCAGGTGCAGTTGGCTGGTACATGCTGTTGGGAATCCATATCTTACGCTTCTGCGAGGACGGGCCCAAAGATGACCCATGTCACGGTTGCGCCTGTGAGAGCCCTGGTATTCCTGCAGACCAGTTTCGACATTGATGGCCTTGTTCACCAGGGTGGCGAAATCAGCAAAGTCATGCACTAGAAGTGAGAGCTTGATGTTAGCTTGAAGGCCATCACGGAACTTCTCCTGTCTGCGTGCATCAGGTGCAATGTCCTCTTCAGCATAGCGGGACAAGTCCAGAAACTCCCGCTGATAAGCTTCCATAGTTTTGTTGCCTTGGGTGAGGTTGCGGAACTCACGCTTCTTCCGGTCCATGACTCCCTGAGGAATGAAGCGAGCACGGAAGGCAGCTTGGAAGTCTGGCCAGGTGATGATTGTTCCAGCTGGCAGAGTACGCCTGTGGCTATCCCACCATTGAGCTGCGGGTCCTTTCAGGAAGAAGGAAGCAAATGTGACATAGCTGGCAGGGGCTACATCAGCAGACTCCATCTCATAGGTGATGTCACGGAGCCAGCCATCAGCATCCAGAGGCTGAGTTGAGCTGCGGTACACGGTTGGGTTGAGGCGCATGAAATCCTGCAGAGTCACTTGGGTTGGCTGCTGGTTCATATTGGGGCGAGGAAACTGAGCCATAATATTCTCCATGAACTGATGATTCAGCTCAAACTGTTGCATCATCCCAGCCATGTACTCAGGCGGTGGTGGGGCGTTGCCACCATGACCACGACCACCTGGTCTAACCATCCTGCTAATATATAACAGGGGTAGTTCAGCATTGAGAAATTTGCAAAGACAAGAATCATTCATGATGAAACATGCACAACGAAAGCAGCACGATAGATACTACATAGTAGTTGGCATATCTTACAAAAGAGATCATGCATAGAGTTCAGTACACAGAGTTCAGTACATAGACTAAGACATCATAGGCGGCACGCAGGCTCGCGGCGAATGCATCTAACATTAACAAGCAAGTCTACATCAGTCCCACGCGGTACTGCGGAGGTAGGTGTAGCCCGACAGCTGGTAGTGACGCGAAGGGAAGACCTCCACGCGAGTAGCCTGGGGTCCGCGGATACTCTGGTGCGGAACCCAATGCATATGTGGCAGGAGAGGACCAAGTGCAGGAGAGTAGCCTCCCACATCAGGCCAGCCGACGCCCTGGGGCATCACGGTCCTAGTAGGGTAGGTCGCAGAACGCGACAGATCACCAGATCGGACAGAAGGGTGCAACAGCGTCAGAGCACGGTACAGGTGCTGACCGGCGGTGTACAACACGTGGCGAAGAGCTCGGTTAGCTCTATCCAACCCATCAGCATGCAGAACCAGGTTCTGATGGTAGAAGGGCTCTCGGGTGACGGTGGAGTAGGCAGCAGTGTAGTATCCCTCCGCACCAACATCAGATGCGATAGCAATGTGCCTGAAGGGGGAGGTGTCCAACTCCTGATACTCTCCACGAAGACGTGTCAGAGCAGCATAAGCAGCATCGTGGACCGCCATGTCGATGGTCACTCCAACACCATGAGCAGTGTGCAGCACGCTAGTGGAGTCATACTCTCGAGAGTAGAGGTGGACGATGGCACGGTACTGCTCCTGGTTGAAGTCCTGGTACTCCTCATAGACGGTGTACTCAGGGTGCCAGCGATAACCCAGATAGGTCATCATCTCAACCAACACAGCAGGTGATCCTGAGGCACCAATGGCCGTCGTGTGGCGCACAACCTGTCTCGTGGGTTCCATCTGAAAACAAAGATGTTTCAAAGGAGTCAACTGACAGTGTGGATAATGTTCAATATACTACTCTAATGAATAGCTAGGGCTTATCCAACTTTGGGGTGAACGTGGTCACATGATCCTAGTGTTAGAGTTAGTAAAATTGTTTAACCCGAGTAGGAGAGAGTTCAGAGTCCCGGAGTAAGGATCGAGGAGTAAAAGATCCTAATACCACCCAGATGGTGACGTGGGCCCGTAAGGCACACAGCCATGTTAGTAAAAGTTTGTGTAATGTCTAGACTCGACTTTGGCCAAGGAGTGTGGAAGAGGGATTCCTACAAGCAGTCGGCTCTGATATCAACTTGTGACGCCCTCAATTCAATAGTACACTAATCATACACGCAAACGTGTACGATCAAGATCAGGGACTCATGGGAAGATATCACAACAAAACTCTACAAATAAAATAAGTCATACAAGCATCATATTACAAGCCAGGGGCCTCGAGGGCTCGAATACAAGAGCTCGATCATAGACGAGTCAGCGGAAGCAACAATATCTGAGTACAGACATAAGTTAAACAAGTTTGCCTTAAGAAGGCTAGCACAAACTGGGATACAG
This sequence comes from Triticum dicoccoides, assembly GCF_002162155.2. NCBI lineage: Eukaryota > Viridiplantae > Streptophyta > Magnoliopsida > Poales > Poaceae > Triticum > Triticum dicoccoides. The sequence continues at coordinate 562,043,416 of NC_041386.1, read as the reverse complement.
ATCGAAAGAGGCGCATGCCTCCTGCCTGGGATCCTCCTAAACTACTCCTGGTCGCCGTCAGCGGGCTGCACGTAGTAGTAGGCACCTCCAGTGTAGTAGTAGTCGTCGGCGACGGTGGCGTCTGCCTCCTGGGCTCCAACGTCCAGTTGCAGCAATCGGATATAGGAAAGGGGAAAAAGGGGGAGAAAAGCAACCGTGAGTACTCATCCAAAGTACTCGCAAGCAAGGAGCTACACTACATATGTATGCATTGGTATCAAATGGAATAAGGCTATCATATGTGGACCGAACTGCAGAATGCCGGAATAAGAGGGGATAGCTAGTCCTTTCGAAGACTACGCTTCTGGTAACCTCCATCTTGCAGCAGGAGAAGAGAGTAGATGGTAAGTTCTCCAAGTAGCATCGCGTAGCATAATCCTAACCGATGATCCTCCCCTCGTCGCCCTGTGAGAGAGCGACCACCGGTTGTATCTGGCACTTGGAAGGGTGTGTTTTATTAAGTATCCGGTTCTAGTTGTCATAAGGTCAAGGTACAACTCCAAGTCTTCCTGTTACCGAAGATCACGGCTATTCGAATAGATTAACTTCCCTGCAGGGTTGCACCACATAACCCAACACACTTGATCCCATTTGGCCGGACACACTTTCCTGGGTCATGCCGGGCCTCGGAAGATCAACACGTCGCATCCCTATCTAGGCACAACAGAGAGGTCAGCACGCCGATCTAAATCCTATGGCGCAGGGGTCTGGGCCCATCGCCCTTTGCACACCTGCACGTTGCGAACACGGTCGGAAGCAGACCTAGCCTAGCAGGCGTTCCAGTCCAATCCGGCGCGCGCCGCTCAGTCGCTGACGTCACGAAGGCTTCGACTGATACCACGACGTCGGGTGCCCATAATTGTCCCCGCGTAGATGTTAGTGCGTATAGGCCAGTAGCTAGACTCAGATCAACTACCAAGATCTCGTTAAACGTATTATCTTGAAATAACCGCGAACACCGACCAGGGCCAGGCCCACCTCTCTCCTAGGTGGTCTCAACCTACCCTGTCGCTTCGCCACAAAGATCCACTCAGAGGGCCGTCGGGACAAACGTCCTTTCAGACCCAATCCGTGAATCACTCGCGGGTACTCCTACGAGCCGACCCGTCTTTGGTCACCACAAGTATCATATATTATGTATAGATATATACCCGTGATAAACTCCTGAGTGATCACGGCCCGATAGTATAGCATGGCAGACGGACAAGAATGTATGGCCACTGATGATAAACTAGCATCCTATACTAAGCATTAGGATTGCAGGTAAAGGTAACAATAGTAGTAGCAAGGACAGGCTATGCATCAGGATAGGATTAACGAAAAGCAGCAACAGGCTACACTATTCTAATGCAAGCAGTATAGAGGAGAGTAGGCGATATCTGGTGATCAAGGGGGGGCTTGCCTGGTTGCTCTGGCAAGAGAGAGGGGTCGTCAACACCGTAGTCGTACTGGGTAGCAGTGGCGTCGGTCTCGATGTCTAGCGAGAGAAGAGGGGGAAGAAACAATAAATATAATGCAAACAAATGCATGACGGTGCATGACATGACAAAGCGTGATGCTAGGCGTGCCCTAACGCGGTATGAGGTGGTATTGGTGAAGGGGGAAAACATCCGGGAAAGTATTCCGGTGTTTCGCGTTTTCGGACAGATGAACGGAGGGGGAAAGTTGTGTGTTTGCTATGCTAGGGATGCGTGGTGGACGAACGGGCTGCGTATCCGGATTCGTCTTGTCGTTCTGACCAACTTTCATGTTGAAAATAATTTAATCCGAGTTACGGATTAAAAGATATGATTTTCTAAAGATTTTATTATTATTCTGAATTTATTTTTAATTCGAAAATAAATGTTAAATTGCTAGGCGCACCCAGCACAATGTACACAAAAGTGTAGCCAGTGGCTGACAAGTGGGCCAGAGGGACCCAGTTGACCAGTCAACTTTTGACTCGTCAACAGGGGTGGGACCCCCCTGTCATTGACTGTTTTAGTTAATTAGGGTTTAGGTCAATTAGTTAGGCTTAGTTAGTTGTTTTAGTTTAATTAATCAAAATTAATTAAGTTAATTAATCCTTTAATTAATTAAGTTAATTAATCCTTTCATTAATCATTTGATTGATTAATTAATTTAATTAATAATTTTATTTATTATTTATTATTATTTTTAAATCTTTTTAATCGTTCTGGGCGCTGGGCCCCACCTGTGTGTGGCCAGAGGGGCCATAGCGGGCGTGGGCTGCCGGGCGCGGACACGGGCGAAGCCTCAGCCCGCCCGTTAGCGATGCGAGGCCAGAGCGGGGTCGAGCGGGCGTGAGGGCTCCGGCGCCCGACGCGGCCAGCGAGGGGAGGAAGGGGGGCGGCGCCTGGCTCGTGGCCACGACCGGAGTAGCGGGGCACCGGTGGGCGCGTCCAGCAGCGGCCGGAGGCGGGAGGGGGCTGCGGCGGCC
>NC_041386.1:561975525-562040347 GCF_002162155.2 Triticum dicoccoides | reverse complement strand
ATGCGGGCGCTCTCCTCCCGATCCAATCGGGAGAGAGGGGGAGAGGGAGATATTTTGAGAGAGGGGGGAGTGGGGAGTGTCGGTGGGAGCTGGGGGAGTGGGGGGGTTTATGGGTGCAGGGTGGACCGGCCTGGTGGGTCGTGGCCCGGTTGGGTCGGTGGCCTGCTGGGCCGTAGCCTCGGGGGTTTTCCTTTTTTTTGTATTTCCTTTCTTTCTTTTATTTCCTTTCCTTTTCTGTTTTAATTAATTTTAGCACATTTAAGGATTTTATAAAATTGTGTTTCCTTTACTATAATTACCCTTGTAATATTCAGCACGGCCCGAACATTTTTGTTACAGCCTTTGAAAACTTTTGTTGTTTACATTAATTGAAATTTGAATTTGACGCGGTTTGAACTGACGGAAGTTTAGCAACGGTAATCGAGGTGACGTGGCATGATTAGCGTGGAATTACTGTAGCAAGATTATCCGGGCATTACAAATCTCCTCCACTACAACAAATCTCGTCCTGAGATTTAGGAGGTAGAAGGAAACAGTGCGGGGTATTCATCACGCAGACAGTCCTCGTTTTCCCAAGTGGCTTCGTCTTCAGAGTGATTGGACCACTGGACTTTGAGGAACTTGATCGCCTTCTGACGTGTGCGGCGTTCAGCTTGGTCGAGCATGCGGACCAGATGCTCTTTATAGGAGAGGTCTTGTTGCAATTCGAGCACTTCATGATCCACTTCTCGGATTGGATCCTTGAAGCAACGGCGGAGTTGTGACACGTGGAACACATCATGAACCTGAGAAAGGTTCGGCGGAAGCTCCAGTTGATATGCCACTTTTCCACGCCTTTCGAGAATAGTGAAGGGACCGATATAGCGAGGAGCTAGCTTGCCCTTGATCCCGAAGCGGTGAGCACCCTTCATTGGTGTAACTCGAAGATAAGCCTTTTCCCCAGGTTGATAGACCATGTCTTTGTGATGACGGTCATATTGACTTTTCTAACGTGACTGAGCAGTCTTGAGATTCTCGCGTATAATGCAAACTTGTTCTTCGGGCTGTTGGATAATATCTGGACCGAAGAGTGGAGGTTCCCCAGTTTCTGACCAGTTCAGAGGGGTTCGACACTTCCTTCCATATAGCACTTCGAAGGGGACATCTTCAGACTAGCTTGATAGCTATTATTATAAGAGAACTCGGCATATGGAAGAGATTCCTCCCATTTCTTGCCGAATGAAATTACACAAGCTCGAAGCATGTCTTTGAGAACTTGGTTGACACGTTCAACCTGTCCTTGCGACTGAGGATGAAACGTGTAAGTGCATCTAGTGCCACCCCTAGTTGGTTTTGGAGTATTGACGACAAACCTAGTTGAGGGACTAATGTGTTTGTGAGAATTGCAGGATAACACAGGAAGAAGTCCCTCATTGATTCGGTTTTCCTACCAGAGATGACCCCTAAAAATGTATGGAGACATTGAAGTCAAAGGTGGTATATGAAGATATTCACATTGAAGACTATGACAAGAGAAGACATCACATGAAGCCTATGGAGCTCAAAGACTTAGATCTTTCGTAGTTCTTTTTCTTCTTTATTGAGTCATAGGAACCACCGTACTGTTAAGTGGGGTCCAAGAGAACTAGTCAGAATGACTGAAGTGATGCTTAATCAAAACCTATGTCTTCGAGTGAAGACTGTGAGAGCGAATCTTGTCCAGAGTCGGACAAGTCAGCTTTGCTTGTAGCCCAAGTAAAGTTGTCGTGTGAGTTTGAAATCTGACCGTTGGAACACGTGTCAGTTCCTTAGTGACCCAGGGTCATTTCGGACAAATCAGGTTGGGTTGCCTAGTGGCTATAAATAGCCCACCCCCTACAACCATAAACGGTTGGCTGCTCAGAGTTAGTATACGGCTTTTGTCGTTTGAGAGCAACCCACCTCGAAGCCTTTGAGAGAGAATTCCTTGCGAGGATAAAGCCCTAACCACCCAGAGCCAAAGAGAATTAAGCATCACTTAAGTCTTCTTGTCTGTGTGATCTGAAGACTTATTACACTCGAGGACTGTGAATCCTCCAGCCGGTTAGGCGTCGTGTTCTGAGCATCCAAGAGACATTATGGATTGCCGGTGAACGAAGTCTGTGAAGGTTTGGGAGTCTACCTTGAAGACTTACTAGAGTGATTGGGCGAGGTCTGTGTGACCTTAGCTCAAGGGGAATACGGTGAGGACTGGGTGTCCTGAGCTGCGTGTTCAGGACTGGGTGTCCGCGACTGTGTCCTCAGGTTTAAATACCTAGCCGCCATAACCAGACGTACAGTTGTCACAACAACTGGAACTAGTCCAACACATCATTGTCTTCAACGAGTCACTGGTTTCATCCTTCCCTTCTCTTTACCTACTGTTACTCCGTGTGAAGTCATTGTATGATTGCACTATCTTTTATCTTCACTGAGTGACTGCGTGTTCTGTTTGGCTTCATAATATCTTCCTACCTGATCCTTACTACATTGCTGCTATTAGTCATTGTGCTTTCACTCTATTGAATACTTGACTATGGCTTGCCTAGTGTAGTCTACCTTCCGCTGCAGGGTAATAGGTTCATTTCTATCGTTTGTCTTCATAACTTCCACGTTTTGAAGACTTTCACAAAAATCGCCTATTCACCCCCCCTCTAGTCGATATAACGCACTTTCAATTGGTATCAGAGCAAGGTACTCCCTTGTTCTGTGTGATTCGGTTTAACCACCTGGAGTTTTAGCTATGTCGACTGCAGGGATAATTAAAGTCTCCGCTGCGTGCCCCGTCTTCGATGGAACTGAATATCCCTACTGGAAGAATAAGATGTGCATGCATCTTGAAGCCATTGACGTCGACCTATGGTATGTCGTCAAGAACGGCGTTCCCAAGGCTGGAGAAGGTGTCACTACTGCTGACATCAAGAAGTTCGTTCAACTGGACTCTACTGCCAAGAATATCATCTGTGGTCATCTGACCAAAGGACAGTATGGCCGCGTGAGTGCTTTGGAAACATCTAAGCTAGTCTGGAACTGGCTCTCCAAGGTCAACAAAGGCGTCTCAACCCAGAGAGATCAGAGAATCAGTGTCCTTCGCAACCTCTTCAACCGCTTCAAAAGAAATGACAATGAGAATGTCCAGCTCACATTTGATCGACTCACTGACATCACGAATGAGCTTCAAGCCCTTGGCGCTACTAAGATCACCAAGCATGAAGTCATCAAGACACTACTGAGATAACTTGACAGTTCGTTTAACACCCTAGCCCTGATGATTCAAGAATGTCCTGATTTCAAGACACTCGATCCGTCTGACATACTTGAGAGGCTCAACACACATGAGTTTCAGCTTTCTGAGAAAAGAGATATCTATGGTCCAAACTATGGGCGAACTCGTGCCTTGAAGGCAAAAGCTGTCTCCTCATATGAAGAAGAATCTGACAGCAGTTCTGATGATCCTGAAGACATTGGAAGGGAACTTGCTATGCTTGTGAAGAAGTTCCAAAAATTCACCAAGAAGAAAGGTTTCAGAAAGTCTTCACGATCAAGCTCAAGGAATGATGAAGCTTCTGCTCATGACTACAAGAAGAAAACATGTCACAAGTGCAAGAAACCTGGCCACTTCATCTCTGAGTGTCCTCAGTGGGACAATGATAACAAAAAGAAGAAGAAGAGCAAGGAATATGACTCTGATGACAAGAAGAAGAAGAAATACTCAAAGTCTTCTTCCAAGTCTTCTTCAAAGTCTTCATCACACAAGAAGAGCTCATCTGGCAAGGCACGTGCGTTTGTTGGCAAGGAAATGGTTTCAGAGGAGGAGTCCGCTTCTGAGGAGGCGGAGGTGGAGTCTGAGGAGGAGTCCGATTCTGGCGTCGCAAGTCTGGCTACAGCATACGTTGCCAAGTTCATCTTCAACACTGAAGACAATGACCTCATCACCGACACCGATGCAAATGACAAGGACTACTCCGCTCCTACCTACTACTTCATGGCACGCGGTGCCAAGGTAAACACACGCACCACTCACTATCAAACATCCAGTGACGATGACTCTGATTGTGGTTCAAAACCCAGCTACAAAACACTTGCTAAAATTGCAATTGAACAACAGAAAGCCATGGAACATATTCAAAAACTGTTAGACAAAGCGATGATCTGTTCGGCGCTGAAATGACTCGATCTGAGTCCTTAATTGAAGACATAAACAATCTTCACGTTAAGTATGAGGAACTTGAAAGTCGTCATGAAACGCTCTCAACAACTCATGAAAAGCTTTCCTATGATTATCTTCAAAGGAAGCAAGATCTTGAGAAATTGAGAGCGGCTCATGAAGATCTTCAAAAGGAAAATGAGTCACTTCACGTCAAACAGATCAGTTCCGCTCAGGAAGGATTTGAACCACCATGTCTTAAATGCATTGAGCGTGATAATGCTACTACTGTTGCTGAATGTTCTACTGCTGCTACTGTTGCAATATCTTCAAGTGTTGATGTGGGAACTAACCCCTCTGCTGAGGATTCCATTACTATTGCTGATGAGAATGCTAGGTTGAAGACATTGTTTGAAACAGGGATGTACAAAAGTCTTAAAGGGCATCAGACACTATGTGATGTCCTCAAAAAGTAGATCTTGAACCGAAACCTGAGGAAAGAGGGTGTTGGGTTCGTAAGGAAAATGAATGCTGATGGCTCTTACTGGAAACCTGAGTAGTACCCCAAAACCACATGGGTTGCTGCAAAGGAATCTTCAGCAGATCTATCCAATCTATCTGGCTTCTCTTGTGCAAATCCCATTTTCATTGATGAATCCTTTGATGCAAACTATAAACTGTTTAAGAATCACAATGGTGAAATGTTTGCCAGGTACATTGGTACTAACTGCAGGAATGGACCGCCTATGAAGAAGATCCGGGTTCCGAAAAAGTGTTTGGAGAATCTTCTGTGAATGTCATCATGACACCACACGTGAAGAAGACAAACCTCAGACCACAGGCTTCATACGGTCCAAAGGCTTCATACAGACAGAGGACTCACCTGAGTCGCACTAACGCAAATGTTTTTCAGGGAAACCATACTCAGGCCTATGAATATGAGCGCGGTTCATCAAACCGCCATGTTCATAAGACCAAGAACGATTCTGCTTATTCTTATGAGTACTATTGTCCGCCTGCAAGACTTTTTGCTAGGGCTCCAAAGCCAAAGTTCTCAGATGCTACACTTAGACTTATTGCTTCTAAGCCACCCTTGAAGATGTGGGTGGCTAAGAAAGCTTAACTCTCTTTTACAGGGAAAGGTCTCCAGCAGAAAACCAAAATCGTCTGACGCTATTGCTGGGGACCTTAAACATCTTGTAGGGCGCAAGATCAAATGCCCGAATGGTCTTACTATGTACTTCATTCCTGAATCGCTTGCTACTCTCCCTATCAGTCCTAATCTGGATCTAAGCTTTCATAACCCACTGGTTCATCAAATGTTTTTGCTTCACAATTCTCTTCGTGAAGCCTATCCCCCTAACTGCACTGTAGGGTACGACACCAGCGTCTTCAGAATGGATTATTGATAGTGGGTGTACCAACCACATGACTGGCAAAAGAAGCCTTCTTATGGACTCAACCTTACGTCCATCCGACAAGAGTCACATCACATTTGCTGACACTGGTAAAAGTAAGGTATTGGGTCTAGGTAGAGTTGCAATCACAAAGGATCAACACATGGATAAAGTCATGCTTGTTGAATCCCTTGGCTTCAACTTAATGTCTGTCTCAATGCTTTGCGATTTGAACACGATCATAATATTTGGAAAATATCGCTGCCTTGTACTAATGGAACAAGACAAGTCTCTAGTGTTTGAAGGCTATCGGAAAGATGATTTGTACGTGGTAGATTTTTTGGCAGGACCACAGCTTGCCGTATGTCTTTTAGCAAAGGCTTCAGAATGCTGGCTCTGGCATCGAAGGCTAGGGCATGCTGGCATGAGGAACCTCCACACCCTTGCAAAGAAGAAGCATGTCATAGGCATCGAGGGCGTCAAGTTCAAGAAAGATCACTTATGCGGTGCCTGTGAAGCAGGGAAAATAACGAGGGCCAAACATCCCTCGAAGACAATCATGACAACCACTCGACCCTTCGAACTGCTCCACATGGATCTTTTCGGTCCCACTCATTACTCAACTCTTACTACTACTGCTTGCCTCTATGGCTTTGTTATTGTTGAAGATTATTCTAGATATACTTGGGTGCACATAATCCTCTACAAGACTGAAGTGCAGGATGTCTTCAGACGCTTCGCCAATCAAGCAATGAACAACTATGGTGCCAAGATAAAGCACATCAGAAGTGACAATGGCACTGAATTCAAGAACACTGGCCTTGATACATATCTTGATACCTTGGGCATCACACATGAATTCTCAGCCCCATACACGCCACAGCAGAATGGCATCGTCGAACGCAAGAACAGAACACTCATTGAGATGGCCCGAACGATGCTTGATGAATACAGGACTCCAAGAAAATTCTGGCCTGAAGCCATTGATACTGCATGCCATACAATCAATCGTGTTTATCTTCACAAGCTTCTGAACAAGACATCTTATGAGCTCCTTACTGGCAAGAAGCCAAATGTCAGTTACTTCAGAGTATTTGGTGCCAGGTGCTGGATCAAGGATCCACATCACACTTCAAAATTTGCACCAAAAGCACATGAGGTGTCAGGACCCCGACTCAATGCCACATCGATCTAGCATGTAACACCTCATATCACTTTGCGGCCTCACGCACGGTATTCCCACGGGTGTCGCCTTACCTTTGCCCGGGACCGTTTGCGCCTTTTGGCACACGTATATGACAGTGTCGCTAGCATCCATATGATAAGGAGCCCGGGCTGACATGGCTAGTTGTAAACCCAAAGTGACACAGACTTACAGGGACAGGCATCCATGACCCAGCATCGAACGTGTCGGTCATCAGCGAGTGAATCCAGGCTGTAGCACTGGGCTAGCAGGACTCCGGTGAACCGGGCTGTAGCGGGCTAACAGGACTCCGGTATTCATCGCGTGACATTTCCCCGAAGGGACAGACACAGGAACGAAGAAGGACACATGCCGGCCAGCCTAAGTGTTCCGGAGCAGTAGCAAGCTACCATGGCTCAGTGGAAACACTAGGAGACATTTCCCGGTAAGAGAGGCTACTAAGGATAAACAACTAGATAGCCAGATCCCACACATATCAAGCATTTCAATAACATACACACAATATGCTCGATATGTGCAAATACAACATGGCATCACAACATGACTCTACGACTCAAGTAATTTATTCAATAGGCTCCGAGGAGCGAGATATTACAAACATGGGTCTCATGACCCAACAATCAGAGCATACAAATCAAAGCACACGCGGAAGCTATCATGTCTGAGTACAGACATCTATAAATGAAAAAGGCTGAGAAGCCTGACTATCTATCAGATCCTGCCGAAGGCACAAGATCGTAGCTGAGGTATCAAGCTAAACGTCGAAGTCCAAGCGGAACTACTAGTGAGACTGAAGTCTCTCTGCAAAAACATAAAATAGGCAAACATGAGTACAAATGTACCCAGCAAGACTTACATCAGATCTATCTACATATGCATCATTATCAACAAAGGGGATGGTGGGGTTTAACTGCAGCAAGCCAGCTTTGACTCGGTGGCTATCCTAAACTACGACTGCAATGTAACTCTTTTGAGGTGGCGCACACGAGTCCACATATTCACCATATCAATACACCACTATGGAACCGCTCCCGTCTCCCTACGAGAACGCCATCCATAGCACTCACGCTTATCTTGCGTATTTTAGAGTATCCACTTTCACTTGTCTATGAACTGATATAAGAAACCCAGAAGTCCTTTTCCGCGGACACGGCTATTCGAATAGATCATATTAACCCTGCAGGGGTGTACTTCTTCACACACGCTCTCACCACTTACCGCCGTTTACACGACATGTACTCGGCAACCTTCAAGCGGAAGCCCAACGTGGGTGTCGACCACGGCCTGCCTAAACACTCGAGTCTCTAGTCCAGGTTTATCGCCTATTCGGGTTCCATCCATGAGGAGATCCGGCCGGAGTTTCGCTCACAGCCCCAAACGATGTGAACAGGGTTCCCGAGACACCAAACGGGCGCCCAGTACACCGTGCCACGTGCCTACCGCATCACAGCCCACCCCTACGGTCAGCGCTGCGCACAGCCTCCAGCATACTACAAACACCAGAAACTACTTGCAACTCCTGGACAGAGGACAAGGGTGATCAAGAAGCCGAGAGGGTCCATTGGTTTCGGGCCCAATGCGTGGTAGTAGCTGAATCATGGATCACAAACACAGAACTCAGTTCCTGAGGACGGCTGCAATGAGACAACCCACCATGTACTCCTACATGGCCTCTCACCGCTACCTTTACCAAATCGTGTTCACACACTTAGCTCACACACAGTAGGACATGTTCACACACCTCTGATTCATCCCGGATGAATCAGACCCGACTCGACTCTAAGCAGTAGCAGGCATGACAAACAAGCATGAATGAGTAGGCACAACAGGGCTCAAACAACTCCTACTCATGCTAGTGGGTTTCATCTATTTACTGTGGCAATGACAGGTCATGCAAAGGATAAAGGGGTTCAGCTACCGCAGCAAGTAACAGATGAATCGGTGTTGTCCTAATGCAGTAAAAGAGAGCAGGAGCGAGAGAGTAGGATTGTATCGGAATGAACAAGGGGGTTTTGCTTGCCTGGCACTTCTGAAGATAGCATTGAGTCTTCATCAGTGTCAACGATCGCATCATCGGTATCACGTCTATCGAGAGGGGACAAATACCGGCAACACAGAAGGGAACACAATCAATGCAATGCACAATATGATGCATGATCATGACATGGCAAAATGAATGTGTTTTGGGCTAATGCAACTAGCAACAGATTAAATGAAGTTGGTTTGAATACAAGATTCAAATTCAAACTCCATATGTGATTATTCAAATGCCATTTAATTGATTTGTGCTAAACAGCACCTATAAGTTGTTCTAACATGCATGAAAATGGTACAGATGGATTCCTTGAATTTTTCTGATAATTTTTCATATATAAATTATTTAATTTGGAGTTACGGTTGAATTTCTATGAATTTTAGAAGTTTTGGACATTTTCTGGAATTTTCTGAATTATTTTAAATCCAGAAAATCATTTAATGCGTCAGCATGACATCACCTTGACGTCATCAGGTCAACAGGGCAGGTTTAGGTCAAACCTGACCAGTGGGGTCCACTGGTCAGTGACTGGGGCTGGATAGTGCCAATGACAGGTGGGGCCGGGTCAACAGACACGTCAGCACGGTCAAAGCTGACGTGTGGGCCCATGGTGGTTAGGTTAACACTTAACAGAAAATAATAAAAATTAACTAAGGGTGTGGGGCCCATACGTCAGTGGCTCTGGGGAGGGTTAGCTGGGTCATTAGTGGTTAACTAGACCGGGGTTAGGCCGACGGCTCATCGCCGGCGAGGTCAGTGGCGGCGGAGCGCGTCGGGTTTCGCCCACAGGCGACCATTTGGACGGCGGATTGGTCCTACGCGTAGCTGGGGGTCGCGCGCGTCTGGTAGTGCAAGTGGGAGGAGCTGGGGTAGAGCGGGCTCGCCGGAGTCGAGCTCGTGGCGGCGGCCGGAGTTCGGGCAACGGCGGGTTCGGCGCTATGGTGCATGGGAGGAGGGGTTGGTGGGCGCTACGGGCTCCTGGGAGTGCTCTGAGTACGTCTGCGTGCTCGGTTTGGACGGAGGTGAACCAAAACGACGACGACGACAAGTCCGGCGCCGGTGAGGTCTCGGTCTCGACGGAAACGACGGATACGACGAGCTAATGGACATGGGAGAAGGGGGGGTCGGTAGAGGAGCTCACGGCGGATGCAGGGGTGGCTTCGGCGTGCTCGGGGAAGCACCGGAGCGTGCGCAGCGGCGAAGGGGATCTCCGACGGCCGGCGACGAAGATGACGAAGATGGTGATGATGCAGGGCCTCCGGCGCCGTGTAACTCGGTGGAGAGGACGAGGAAGATGCGGCGGAGCTTCTGGGCTGCTCGAGGGGGCGAGGGAGAGGCAATGGCTGCGGTGGTGCTCGTCGGTGGCGGCGGGCGCATTCGGTGAGATGGGGAAATGGCGAGGGAGAGAGCAGGGGGAAGGAATGAGAGGCCGGATCGATCGGGACGGCACCGAGGAGGAAGACCCGCGGCGTTGCGCTGTCCCGAGGACGTAGGCAGGCAGGCAGGTGGCGTGGCAGCACGGCCGTGCGCGCGTGTCGGGCACGCGCTCGGCGTCCGACTGGCGCGGTGGAGATGACGACTGGCAGTTGTGCCAGTGGGCCGCACTGCTGGGCTGGGTAAGTGGCCAGGTATCCTCTCTCTCTATCTCCCTTTTTCTAATTATCTCAGTTTTCTATTATTCTGTAAATTTAGGGCTTTATTAAAAATACTCAGACACTTTCAAAAATCATGAAACTAAACATGGCTACTGTTTAGAATATATCCAACAGTAAACATTTTAGTTTATGATTATTTGAGCATTTGTAATATTTAATAGCATTTAAATGCCCAAATGAGAATACTATATGATTTAATTCAGTGACCAAATATGTCCTGCAAAAATATAAACCATTTTTGGTAGATGCTTCCACCTCAAACCAGAAATGTTGAACATTTTTAGAGGACATTTTGAGTTCAATGAAAAAGGTTTTATTTTGACCCTAGTTGAATTCATTTGGTGCTAGGGCTTAGTCAATCCCCATCTCAGGTTTAAATGAATTTTGAACATGATGTAACACTCTAATGCATGCACTAGGCATTGACAGAAGTAGGGATGTGACAACTCACCCCCACTAAACAAGAATCTCGTCTCGAGATTCAAGCGTAGGGTAAGATGAAGGGGAAATGCAAACTAGTATAATCTTCACGATCGAGGTGGCACTTCAAATGAACGTTGATTCAATCACCATCATTGTCTTGATGTCTTGCTCTGAGAACTCTAGCTAATCATGACAAGAAGAGAAAAGGTAAACTCTAGAAGGATCGATCTTCTCGAAGGTCGAACAACTCACGAAATGAGACATAGAACCATCTCTCGGGTTGAGACACGAGATACACATCAAGAGGGGTGGAAGAAACGGATGACGAAGGTTCACTAGGTGGACAATAATTCCACACTTAAGAAGGTGGTAAACGATTGTTAACGTAGCGAGGAGTTGAATTGCCATGATACCACGACGAAACATCCTGGAGGAGGGTGATTCGTAGATTATTATCTTGAGTGGCAAAAAGAATTACTTTTGATTCAGAGATCATTGAAACTCTTCATACCAGCCTAAGGCAATTCACAACGATCGTTTGGAGAGGGTCGGTAGAATGGCATACTCGGACTTGGACGATGTGGATTACCTTGTTGAAGACAACGTAATGGATGATTTTGCTTATCACCGGAAATGGAAGAGACCCATGGTAGAATGGCACATTGGCGGTGCAGGCTGGGAACAAAATGCAAATGATGGGAATGATTCTGGTAACTAGGGAAGAACCCAACAATAGAGAGTGGATTCACTGTTTGAAAAGATTATAGCATTGCCGAGGAAACTGAGAGCAAACCCAGTTAGTGCCGATGATAACACGTAGCGCTTGTGCGTGCTCTCAAGAACTTGAGCATTTCCATATTCATCTAGGTTTTATCAACAACCGCGTCAAGGGTGCTGACAACACAACATACTACCATGATGAATAGCGATGGACGATGCAGATGCGAAGGAGGATAACACTTTCTCAGATTTCACCTTAGCGAGGCCAAGCAAATAAAATCTGGATGATCGACCGAGAGACATTTAGCACTCCGCTTCTAATGTTCTCCTTGATGTGCTAGTGTAACCCATTCATAGAAATGGTCTGGTATCTAGGGCATCAAGTAAAAGGTCGGACTTCGGGATCTCAAAATCCATAGGGGCAACTAGGGAGTAAATCCTACGAAATCCCTATGGGGAGGTGGCCAACTTCCTCAACAAGATACTACAATAATAGGTCTTCCGGCCGGGTGTGTTGGCCATGACATCCACCTTACCGGTTATCGAGGGACCAAAATTATAGTTCTTGGGAAATGTTCCAAACCATCATATATGCCTGAGATTCAGATCTGGTTGGTGTCAGGATATTCCAGACTCATCGAGTCTAGGAAGAAAAATGAAAGTTTGCAACACAAATCGACGAGATGACGTTGCGAGATTCTTGGGAAATGAACTACGATAGCAAGCTCCAAAACATGAGTTGGTTCTGCTACACATGTGTGAACACGCTGCCTCAGACAAACATGATCACATGGTAGTCTTACAATAAAACACTACCGAGTTCTGGTTGGGAACCATCAGCGAGGATATCGAAGTTCTTTCATAAGTCCGGATTAGCTCTTATGAAGATACTCCTTCTCCTTGAACAAATCAGTCAGTGGCTTGGTGTGCTAGGATATACATATGGAATGAAGATGATCAGTCTAACAGACCATAGAATTCTTCGCACGTGCATGACCGACTTGGGATGATTCCAAAGGAGCAAAAACAAACTTTCTCGAATTCACGACGGCAGCTTACATCAAAATGCACGTGAATCAAAGGAAGTCACTCCTTTCATCAAACAAGTACTTCATGAGCTAGCATGAAGAAAATGCTTTCAAAAGTTTCCAACACTAACTTAATGTTCAACAACATCATGGAGGAGATAAGGATGTTGTCCATGGGCTCAACAACAACTCATCGGAATTTCCATATCACTGGGCTTCCACCATCATGTGAACACGGTGATAGCATTGGTCAGACCCAAAAGATATAATGGTGTATGCTCGAGGGATCAACCACGAGGAAGACAACATTACGAGCATCGTTGGTTCTGACTTGATTTGACGATAGCCCACACTCAAATCAAAGGATTGACAAGACAATAGATCCAACAATTGTTCACAAGGACCAATTGATGAAGATATCATCTTTCTTCAACACACACACACACAAGAATATCCCTTTGGAACGAACTAAGTCAGGCAAGCTTTTATCTTCCAACTCTCCAAGTTGTCGTTTAGCTTAACCAACTAGCTCAGGGTATCCAACACGGATTCTTGGAGAAAGGGTGGTTTACAATAAACCAACTTGATCACGAGCTCAACATAGCGGTCAGGTGACAACCTGGTAATACTTCTGAGAAGATATTCAGAAAATCACGAACCACCGGTATGTTACTAAGCTCGAGAACAATCTCGCTTTTGAGGGCAAGACGATATAATCAATAGGGCAAGGATTTGAAATAATCCTAACTCATCGATCGAGGAGTGAACCAGGAGAATGGACTAGGTAGCACGATCAATCTTAGAATGATGATTCGCTAACCAACATGCTAAGGATAAAATTATTATCCTTTAGCTACCAAGCAACGAGGTTGCTAGGAGTATTGATTTCACACATCACAATTCATTTGTCGGTATTCCGGTTGCATCAACACGAGGACCGAGGAATGACTAATGATGGTGAGAAGTATCACTACGTCAAAATTCATGAGAGTTGGTGCAGTTCTCATGACAATTCTGACATAAAGGGGGTAATACTCCAAGGTAGAACAGAACCAAAAGATGGATTGGCATTTGATCTGCAGAATACAACTACTTTGACCCAATCCTAGATATGGATGAGGTACTGGAGTTTGTTTCTCCTAGTCATTCAGGACGGAATGGCTTGACGGGCCACAAGAGTAATAGGCATCGACAAACGAACGCACGCATACTCTTGACTATCAATTGATAGACGAGGGTCAGAAGACAACTAAAGAGGGACAACTCAAAGGAACATACGATTTTCTGAGTTGTGGATGCATGGTTTAGCATGTCGAACGAATTCCACATATTTCTTCCGGATAACCCATGCAGAAAGGTAGAACTGGCAGAGTCACGGTTTATGAATGGAGAACTCCTCAAGAATAATCCTGTTGTGATATTTCAGTTCAACGAGGAACTTCTGCCATAAGTAGTTCATGGTATTTGGAAGAAGAAGATACCACGGACTTCAAGGACTATCGCAAAGGTTACTAATATCCTAAAGGCACTAGCAATTACTATCAACATGAAGTAAGTAGAGTGAATCTCGGGTTCAAGAACCCAGGAATAGAATACCTACTATTAAGTGGCATCACGGGATGCTTTCGGGGATAAAGCCAGAGTCATCACACTGGGACACAAATCATGGCTAGACCACTAGATGATCCCCTGAGACACCTAGGGTCATAATAATTATTCCAACATAAAGGTCGAGGCAGTAGAATACCTCAACTCAACAATTAGTGTGATTAAGCTGGCATAAAGGAGCATCGAAACCAAAGGAAAAGGATTTTGCAAATGCATCAGACTATTTAGAAACCTGGAATGACTCGGACAGCATAACGGCTGTAAATGCTTAGAAAAGGTTTGAGACATTCACAAAAATGGTGGCATAACCACTCAGGAGCACAATATCAAGGTTCCGAGATCAACAATTTTCATACGGAAGTAGTAGGAACTGAACTGAGACTTAAATCCAACAATCTTATAAGTCCACTGATTAGTAACACGTGATCCTGATAGAAAGAAGAGATAGCCTAGTTTCTTAACCCCGTAGGAAAGATAAGATGACTCAGATCAGAAGGGCATGAGGTATAAGGAGTAAAAAGAGCCTTACGTTCCATCCCACAATCAATTCCCTTATATAACTAAAGAATTTCTAGACTCAACTTCGACCAGTTTGGCTTGATAATCCTACAGGCAGTCAAGATCTGATACCAACGCTGTCAGGACCCCGACTCAATGCCACATCGATCTAGCATGTAACACCTCATATCACTTTGCGGCCTCACGCACGGTATTCCCACGGGTGTCGCCTTACCTTTGCCCGGGACCGTTTGCGCCTTTTGGCACACGTATATGACAGTGTCGCTAGCATCCATATGATAAGGAGCCCGGGCTGACATGGCTAGTCGTAAACCCAAAGTGACACAGACTTACAGGGACAGGCATCCATGACCCAGCATCGAACGTGTCGGTCATCAGCGAGTGAATCCAGGCTGTAGCACTGGGCTAGCAGGACTCCGGTGAACCGGGCTGTAGCGGGCTAACAGGACTCCGGTATTCATCGCGTGACATTTCCCCGAAGGGACAGACACAGGAACGAAGAAGGACACATGCCGGCCAGCCTAAGTGTTCCGGAGCAGTAGCAAGCTACCATGGCTCAGTGGAAACACTAGGAGACATTTCCCGGTAAGAGAGGCTACTAAGGATAAACAACTAGATAGCCAGATCCCACACATATCAAGCATTTCAATAACATACACACAATATGCTCGATATGTGCAAATACAACATGGCATCACAACATGACTCTACGACTCAAGTAATTTATTCAATAGGCTCCGAGGAGCGAGATATTACAAACATGGGTCTCATGACCCAACAATCAGAGCATACAAATCAAAGCACACGCGGAAGCTATCATGTCTGAGTACAGACATCTATAAATGAAAAAGGCTAAGAAGCCTGACTATCTATCAGATCCTGCCGAGGGCACAAGATCGTAGCTGAGGTATCAAGCTAAACGTCGAAGTCCAAGCGGAACTACTAGTGAGACTGAAGTCTCTCTGCAAAAACATAAAATAGGCAAACGTGAGTACAAATGTACCCAGCAAGACTTACATCAGATCTATCTACATATGCATCATTATCAACAAAGGGGATGGTGGGGTTTAACTGCAGCAAGCCAGCTTTGACTCGGTGGCTATCCTAAACTACGACTGCAATGTAACTCTTTTGAGGTGGCGCACACGAGTCCACATATTCACCATATCAATACACCACTATGGAACCGCTCCCGTCTCCCTACGAGAACGCCATCCATAGCACTCACGCTTATCTTGCGTATTTTAGAGTATCCACTTTCACTTGTCTATGAACTGATATAAGCAACCCAGAAGTCCTTTTCTGCGGACACGGCTATTCGAATAGATCATATTAACCCTGCAGGGGTGTACTTCTTCACACACGCTCTCACCACTTACCGCCGTTTACACGACATGTACTCGGCAACCTTCAAGCGGAAGCCCAACGTGGGTGTCGGCCACGGCCTGCCTAAACACTCAAGTCTCTAGTCCAGGTTTATCGCCTATTCGGGTTCCATCCATGAGGAGATCCGGCCGGAGTTTCGCTCACAGCCCCAAACGATGTGAACAGGGTTCCCGAGACACCAAACGGGCGCCCAGTACACCGTGCCACGTGCCTACCGCATCACAGCCCACCCCTACGGTCAGCGCTGCGCACAACCTCCAGCATACTACAAACACCAGAAACTACTTGCAACTCCTGGACAGAGGACAAGGGTGATCAAGAAGCCGAGAGGGTCCATTGGTTTCGGGCCCAATGCGTGGTAGTAGCTGAATCATGGATCACAAACACAGAACTCAGTTCCTGAGGATGGCTGCAATGAGACAACCCACCATGTACTCCTACATGGCCTCTCACCGCTACCTTTACCAAATCGTGTTCACACACTTAGCTCACACACAGTAGGACATGTTCACACACCTCTGATTCATCCCGGATGAATCAGACCCGACTCGACTTTAAGCAGTAGCAGGCATGACAAACAAGCATGAATGAGTAGGCACAACAGGGCTCAAACAACTCCTACTCATGCTAGTGGGTTTCATCTATTTACTGTGGCAATGACAGGTCATGCAAAGGATAAAGGGGTTTAGCTACCGCAGCAAGTAACAGATGAATCGGTGTTGTCCTAATGCAGTAAAAGAGAGCAGGAGCGAGAGAGTAGGATTGTATCGGAATGAACAAGGGGGTTTTGCTTGCCTGGCACTTCTGAAGATAGCATTGAGTCTTCATCAGTGTCAACGATCGCATCATCGGTATCACGTCTATCGAGAGGGGACAAATACCGGCAACACAGAAGGGAACACAATCAATGCAATGCACAATATGATGCATGATCATGACATGGCAAAATGAATGTGTTTTGGGCTAATGCAACTAGCAACAGATTAAATGAAGTTGGTTTGAATACAAGATTCAAATTCAAACTCCATATGTGATTATTCAAATGCCATTTAATTGATTTGTGCTAAACAGCACCTATAAGTTGTTCTAACATGCATGAAAATGGTACAGATGGATTCCTTGAATTTTTCTGATAATTTTTCATATATAAATTATTTAATTTGGAGTTACGGTTGAATTTCTATGAATTTTAGAAGTTTTGGACATTTTCTGGAATTTTCTGAATTATTTTAAATCCAGAAAATCATTTAATGCGTCAGCATGACATCACCTTGACGTCATCAGGTCAACAGGGCAGGTTCAGGTCAAACCTGACCAGTGGGGTCCACTGGTCAGTGACTGGGGCTGGATAGTGCCAATGACAGGTGGGGCCGGGTCAACAGACACGTCAGCACGGTCAAAGCTGACGTGTGGGCCCATGGTGGTTAGGTTAACACTTAACAGAAAATAATAAAAATTAACTAAGGGCGTGGGGCCCATACGTCAGTGGCTCTGGGGAGGGTTAGCTGGGTCATTAGTGGTTAACTAGACCGGGGTTAGGCCGACGGCTCGTCGCCGGCGAGGTCAGTGGCGGCGGAGCGCGTCGGGTTTCGCCCACAGGCGACCATTTGGACGGCGGATTGGTCCTACGCGTAGCTGGGGGTCGCGCGCGTCTGGTAGTGCAAGTGGGAGGAGCTGGGGTGGAGCGGGCTCGCCGGAGTCGAGCTCGTGGCGGCGGCCGGAGTTCGGGCAACGGCGGGTTCGGCGCTATGGTGCATGGGAGGAGGGGTTGGTGGGCGCTACGGGCTCCTGGGAGTGCTCTGAGTACGTCTGCGTGCTCGGTTTGGACGGAGGTGAACCAAAACGACGACGGCGACAAGTCCGGCGCCGGTGAGGTCTCGGTCTCGACGGAAACGACGGATACGACGAGCTAATGGACATGGGAGAAGGGGGGGTCGGTAGAGGAGCTCACGGCGGATGCAGGGGTGGCTTCGGCGTGCTCGGGGAAGCACCGGAGCGTGCGCAACGGCGAAGGGGATCTCCGACGGCCGGCGACGAAGATGACGAAGATGGTGATGATGCAGGGCCTCTGGCGCCGTGTAACTCGGTGGAGAGGACGAGGAAGATGCGGCGGAGCTTCTGGGCTGCTCGAGGGGGCGAGGGAGAGGCGATGGCTGCGGTGGTGCTCGTCGGTGGCGGCGGGCGCATTCAGTGAGATGGGGAAACGGCGAGGGAGAGAGCAGGGGGAAGGAATGAGAGGCCGGATCGATCGGGACGGCACCGAGGAGGAAGACCCGCGGCGTTGCGCTGTCCCGAGGACGCAGGCAGGCAGGCAGGTGGCGTGGCAGCACGGCCGTGCGCGCGCGTCGGGCAGACGCTCGGCGTCCGACTGGCGTGGTGGAGATGACGACTGGCAGTTGGGCCAGTGGGCCGCACTGCTTGGCTGGGTAAGTGGCCAGGTATCCTCTCTCTCTATCTCCCTTTTTCTAATTATCTCAGTTTTCTATTATTCTGTAAATTTAGGGCTTTATTAAAAATACTCAGACACTTTCAAAAATCATGAAACTAAACATGGCTACTGTTTAGAATATATCCAACAGTAAACATTTTAGTTTATGATTATTTGAGCATTTGTAATATTTAATAGCATTTAAATGCCCAAATGAGAATACTATATGATTTAATTCAGTGACCAAATATGTCCTGCAAAAATATAAACCATTTTTGGTAGATGCTTCCACCTCAAACCAGAAATGTTGAACATTTTTAGAGGACATTTTGAGTTCAATGAAAAAGGTTTTATTTTGACCCTAGTTGAATTCATTTGGTGCTAGGGCTTAGTCAATCCCCATCTCAGGTTTAAATGAATTTTGAACATGATGTAACACTCTAATGCATGCACTAGGCATTGACAGAACTAGGGATGTGACATGAGGGTTTTATGCTTGGATATGGAAAGGATTCGCACTCCAACAGAGTCTTCAATCTCTTTCTTTATAAAGTGGTTGAAACAGTGGATGTGCGATTTGATGAGACTAACAGTTCACAAAGAGAGCACCTGCCAAATGTGCTAGATGAAGTTCCATCCAGCGAATCAATCAAGCTAATGGGAACTGGAGAAATCATACCCTCTGAAGCTCAACCTGAAGAGGAACTTATCATCTCCGCACCTGATCAACCTGAAGACAATGCTCAACCTGAAGACAATCCCACTAACAATGACAATGATTAGCAAGAGCAAAATCTTCGCCCTGTACATCCTCGTGTTGCCAATGAAGTGCAGATTGAGAGAATAATTGATAGCATCAATGCACCTGGTCCGCTTATTCGTTCAAGGGCGACTCAGCTGGCAAATTTCTGTGGGCACTTCGCATTCGTCTCAATAACAGAACCCAAGAAAGTTGAAGAAGCCTTCATGGAACCTGAATGGATTCAAGCTATGCAAGAAGAGCTTCAACAGTTTGAGCTGAATAATGTATGGGAACTGGTTAAGCGTCCTGATCCTCGGAAGCACAATATAATTGGCACCAAATGGATATACCGCAACAAGCAAGATGAGCATGGTCGAGTTGTCAGAAACAAAGCTCGTCTCGTTGCTCAAGGATATACTCAAGTGGAAGGCATTGACTTCGATGAAACATTTGCTCATGTGGCTAGACTTGAAGCCATACGCATACTGCTGGCCTATGCCAATCATCACAACATACTTCTATATCAAATGGATGTGAAGAGCGCCTTTCTCAATGGCAAGATTGAAGAAGAAGTGTATGTTGCACAACCGCCTGGCTTTGAAGATCCAAAACATCCTGACATGGTATACAAGCTCAACAAGGCACTGCATGGCCTCAAACAAGCCCCTCGGGCCTGGTATAACACACTCAAATACTTCCTGAAGAGCAAAGGCTTCATACCTCGTTCCCTAGACCCCACTCTCTTCACGAAGACATGTGATGGTGAACTGTTTGTGTGCCAAATATATGTGGATGACATTATCTTCGGCTGCACCAATCAGAAGTACAGTGAAGAGTTTGGATATATGATGCAAGAGCAATATCATATGTCCATGATGGGAGAGCTGAAGTTCTTCCTCGATCTCCAAATACGACAGCAATGCAACGGCATCTTCATATCTCAAGAGAAGTATCTCAAAGATTGTCTGAAGAAGTTCGGTATGCAAGACTGTAAAGGCTTCACGACGCCAATGCCAGCCAAGCATCATCTGGGTCCCGACGACAATGGTAAAGAGTTCGATCAAAAGGTATACCGCTCCATGATTGGTTCTTTGCTTTATCTATGTGCATCTAGGCCAGATATTATGCTTAGTGTTTGCATGTGTGCTCGATTCCAAGCGACACCAAAGGCGTCGCATCACTTAGCTGTGAAGCGAATTCTTCAATATTTGGCTCACACCCCAACTCCAGGATTCTGGTATCCAAAGGGCTCAGAGTTTGATCTGGTTGGATTCTCGGATGCTAATTATGCTGGTGACAAAGTGGATCGCAAGTCTACATCAGGCACATGTCACTTTCTGGGACAATCACTTTTATGTTGGTCTTCAAAGAAGCAGAACTGTGTATCTCTCTCCACTGCTGAATCTGAATACATTGCTGCTGGATCTTGCCTCGCTTAGCTTTTGTGGATGAAGCAAACACTCAAGGACTATGGCATTCATCTGAAGCAAGTGCCACTCTACTGCGACAACGAAAGCGCCATCAAGATTGTCAACAACCCAGTTCAGCACTCGAAGACAAAGCACATTCAAATTCTTCATCACTTTCTCAGAGATCATGTTGTGAAGGAAGATATTGATATCATACACGTCAACACTGAGGAGAAATTGGCAGATATCTTCACCAAGCCCTTGGATGAGAAGAGATTTTGCAAGTTACGGTGTGAGCTAAATATCCTGGAATCCTCAAATGTCCTGTGATCAGGCACACATCCTAACACTTATGCATATTGATGACTTAGATGTGCAACACACGAAGTAAAGTATATCTTCAATCAATGAAGACATACATTCTAAGTGTGAATACATTAATGTGGAATTTGACTTCGGAGCGCCACGATAATTGTGTGCCGTGTCTGGGTCTAATACTTCCTATACGGTGGGTAACGCCACCACCAAATGTTCTGTTTGAAGTGTTTCACTCATGGCGTTACATTTGCTATGTCTTCACATTTGGTATTGGCTTCAATCTCAACATATCTTCATGATTATCTTCACTATGTTGATTATATATATATACTAGTGTTCTGTCCTCTACAACATTCACTTATAGCTATGTCTTTTTGTTGAATCTTTTGAACTAAGTGAATGTGATCGGACCCTAACCTATCTATGCTTTCTATCTCAAACTCTATCTCTCCAAATCATATGCATTCTATTGAAACTGTCGAATGTCTTCTCTGCGTCCTTGTCAGCAGAAGATACAGAGACAACCATTAAGTCCGTTTTCAATGCTCATTCCTCCACCTGAAACCCGGAGAAGTGGGAACGACCACCCGACAATCCAGGCGTGCGTGGGACGTGGAACAAACCCCAATATGCTGCATGATGGCCACGTGTTCCTCAGATGTGAATCGCCAGGGGCACCTGTGTAATAACGCAGTGCCGCCCCTGTACCTGTAAATACACACCTCACAACAGTCATTATCTCTTCTTCCACTCTCGCACGAACCCTAGCGCCACCGCTAGCCCTCGACGACGCCGGCGACGAAGCGCTTCGCTGTCGCAACCTCTCCGACGCCGTCTTCACGCCGACCGCGGACATCGCCTTCTCCGCCGTCGCCGTAGGTGTCCTCCGTCGCCAAGTTAGGGCACGGACGATTGAACTGCTCGGCCTCCTCTTCCACTCTGTCTAGCAGTTTTTCGTGTGGTAAATAAAACCTCCTTTTTACGGCCTCTTTGATCCAATAGCCTTATCACTTTTTACCACAAGCAGTTTTTGTTCACACAAATTGGATCTCTTTCATACTGCATCTCATAACATGCCTAGTATATTCACTTATGCTTCACAAAGTAGTTAGATTCCTCACTTGTACTAATCCGTGGATTCGTACAAATCTGGAACCAACTCCTTATCTATGAGTGAATGTCTTCGCACAATGAGGTCAATGTCTTCTAAACTGATTTATCTTCAAAATCTTCTGAGAATGCATATGACCTCTTCCCCTTCCCTTGCACCTTAATGCTGTCATAGGTACATGTCCGTGGGAGAATCCCTTGGTTCTCATAGTCTGCATTCATTTGCAGAACACTTACAACATCACATAAATTCTCCCGAAGCCAGTTCCTGTTTGTCCAGCAAGCGAAAACCCTTGAAGCCTCCGAACGTATTGAAGCCTTTCAGGTTAAGGTTCATGGCTTCAAAAAAATCAGCAAGGAAGGGTGGCAGAAAGCATCGAGGAGAAACATCAAGAGATCTGCCCGATGACCTCTCAGAGCTGTACAAGACAGATCCTGAAGAGGATTACAATCAGCGCAAGACGCGAATCCAATGGATTCGACGCTATTGGGCAGAATAGTGGTTCAAGTACAGATTTGTGACCAAGGAATATGCTGAAAAGAATGCCATCAAGCGACCATGGGGAGACATCCTCTACAAAAATCTTCAACCCAGGACCAGAGATGAAGCCATTGAACAAGGCTTCTATCCCTGCATGGTCCGTGGACCACAGCCTGCGGATGCTGACCCATCGTCCCTGCTATGGTGTCGTGACGACATTCTGTTCAAGCGCAACTTCCAGTTTGCCCAGAACTCAGCAAAGAAGAACAAGAAGACATTGGGACTAGACTTCAACCATGGTCCTTCTGCTCCAAGGGCTGACGGCACACGTGATGCAGAACCCAATGTCGTCGGTCCTTTCTACAACCTTGAAGGTCTCATCACCCATATCTTGGTTCAAGGGACAGCCGTGGATGAGCCTGCAAATGACGCTGAATCAGATGAAGCGCCTGCAGCGCCGAAGCCAAAGAAGCATCCTAAAGCTTCAAAGCCTGCCTCTGCTCCAAAAATCTCACAGGCAAAGCCACTGGCAACTGCACCTCCTGAAGATAGTGTGTAGTCTGAAGATTTGTCACGCATCTCCAAGCCCCAGAAGGTCAAGATGCCTCTGCCACACACCGGCCAAGAGCTAACAGCTGCTGCCATTCTGCGCAATGATGCCATTGATCTGCCAAGTGATGAAGATCTTGCAGATGACGCTCTTGAGCAACTCATCAAGAGCAAAGAAGAAGCGGAAATCTTCAATGATCTGCCTCTCTTTGACGTGACAATCATCCACAACTTCATTGATGAGTGGTTTGACATGCCAAACATCAGCTTCGAAGATCTGCAACTACCCATTGGCCCCAGTGTCGCCTTCCATGGCGCCATTGCTTCAGAGCTAGCCCTCGCTCAGCGCATTGTCGAACTGAAGCAAAAGATTGACTATGAAAAGGCTCAGTTCAAGAAGCATATGGCTAAGCTCAGCATGCAAGAGGTGAAAAACTTCAAGATTATGCTGCACGAGCTCAAAGAAGCCTTTCTCAAGAAACGCGCAGAAGCTCAGGGTTCTCGGGAGCGTATGAAGAGCCTGGCTGACAAGTGTGTGCAAGGCTACAATGAAGCTGAGAAGCGCAAGGCCCTTCGGCGTCCGGGCATTGATCCCAGGATGGCTGCTAAGCAGAAGAAGACGCCCATTGTGGCCGAACCTCTCGCACCAAGGCAGGAAGCAGATCCCATTGTCTTCCCAACTAGAATGACTGGCTCGAAGCCAAAAGCCCGGTCAACTGCTTCAGAGCTGAAGAAGACAAGGACTGCTGAGGCTGAAGCCAGGAAGAGGAAACATCCTGAAGCCTCTTGTCAGTGTCAAAACCGGCGGATCTCGGGTAGGGGGTCTCGAACTATGCGTCTAAGGTGGATGGTAACAGGAGACAAGGGACACAATGTTTTACCCAGGTTCGGGCCCTCTTGATGGAGGTAAAACCCTACGTCCTGCTCGATTAATATTGATGATATGGGTAGTACAAGAGTAGATCTACCACGAGATCAAGGAGGCTAAACCCTAGAAGCTAGCCTATGGTATGATTGTTGTATATATTGTATATCTATCGACTAGCCTGGCCTCGGTTTATGTAATGCACCGGAGGCCTAGGATAAGAAGAGTCCTAGCCGAATACGCCGGTGGGGAGAAGTCCTTGTCTTGATCGCCAAGTCTTGTGGAATCTTCCTTGTATGCGGTAGGCATCCGAACTGGCCCATGAGTATACGGCCACGGGGGTCCTCGGCCCAATCTAATAGACCGGGAGACGACGTGGTGAGTACCCCCTAGTCCAGGACACCGCCAGTAGCCCCCTGACCCGGTCTTCAAGTTAGGGACGCTCCTCCATTCTTCCGAACTGTTCTTCACCTTCGGTTGCCGGTCTTGAAAACTGGTTCAACAAATCTTCTTTATCTTCGATCTTGAGGATCGCCGAAAATGCATTCGACGAGTTTACACGTCGGGTGTCCAAGGAGCCCCTTTAAGTTTCCGGCCTTTATCAATGCCTTGTTTATCTTTATGCCACACCTCGGGTTTGAAGTTGTTCCCAGGAGTCAGGGTCCTCTTGCGTCCGAGCTCCAACGCCGGACTGCATTCGAGGTATCTTTTGCAGCCGAGCACCAACGCCGGACCGCTTCCCAGCTCTAGCGCCGGAATGTATCCGAGCTCCAATGCCGGACTATGTATCCGAGCTCCAACGCCGGACTGTATATCCGAGCTCCAACACCGAAATATATCCGAGCTCCAAAGTCGGACTGTGTCCAGGCTCCAATGCGGACTATATCTGAGGTGTCATATCACCTTGGTTCAAAAAAGTTGAAGGAGTTTAGCCGGGCTTAATGCCGGAAATGCCCTCTATGGAGCCAGCCACTAGCGCCCGAGCTTTATGCCGGACTGCTTCCGAGGTGGTGCACCACCCCGACTGTGGGCCGATTTTTTGTCAATATTTTTTATTATTGCAATTTATTCTCTGCCGAGATATATGGCCAGTAGCCCTCAAGGTGTGTATCGGTCTAAAACCCGAGATGCACATGAAGGATGACATAAGACCGCTGATCCCAGTAGCCGCTGAGACTCAGGTTGATTTGCAAAATCGGCCTGAGGATCAAGTCCTAGCTCGGTAGAATACTTCGGGACACAAAAGCGGCGTGCTCAGTCCTCAAGACTCAGGTTGGGTGCGGCCGACCAACCTGAGGATCAAAATCTCCTCGGAAACTATATTGCACATAAAATTTTCTGCATTGGACAAGCAATGCAGTAGCCCCCGAGACACTGGTCAGGTGGCAACACTAGATCAGGGGATCGATGTGCCCCTTTAATATTTGTAAATAATAAGCCCGAAGCCCAGTAGCCCCGAGCCTTAATGCGGGCACGGGTGGCCGAATTAAGGATCAATATCCATAGTAAAATCACAAATTATGTGTAATGACTCTATGTATCCAAGTACTTTACGTCATTAATGCTCGGATCCGCATTGTACAAAACTTTGTTGCCCGACCATCGGCTTCCACCTCCTTGGCCAGTAGCCGTGTTTGTCCTACTTTATAAAGCCTTTATGAGGGCAAAGATTTACGACAAACAAGGCAATCTGGCCACACGGTTTTATAAACAAAGGTATGCAGAGAGATATGTTATATTACTGTTTAACAGAAGAAATGTATTCCAAACAAAATAGTCCCGCTATCGGTTCCTTTCTTTGGGTTGTCATGCTAAGCATGATCATGAAACCTCAGCTCGAATGTAAGAGCAAAATATCGAGGATTTAGTTTGGGAGGCCAGTTAATAGCCCCCGGTAGTGTTCGGCGACAGTCGAGGTCAAGCCGTAAACACTTCGGCCAATGTTATGAATGGCCCGTCATAGTCATCGGATCACTAGCCAGTTTACGCCTATTGTGACAGTCAGTTTTCGGCTTTCTCCACTAAGGTGCTTAAACGTGTGAGCTAGAAGCACAATCGCAGTGGTTCTCCCTTTGCACGCCTAGCCGAACAAAAAGGAACATAGGAAGCAAGTGCAGGACCCGGGCAACCCAAATATTGACCGAAGACACAATTCAAAACCGATGCATATATAGCAATATCCGAGAATATTTTTGCCGAATCTATAAAGGTGTCCGACATTGCACTGCGAGACTTGTGCTGAAAACACACAAATAGTTTAAAAGTGCCATAAGCTTGGAAAAAACCAAAAAACGTCAGTAAAAACTTGACGTCCGAACAAGATCAAGTGTTCGGTGCCAATCCGAAAATTGGTCTTAGAAAAAAAAGAGTGCTTCTGTCATGATTTAACATTACACATCCGATCTCAAGACTTCAAGCGGGTCAGCCTACGGCAGCAGCCTCCTATCCCGAAGGCGGAGTGCATCTCGTTAGACCAGTTTAGCGAACTAAACTCGAGCGGTCACTAGAGAGAAAATGGGTTATCTGGCTATTGACCACATACTCACGTCAAAAAAGGAGCGATAGAAAAAGACTTTGCAACGACCAAGAAGAAAACACATTTACTATAAAATAGCTCATATAAATTTTAAGAGCCCCCAAGTGACTTGGGTAAAAGATTTTATGTATAATGATTGTATGTACCGAAGTACTTATATCATATCTCTGTTCAACCGAACTTTAAACGCGTCTTAACTGACCGTCGGCTTCTCCCTCTTCGGTCAAGGACCGAAAAGTGTTATGTACTCCATCGGTCGAGAATATCGACGGTGTTTCCAATAACCAGGAAATCAGGCCATAAGGCTGTAACAGACAAAGCGCGCTTAGGGAACTTATGCTATATTACCGTGAAGTGTAAGAAGCATCTTCGAAGAAAATAGTACCCCCACCGATACCTTTCTTCGGTGCTCATTGTTATTATGAGACTTGTGCAATAGATTTTTTGTACTCATGAGTTCCGTTGTGTGCCGACCATCATTGAAAACTATAAGAGCGCTAGCTTTCGGCTTCACCCAGTCTGAGGTACGGCTTGGGCGACCCGATCGTGACAATCGCAGAGGTGCTCCTTTTACTCCCTAGCCGAACAATCGGGAACGTAGGGGTAAGCACAGGAGCCAGGCAACCCAGCTTGCAAATCGCTTAAGTCAATATGGTGCATATTGTGGTATAATACACGAACAAGGAACGAAGCCGTACAAGTATAATCACATGCAAGAGGAAAAGCTTCATAAAGGAAGCCCCCAAGTGAATTGGGTCCTTGAATTTGTGTGTCACAAACAAAGTTTAGACAACGAAAAAAAATTTACAAGCAACTTTTTTCCAAAAAAGTATAATGCTTGGTCGAACCGAACATAAGTTAGAAATTAAAGCTTTGAGCATGAAAGCGACTTAGCTGGTTAATGTGTTTGGTATTGATGACGCGGTCCAAGCTTGATGCGGGGCAAGGTTCCATCCCCCAAGCCGGTCTCGAGGTGGCGGAGCGGAGAGCTCGACACGACGAAGTGGTGACATAGCACGGTCAATGAAGACCGGCAGAGTGACGCCGAAGTCCCCGGATCATTTTCCTGTGCACAAAAAATAGTGCAAACCGGAGATAATAGTAATAATGATAATTAAAAAAATGTTGCATAATAAATAATTTATGCAAAGTGAGGAATAGAAGAAATATGGCCTAGCGCCGAAGTCAATGTCGATGCAGGGCGTCGGTGTGATGTAGTAAAGGCGTGGCAAAGCCTGAATTCACAGGTCGGTCCGAGCTCCGGATGCGGCGTTCGCCGGACTATGTACGGAAACTGATCGAACCACCACGCGACCATCGTTAATGCTGTCACCATTTGATAGACCTGTGTACATATGATGGACAAACCAGAGTAATAATTCCTTGGGAAAAATGAACCCAAATAAAAAAACTGGGATTAATAGCACCTGGTTTATTTGTTGTAGCAATCCGAAGGAAGGTGATTCCTAAAATGCGGACCCGCTCCGCACACCCATTGCCTGATGGGCGATAAAACGATGGCATGGCAATGCTGGTAAAGGTTGACTCGCCGAGGCAAAGCCCTCGGCCCAGCTAACGTGACGGAGCTGGTCGGCTAGTGACGCCGAAGTGTCCGGAGTAGGTTGATGAAGAGATGGTGAAGCCCCCGGTCCAGCCGAGATGTCGAAGCCTCGATGTTAGCCGATGAGTCGAAGTAGGTCGGCGTGATGGACACCAGCTTGAAGAAGCAATAGTGCGGCCCTGCCGATGCAGGTCGTGACGTGGTTGATGCCGGCTTGATGAAGCGACCGTGCGGTGATGCCGGTATGCCCGCTCCGTGTAATCCGTGGGGCGGCGATGTTGGTGATGATTTATCCTTTGCGATGCCGGACTCTTGTTCGGCTTGCCGAGATGATGATCCAAAGAAGTTGAGCTCGGCTCAACAAAGTGACGACGTGTCTAGCGCAGGTCGGCAGCCGTGGAGCAATATTGTCGGACTAGTTTGACACCAGCATGATGTTGAAGATCATGTTCAAAAGATCTTAAAGTTAGTGGGATGTGTTCGGAAACAAAACACAATACCCCATACAAAACTTCCTTCAAAAGGGATGTCCGAAATCCTGTTCATAAAAAAGACAAACTCGGGTCGAGTTCGTTTTCGCACAAAAAACAGATCCAAAAAGTGATGCACTAATCGGAAGGTTCCCGGAGTTTGGACGGTCGGATCGAGCTGAAATTTTGAGAGGTCGTAGATATAGGAATTACGCAGCCGATCAACGATTGGATCTTTCAAAGGTCATCCGAGCTAGAAGCTGGACACCACGCCCTAAACTCGTCCAGATTCCCGTCCAGATTTGACAGGGCTCTGGTATATCATAGATTGCCAGAGATTCCTCCATCGGAACTCGACGAAATTTTCCAGGGTTGTTGTAGACTCGATTCCGCACAATTCCACCAAAGCGATGGTTAAAGCGACGCTCAAGGAGGCGGTGGCGCCGGATATGCGTTCGTTGTCCGGAAAAATAGCACGGTCGCCCGAGGGCAATGTTGATGTTGAGCCCCCGAGCTCCATGGACGATTCCTCCATGATCTTGATAGAGATCGGAGTTGGTGTTGATGAAGGCCCTCGTCCGAACATGGTGATCCGAACACGGGGCGCAGTTCTTGGTCGAACCAAGGTGACCAGTCGAGCTGGTGATGAAGATGCCGAAGTCGCAGTTGATCTGCAGGCGAGCCATCGATCCTTTTGTCGATCACACAGCGGAACTCTCAATGAAAGCACCAATGTCGGTGTCAAAACCGGCGGATCTCGGGTAGGGGGTCCCGTACTGTGCGTCTAAGGTGGATGGTAACAGGAGACAAGGGACACGATGTTTTACCCAGGTTCGCGCCCTCTTGATGGAGGTAAAACCCTACGTCCTGCTCGATTAATATTGATGATATGGATAGTACAAGAGTAGATCTACCACGAGATCAAGGAGGCTAAACCCTAGAAGCTAGCCTATGGTATGATTGTTGTATATATTGTATATCTATCGACTAGCCTGGCCTCGGTTTATGTAATGCACCGGAGGCCTAGGATAACAAGAGTCCTAGCCGAATACGCCGGTGGGGAGAAGTCCTTGTCTTGATCGCCAAGTCTTGTGGAATCTTCTTTGTATGCGGTAGCCGTCTGAACTGGCCCATGAGTATATGGCCACGGGGGTCCTCGGCCCAATCTAATAGATCAGGAGACGATGTGGTGAGTACCCCCTAGTCCAGGACACTGTCACCTCTCCTACTGCCCCCTCCAAGAAGAAGAGGAAGGCCAAGAAAGAACGGGCTGCTCCCACAGAGCCCTTGATTGTTGAACCCATTTCCATGGTTCGTCCTGACGCTGAACGTCAACTGACAATCCATGAGCCTGCTTTCATAGAGGCTCATGAAGCTGAAGACTTTCCAGCAGCTGATCCCCTCGCTACTGAAGACATTGGTCACCATGACCATGTAGAAGATGGTGCAGTCCTTCCTCAGCTCGAGCACAGCAAACTCATCAGCATTGGTCGTCCTCTGACGCCAATTGCTCAGGATGCTTCATGGGATGATCGCCCACAAGAGGAAGAAGACTTTGAGGCTCAGCCAACTCCAACTACACAGGCGTCGCCTGCGCTGCGCAGGCTTCACAAAGGACCAAGGCCTCCAGTCTCTGCGTCTGAAACTGCTGAAGACATTCCGGCTGCATCAGCCGATGAAGAAGAAGTCCCACAAGCTGGTACTCCCCTGTCCCACCAAGAAGCGGTTCTCGAGGAGAATGTGATTGTGACCGACCCTCCAGCTTGTCAAGTGGAGGTTGAAAATCTTGAGGCTGCCACCACCAACACCAATGAAGCCACAAACGCTGTCATGGCTGAAGCTAATGTGGAGCCCTCCCCAACAAAAGCACCAGAAGTCAGCGAAGCCACTGATCCCACTGCTTCTGTTCCCGCGCCTGCTGCCGGTCCTCAGTTCGACTATCATGTTGAGCACATGCCTCAGGTACAGAAGCCAATCCCAAGATTTCCCAGGTTCCCAGGTCCTGCATCAGCACCTGGATCCTTCAATATCAATGGCTTCAGAGCAGACAACACATTCTTCAATAGCTCCAGGAACCCCTACTCAAGGGAAAGAATATCATTTGATCGGTTCTGGAGCTATCCGCAGCGAAGCTATTACTCCTGCACTCTTTACAATCAAGGTCGCATCTTCCCACACAAATGTCTTGACATTGAAGCAATAGCTGGTCTGCCCTGCTGCTGCCGTTCGTCACTGACCAAGAGCATTGGAATGAAGAGTTGCTGCTCCAATTCTATGCCACACTTCACATCCGCGGGTATAACAGAGATCCGAAGACTTGGGTCCTGGAGTGGATGACAGGAAACATTCATCATGAAGCCAAAGCCTTTGACATCATTGAGCTCACTGGTCTGCCCACTCCCGGCGATCTCTACGAATCTGGCTGTCAACTTCACAGTGAAGTTGTGGAGAGCATCTTTCAGAAGCCTGAACCTAACATGAGTCAGATGCTCAGTATGATGAAGCCATTACCCCAAGATGTTGCATATCCCAAAGAGTTTTTTGTTGAAGACCTAGAGTATCTGCCAAGGACTATTTATCACATCATAAGGCGAACTCTCTGGCCCATCAAAGGGCACTCTTCACATGCCAAGATGGAAGGTGCAATGAAGACTTTGGCCTTCTATATTCTTCATGGAAAATGCTTCAATGCACAGGACTTCTTCATTCGCCAACTTGCTGCATCAGGCTCTGATCTGTTTGGCTTGAAGTTCTATGCCCCATGGGTAATGTGGTTGATCAAACTTCACTCTGCTATCTCATATCAGCCATCTGCTCGCAATCACCGGATTTTTCTGCCTGATGTGGATATGTCTATTGAAGCCATCTATCCTGAACCTGCCAAGGAACCTCTAAGTCTTCAGAATGCAGAGCATCAAAGTTTTTCTCAGAACATTGAAGGAGTTGAAGCAGTCACTCATGTGTATCCTTTGGCTGGCACTACACGTGCACCGCATCCTGTTCTCACTGAAGCCACCGACAGTACAACTGCCCCACGACCCAAGAAGCGCACTCGTGTTCTCAATGACCGAGAGCTTCTTGTGGCTCTTCATCAGAAACAGGATAGGCATCATGACTGGCTGAAGCGTCAAATGCAAAGCCTCTTGGTGGATGTTAATCGCATTCGCAATCTTGCCACCAAGAATGCCTTTGTTGCTCATGAAACCTCTTGACGCACATGGAAAGGGCTGACGCTGATGTGTTCTGAAGATGATCTTCAAGAGGATGGCTTCTCTGAGCGCTTCAAGTTTGACTCCGCACCTCCTCGAAGGGCAGTGTTGCGACGAACTCCATCTCTTGAAGACTCTGAGTTCTCTTCCTCTGCTGCAACTGTAAATGCCAGAGTGATCGAGGATGACGACGATGCTACTTCACCGCCGCCTCCTTCAGCATGCTTTGACACTGCTCCAAGCTCTTCTGCACCGCCGGACACCACCAACGACCCTGCCGCCTTACCTACTCTTCATGGGAACGAGTAGAGGCTCTATGTCTTCAAACTTTTTTGGTCCTTACTGACAAAAGGGGGAGAAGCATATGAGTTTAATAGTCTTCAAGCGAGTCCATATGGGCGGGTGCTTCATATTTTGCTTCGTGTTTACAACTCTAGTTTTGATACATTTGGTTCTTTGAGTTGTAACACTTAAACTCGATGGTCGTCTCCTACCTATTTGCCATTTTGTGATGCGATGATAAATTCCGCATGTGCGACGATAAATTCCGCACTTAGATCATTTTGCAGACGTCCATTTTCCATTTTGCATGTCATTATCTTCACATACCTTCACATGCATAGTGGATTGTCATAATAAGTTCAAGAGGATCTCCACAAGCACAACCTGCCATGTGCATTTGCATTCCAAAAGCAAACTACTTATATGCACATCTTCAGGGGGAGCCCTTGCAACTTATGAAGACAATTCCTTATCCTTTACAATTTCACATATTATATTCCCCGTTGAAAACTTCAACTAGTTTGTCATCAATCACCAAAAAGGGGGAGATTGTAAGTGCATCTAGTGCCACCCCTAGTTGGTTTTGGAGTATTGACGACAAACCTAGTTGAGGGACTAATGTGTTTGTGAGAATTGCAGGATAACACAGGAAGAAGTCCCTCATTGATTCGGTTTTCCTACCAGAGATGACCCCTAAAAATGTATGGAGACATTGAAGTCAAAGGTGGTATATGAAGATATTCACATTGAAGACTATGACAAGAGAAGACATCACATGAAGCCTATGGAGCTCAAAGACTTAGATCTTTCGTTGTTCTTTTTCTTCTTTATTGAGTCATAGGAACCACCGTACTGTTAAGTGGGGTCCAAGAGAACCAGTCAGAATGACTGAAGTGATGCTTAATCAAAACCTATGTCTTCGAGTGAAGACTGTGAGAGCGAATCTTGTCCAGAGTCGGACAAGTCAGCTTTGCTTGTAGCCCAAGTAAAGTTGTCGTGTGAGTTTGAAATCTGACCGTTGGAACACGTGTCAGTTCCTTAGTGACCCAGGGTCATTTCGGACAAATCAGGTCGGGTTGCCTAGTGGCTATAAATAGCCCACCCCCTACAACCATAAACGGTTGGCTGCTCAGAGTTAGTATACTGCTTTTGTCGTTTGAGAGCAACCCACCTCGAAGCCTTTGAGAGAGAATTCCTTGCGAGGATAAAGCCCTAACCACCTAGAGCCAAAGAGAATTAGGCATCACTTAAGTCTTCTTGTCTGTGTGATCTGAAGACTTATTACACTCGAGGACTGTGAATCCTCCAGCCGGTTAGGCGTCGCGTTCTGAGCATCCAAGAGACATTGTGGATTGCTGGTGAACGAAGTCTGTGAAGGTTTGGGAGTCTACCTTGAAGACTTACCAGAGTGATTGGGCGAGGTCTGTGTGACCTTAGCTCAAGGGGAATACGGTGAGGACTAGGTGTCCTGAGCTGCGTGTTCAGGACTGGGTGTCCGGGACTGTGTGTCCTCAGGTTTAAATACATAGCCGCCCTAACCAAACGTACAGTTGTCACAGCAACTGGAACTGGTCCAACACATCATTGTCTTCAACGAGTCACTGGTTTCATCCTCCCCTTCTCTTTACGTACTGTTACTCCGTGTGAAGTCATTGTATGATTGCACTATCTTTTATCTTCACTGAGTGACTGCGTGCTCTGTTTGGCTTCATAATATCTTCCTACCTGATCCTTACTACATTGCTGCTATTAGTCATTGTGCTTTCACTCTATTGACTACTTGACTATGGCTTGCCTAGTGTAGTCTACCTTCCGCTGCAGGGTAATAGGTTCATTTCTATCGTTTGTCTTCATAACTTCCATGTTTTGAAGACTTTCATAAAAATGGCCTATTCACCCCCCCTCTAGTCGATATAACGCACTTTCAAAACGCTGTACTGAATGACAGATGAGTCCCCATAGCTTCTTGGAAACTTTCCCAGAATCTTGAAGTGAATAAGCTGCCACGGTCTGAACTGATAACCAGTGGAATACCGTGAAGTGAAACAATTCTGGACATGTAGAGAGTAGCAAGCTGACTAGCAGTGATTGTCTCTTTGACCGCCAAAAAATGTGCAACTTTAGAAAGCCGGTCAATGACGACAAGAATAGCATCATTACCTTTCTGTGATTTGGGAAATCCAGTGATGAAGTCCATTTCAACATGGTCCCATTTCCACTCAGGAATAGAGAAAGGTTGCAGAGTTCCAGCAGGCCTTTGATGCTCTGCTTTGATACGGCGACAAACGTCACACTCAGCAACATAACGAGCAATATCCTGCTTCATATTAGACCACCAAAATCTTTGATGAATATCTTGGTACATCTTTGTACTACCAGGATGAATAGACAAAGGCGTGTCATGAGCTTCTTTCATAACCCCTTTAGTCTGATCCAGGTTTTTCCTCGAACATGGTACCACTAGGCGGCCTTTGAAGTACAAGGCGCCATCATCGGCGATAGAGAAGAAGGAGGGCTTTCCTTCTGCTAGATGACGTTTAATCTTATGGACTTCAGAGTCACAACCTTGAATAGTCTTTATACCAGCTACAAGATCTGCTACGACAACCAGGGTATTTAGAGAACCCTTAGCAAAAACACGAAGATTCATCTTCTGAAACTCTAGGGGGAGGGGGGACGAGTGCTCCGGGAGGAACAATAGGAAGGTTCAGCTTTCTAAATTCTTCGACAAGCGAGGGCTGATGAGGGAGTCCTGGATTAGGGGGTGTTCGGGTAGCCGGACTATACCTTCGGCCGGACTCCTGGACTATGAAGATACAAGATTGAAGACTTTGTCCGTGTCCGGCTGGGACTTTCCTTGGCGTGGAAGGCAAGCTTGGCGATGCGGATATTCAAGATCTCCTACCATTGTAACCGACTTTGTGTAACCCTAACCCTATCCGGTGTCTATATAAACCGGAGGGTTGTACTCCGTAGGCAATCAACTCCATATACAACAATCATACCATAGGCTAGCTTCTAGGGTTTAGCCTCCTTGATCTCGTGGTAGATCTACTCTTGTACTACCCATATCATCAATATTAATCAAGCAGGACGTAGGGTTTTACCTCCATCAAGAGGGCTTGAACCTGGGTAAAAAACATCGTGTTCCCTGCCTCCTGTTACCATCCGGCCTAGACGCACAGTTCGGGACCCCCTACCCGAGATCCGCCGGTTTTGACACCGACATTGGTGCTTTCATTGAGAGTTCCTCTGTGTCGTCGCCTTTAGGCCCGATGGCTCCTTTGATCATCAACAACGATACGGTCCCGGGTGAGACTTTTCTCCCCGGACAGATCTTCGTCTTCGGCGGCTTCGCTCTGTGGGCCAATTCGCTCGGCCACCTGGAGCAGATTGAAAGCTACGCCCCTGGCCATCAAGTCAGGTTTGGAAGCTTAAACTACACGGCTGACATCCGCGGAGACTTGATATTCGATGGGTTTGAGCCACGGCCAAGCGCGCCGCACTATCTCGAGGGGCATGATCTAGCTCTGCCTCCGGACAGTGTCCTGGAGGCCGCACACGCATCGGTCCCGACCCTTAACTCGGAGCCTATTGCGCCAATCGAGAATGAGCGATTGGATGTCACCTCGGGGGTTCGATCTCAAAGGCGATCGAGCCGAACGCTAGCCCCGCACTCTGCATGATCCGTGACTCTGGGGATCCGGACTCCCTTCCGAACTCCAAACCCCCCGCGCCCCTGCCGATCGAATCCGATTGGGCGCTGATAATAGTGTTCACTGCTGCAGACATCTTTCAGCACTCGCCTTGTGGCGATATCCTGAACTCTCTCAAGTCTCTGTCCTTATCAGGAGAGCCCTGGCCAAACTACGGTCAGCGAGGATGGGATACGGACGATGAAGAAATTCAAAGCCCACCCACCACCCACTTGGTAGCCACTGTCGACAATTTAAACGATGTGCTCAACTTCGACTCCGGAGACATCGACATCATGGATGATGATGCAGGAGATACCGACGAACCAACGCCCATAGGGCATTGGACAGCCACCTCATCTCACGATGTGTACATGGTGGATACCCCTAAAGGAAGCGACAACGAGGAAAAAGGGGATGGGACGGGAGTTTGACCCCCCGAAAAGCAATCAAAGCGTCGGTGTAAACGCCGACCCAAGCCCGGCTCGACAAAAACCTAGCCATAGAGCAGGACGAGCCGGTAGACGATGAGCAGGCCTTAGAGCAACCGTCCGAACAGGGCAACACGGATAGAGAAACCGAATATCCCTCCTCCGGCGAAAACGGCATTCCGGATGACCTCACACCGAATAAACCTATGGAGCAAAAGAATCTCCATGAGAGGCTCGTTGCAACTGCACGCAGCCTAAAAAAGCAGAAGCGGAAGCTAAAAGTAGCGGAAGATGCACTCCAGATTAGATGGAGCAAAGTAATCAATACCACAGATAAGTACGGCGATAGTCGCCGCACTAAAAGCTATCTGAAAAGAAAGCTACTGCCTGAATTCGACGAAGAGGCCCTAGAGCCCTCGCATTCAAAAAATGAAAAAGCCACATGGTCGGATAGACGACCCCATAAAGCGGCAAGCGGCGCCGCACCTAAATCGGCATGCGACCCACTTAAGGATTCACATCATGGCCCAGTCAGGTCCATTTATGGGCCAAGAAGGCAAGCTCTCGTAAG
Source organism: Triticum dicoccoides (assembly GCF_002162155.2). Lineage (NCBI taxonomy): Eukaryota > Viridiplantae > Streptophyta > Magnoliopsida > Poales > Poaceae > Triticum > Triticum dicoccoides. The sequence continues at coordinate 562,003,571 of NC_041386.1, read as the reverse complement.
CAACGCTATGAAGCCATCATCAGAATCCGGCACACCCAAATACAGGGGCGCCACACACCCCCTATGTTTCATCGATGAGGTCCTGGACTATGAATTCCCAGAGGGATTCAAACCTGTAAACATAGAGGCATATGATGGAACAACAGACCCTGGAGTTTGGATCGAGGATTATATCCTCCACATACACATGGCTAGAGGAGATGACCTCCACGCCATAAAATATCTACCCCTTAAGCTTAAAGGGCCAGCCCGGCATTGGCTTAAAAGCCTTCCCGAAAAAACAATTGGAAGCTGGGAAGTGCTCGAGGATGCTTTCCGAGCAAACTTTCAAGGGACCTATGTCCGCTCTCCGGATGTAGACGATCTTAGTCACATAACTCAACAACCCGGAGAATCAGCTCGGCAGTTCTGGAATAGATTCCTCACTAAAAAGAATCAGATAGTCGACTGTCCGGACGCTGAAGCCTTAGCAGCTTTCAGGCATAACGTCCAAGATGAATGGCTCGCCAGACACCTCGCCCAAGAAAAGCCAAGAACAATGGCCGCACTAACAAGACTCATGACCCACTTTTGTGCAGGGGAGGACAGCTGGTTGGCAAGGTGCAGCCCCAGCGACCCAAGTACATCCGAAACTAGGGATGGAAACGGAAAACCGTGACGCAACAAGGACCGTCGCTGGACTAAGGACAAAAGTCCGAAGAGCACGGCAGTCAATGCCGGATTCAAAGGCTCACGACAAAATCAGGAAAAATCACCCCCCCCAGGATAACAAGGACGATCCATCCAACCTAAATAAAATCCTGGACATGATATGTCAGATACACAGTACTCCCGGGAAGCCTGCTATCCATACCCACAGGGACTGTTGGGTTTTCAAACAATCCGGCAGACTCAATGCTGAACACAAGGGGCTCGACACACCAAGCGAAGACGAGGAGGAACCCCAAAAGCAGAGCACCAGGAAACAAAAGAACTTCCCACAAGAAGTAAAAACAGTGAACTCACTTCACATAACAAAACGTGCGGCGCCCGTAAAGGTACGCACCACACGGCCCATCCCCAAAGGGTCCTGCCACTGGTTGTCAAAACCGATCATCTTCGATCAGCTAGATTATTCTAGGAATATCAAGAATGTAGGCTGGACTGCCTTGATACTTGATCCAATAATTGGCGGACTCTAGTTTTCAAATGTCCTTATGGACGGCGGCAGTGGACTAAACCTGATATATCAGGATACAATCCAGCACATGGGGATAAACCCAGCAAGAATCCGCCGCAGCAAAACCTCCTTTCAAGGGGTAATACCTGGTCCGGACACCCATTGTATGGGTTTTCTCCGGCTCGAAGTCATATTCGGCTCTGCTGATAACCTCCGCCGCGAAAAGTTGACCTTCCATATCGTCCCGTTCTCAAGTCGCTATCAAGCACTATTGGGACGCGAAGCTTTCGCTCGCTTTAACGCAATACCGCATTACACATCTCTTACGCTTAAGATGCCCGGTCCACAGGCATCATCTCTTTGAAGGGGAAGCACTAAAGTGCGCCTCCCCAAGCGGAGGACTGTGCGGCCGCTTTGACAGCCCCACAGCAAAATGGCCTCACCGGCCAAAAAACTTCGAAATAGGTCATTCAAGACCACGAACGCGGATAGACGAGTTTGGTGCAAAATCATCATTGATGCAGGCCTAGAAGCCATATACCCCCGCACTAGGGGCTCCACGCATATACAATAAGAGACAATAAAGCTCAATCTTATATATCTTACTTTATACTTTGCTTATTTTAAACTTTTTCGGCACGACCCGTTTTCAACTCAGTTCCTCTCTTTTACAGATGAACGTCATGCGGCGCCCGTCCAGGATACGGCACAATGGAGACACAGGCGCAGATGTGCAGTAGGGACCCGTCCTAAAGGATTCTTTTTAGATTAAGACCCTGCGTAAACCTTTTTTACTGTCTCTTGTTGCTACACATCCCCTGGTTTTTTCTTTCTGATATAACCAAGGAGGAGGCTGACGCCTTGGCATGTGGCCACGTCAGAATTTTTGCACGTACCTGGACACTAGGGGCTTTTTTAATAAAGAGTGTTGTTTTGCCCGCACTCATAAAGACCGAACACCTTAGGGAGTGTTCGGCGTCGCGAGTTTTGGCATTATATGCATCAACTTCGAATCATGTCTTTGGTCAAATGTTGGGTTGCCCGGCTCCTGAGTTCGGCTACCTTACGTTCCACTCTATCGGCTAAGGTAGCACCGGGAGAACTACTGCGATTGTGCCCCGGTTCGGCCGGGCGAGCACCTCAGTAGAGAAAGCCGAAAACTGACTGTCGAGACTGGTCAGCCACTCGATGACCTATCGGAATCTATCGGATTCCTTCGCTTTAACGAAGGGCCGCTTCCCGGTCAGGCACATACGCGCCCCGAACTCGGACGAGCGCAGTTGCCACCAAGGAGCTACCTAAATAGTCTCATTGTCAAACTCCTATGGCTAAGTGAAAGTGTTAAAGCATCATAGTCCGGTTGCCTGGCCCGCTGCGCTATCACCTCCTTTGTAGGACCAAGACGTTGGGTTAAGTGTGAAAATGCGTCTTCTGCGAGCACCCCCGCACTATGTGCGTGGGGGCTGAAGCCAACGACTGCCATCTTTCAGATTCTGTATATATATATATATATATATATATATATATATATATATATATATATATATATATATATATATATATATATATATATCTTAAAACGGCCGCACAGGAGGTGTTCCCAATACTTGGAGGCACAAGTATAAAAAAGGCCACTACAGTTTATCAAAATATTACTTTATAAATACATATGCTATCATAACATAGCATCTTTTGGGCACTGTGTCTCTATTACACGAGCGCCTTCAAGAACTTCCTGAAAATAGTGCTCGGAGGGTACTCGGCTTTTGTCCGAATCTCGGGACGCAACAACGGTGGTCTCCATCTCTGCCCAGTATGTATTAACACGGGCAAGAGCCATCCTAGCGCCCTCTATGCATACTGACCTCTTCATTGCATTTATACGCAGCACCGCGTCAAGGAATTGCTGCACCAAGCTGAAATAACTCTTCGGCTCCGATCTCCCAGGCCACTGATGACCCATGGCGTACTTCATGGCGAGTCCGGACAATCTATTCAGTTCGGCCCATTGAGCCAGACGATCGTCCACTCCCAGTGGACGCTCTGGATTGTGGAACTGTGACCAGAAAAGCTTTTTCACTTCGCGATCTTTTAGATCTCGAAAGTGTTCGGTCGCATCAGCAGCACTTGCTGCCAAATCCAGATAGGTGTCCTCCACACTCCACATCCGGTCCAACGGAGCAAACTTCGGATCACAAAACTTCCTCCGCAGCATAAAGGGCTTTCCAGCCGCAATCTATTCAGCCTGACGCAGCTCCTCCTTCGCAGCTCTCATCACAGAGCGAGCGTCCTTGGCATCGGCAACGGCCTTCTCTAAGTCCGTCTGTCTCGCCCGGTCTTCTTTCTCAAGAAGTTTGCAACGGTCTGCAGCGCTCTTTAACTTCTCGGCCATCTTGGCCATCTCTTCTTTGCTTCGGCAGTGAGCAGCCTGTTCGGCTCTCAGCTCTTCAAGGGCCTTCTCGGCAGCCGCATCGCTTTTTCTGCCTTGCTCCTTAGCTCGGGCATGTTCTGCCCTAAGATTCTCCACGGCGGCCGTACCATCTGCGTCAAGCACACACATTGTAAGACACTGGCATAAAGCTCCTCTTACCTGATGCCACCCGAAGAATTACATACCTTGAGCCTCATCAAGCTGCTTATTCACAAGCGCGATGTCGGCATCTGCCACGTCCAGTTGCCGCTTTAGTTCGGCCACATCATCAGTTCGGCTTGATTCCGGACACCTCGCCACCTACATTCAAAGGCGACATCTTAGACCTGGGATTATGATCCTCTGCGTGCCGTCATTTCTTGACAACGCGCAGAGTCTCAGGGGCTACTATCTACGCAGGGCGCATCTTACTTATGCGCAACTGACAAAAGTGTACATTATCTAACGTACCTCAAACCTGTCAGTAAACTTTTGATGGCCTCATGCAATCCGCTTTCTGCGGATGAAATCCTTTCAATCACCATGCCCATCAATGCACGGTGCTCCTCTGAGATAGAAGCTCGCCCTAGCAGAATCTTTAGCTCCTCCGGCCGAGCACCAGACGGTGTCGGACTTGTCCTAAGGCCTCTTTCGAAGGCCGGACGCGGAGAGCCTTAGGGGGCCACATAGCTATCTTCCGCCCCTGCCGGATTCAGAGAAACCCTCCGCGATGACACCTCAGGGTCGCCCGCCTCGCTAGGAGGTACGGCAGGGGGAGGCGTCCCGCTCTCCATCATCTCCGGAAGAAGATCCCCCGAAGACGAGCTCTGCTGAGAAGGGCTGAGGTCCGAGCTACAAGGTAAAATTTCGGTTAATCTTCTCAGATATAAATCAAGGATTTCTCTCATCCCTCAAAAGGAAAACCTCTCTCTACTTACGGCTCACTGGAGGGCTGATCCCTTTGAGGGCGTAGTTCGGCCGAGGAACTCCCCGGCGTCGGACCCTCTGACGAGGATTTTCTCCCCTGCTTCGGGGCCATGGTCTCCGGGTCGTCAGAGGCGGCCCTCTTCTTCCCCTTGGGAGAGGAATTGTCGGTTCCTCCCTTCGGAGTAGCCTACTTCGAGGAGGCCATAGTTCCCTTGTCCTTCCCCTTACTTCCCTCCAAAGGCATTATCTTCAACATCCTGACAAGCACGGGATCCGGCCTGGTTTCGGGAAGGGGAGCCGGACACCTGATCAGCTTTGCCTTCGCTATCCACTCCTGTTTAAAAGGACAGCTCTTTTAGGGGAAAGTTTATGACGATTATATGGATAGTAGGTCCGGGCACAAGGTTACTTACTTGGGTATCCGGGCGATTGCAGCTTAGGCCTGCGTCCTCGGTCAAATCCGGACATCATTTGTGATCCGAAGAACAGTTTATACATCTCCACGGGCGTTGCGCCCATAAAATGCTGGAGAGCTCGTGGTCCCTCCGGATTAAACTCCCACAGACGAAGGGAGTGATGTTTGCTAGGCAGTGTTCGGCGAATCAGCATGACCTGCGTCACCTTGACCAGGTTGAGGTCTCTTTCTAAGAGATCCCTGATGCGGCCCTGCAACAAGGGCACGTCTTTGGATAACCCCCAATCTAATCCTTTGTTGACCCATGACGCTAGCCGTGATGGGGGACCCGAGCGAAAGGCAGGAGGCGCCGCCCACTTGGCGCTCCTGGGAGCGGTGATGTAGAACAATTCTCGTTGCCACAAGCCGAGCTCCTCTTGAAAGGAGCCCTTGGGCCATGGAGCATCAGCATTCTTACTTATGATAGCGCCTCCACACTCTGCGTGCCGTCCCTCGATCATCTTCAGCTCCACTCCAAAAGTCTTGAGCCATAATCCGAAGTGAGGAGTAACACAGAGGAACGCTTCGCACACAACAATGAATGAGGAAATGTGGAGGATGGACTCCGGAGCTAAGTCATGAAATTCTAGCCCGTATTAAAACAGCAGCCCCCTCACGAAGGGATCCATCAGGAAGCCTAACCCCCGAAGGAAGTGAGACATGAACACTACGCTCTCACCGGGCTGGGGACTGGGAATAGCCTGCCTTTGAGCAGGCAACCTATGTGGAATTTCGGCGGTCAAAAACTTAGCCTCTCTCAACTTTAGCACGTCCTCCTTCGTGACGGAGGAGGGCATCCATCGGCCTTGAAGGTCGGAACCGGACATTGTCGAAGGTCCGAAGCGCCTGGAATCTGGAGCCTAGGGTGTTGAAACTCGAGGCGACGGGCGAACTCGTTTGAGATTGGAAAAAGGAGTAAGGCCTTGGTCTCTTTATAAGAGGTTGAATACCAGGGGCCCTCCCCGTAACCGTTTGGGACTCGCCTTTAATCGAGAAAACATGCTAACGGGCACGATTGGGTTACCCATGTCCATATTGATGAGAATCCCGTAAAAGGGGGGCACACGATCTCTGCTTTGACAAGACGTGCCAAGGAAACCGCCTCGCAAAACACACCGAGGTGAAAAGTGAAAACGATTCGAGTAAAGGACTTGGCTATAGTGTGATGACGCACTGCGGAATACGTCAACAGATTTGATTTGTGTTAATATTATTCTCTCTATGGCAATATGTGGAAGCTTATTTTGCAGAGCCAGACACTACTCTTGGTGTTTACAATCTTCTATGAAGGACTTGGAGGAGGAACCCGCCATGCAATGCCAAAGACAATTTGCGTGTCGGACTCGTCGTCATTGAAGCCTGGTTCAGGGGCTACTGAGGGAGTCCTGGATTAGGGGGTGTTCAGGTAGCCGGACTATACCTTCGGCCGGACTCCTGGACTATGAAGATACAAGATTGAAGACTTCGTCCCGTGTCCGGATGGGACTTTCCTTGGCGTGGAAGGCAAGCTTGGCGATGCGGATATTCAAGATCTCCTACCATTGTAACCGACTCTGTGTAACCCTAACCCTATCCAGTGTCTATATAAACCGGAGGGTTGTAGTCCGTAGGCAATCAACTCCATATACAACAATCATACCATAGGCTAGCTTCTAGGGTTTAGCCTCCTTGATCTCGTGGTAGATCTACTCTTGTACTACCCATATCATCAATATTAATCAAGCAGGACGTAGGGTTTTACCTCCATCAAGAGGGCCCGAACCTGGGTAAAAAACATCATGTTCCCTACCTCCTGTTACCATCCAGCCTAGACGCACAGTTCGGGACCCCCTACCCGAGATCCACCGGTTTTGACACCGATAGCTGAACTTTGTGAACCTGGAGGTGATTGCAGTAAGACTTGCGGCTCAAGGCATCAACCATTACATTAGCCTTGCCGGGGGTATAGGATATACCCACGTCAAAGTCTGCAACAGTCTCCATCCATCTCTACTGACGGAGGTTCAGATCCGGCTGAGTAAACAGATACTTCAGACTTTGGTGGTCGGTGAAGATTTCGCAACGATTACCGAGAAGGTAATGTCGCCACTGCTTCAGTGCATGAATGACAGCAGCAAGCTCGAGGTCGTGAACTGGGTAGTTTTCTTTGTGAGAGCGTAGTTGACGAGAGGCATAATCAATCACTCTGTGCTCTTGCATTAGGACACAGCCTAATCCTTGACGGGAAGCGTCGCAGTAAATGACGAAGTCCTTCTTAGTATCAGGTGGAGCAAGCACGTGGGCGGAAGTCAACTTGTCTTTGAGCGCCTGGAAACTTTCCTGACACTTGCCTGTCCAGTCGAACTTGACACCCTTATGTAACAGATTAGTTAGAGGCCTGGCAATCTTGGATAAGTTCTCAACGAATCGACGACAATAGCTGGCGAGACTGAGAAAACTTCGGACTTGCTTGACATTCTTCGGAGGAGTCCAATCGAGAATAGGCTGAACTCGTTCAGGGTTGACATCAATACCATCCTTGGAGATGACATGCCGAAGATAGGTTACTTCGGGGAGCCAGAATTCACACTTGGAATACTTAGCATATAGTTGATGCTCTCGAAGCTTTTCGAGCACAAGACGAAGATGTCCAGCATGTTCTTCCTTGTTCTTGGAAAATACCAGGATATCATCCAGATAAACCACGATGAACTGGTCGAGGTAATCCATGAATATATAATTCATCAGGCGAGAGAAAGTGGCGGGAGCATTCGTTAAGCCGAATGACATGATGGTGTACTCGTATGACCCATACCGAGTCACAAAGGCGGTTTTTGGGATATCCTCTTCACGAACACGGATCTGGTGGTAACCCAACCTCAAGTCGAGTTTGGAGAACACTGATGAGCTAGCCAGTTGATCATAAAGATCATTGATCCGAGGAAGCGGATATTTATTTTGAATGGTAGCTTGGTTTATAGGACGGTAGTCTTGGACTAATCGGTTCGTCCCATTCTTCTTCTTAACAAAGAGAGAAGGTGCTCCCCAAGGAGAGCAACTTGGGCGAATGAAACCTTTGACAAGAGATTTGTCGATTTCCTCCTTAAGCTCTATGAGTTCATGCGGCGGCATCTTGTAGGGTCGTTTAGCTATAGGGGTGGTGCCGGGTTTCAAGTCGATGATGAATTCAACAGCTCTAGCAGGGGGAATCCCTGGAAGTTCTTCTGGGAAGACGTCTTGGAATTCACGAATGATGGGAATGTTTTCAATGCCCTCGAGTGGTGCAGCGTTCAACGCATTCAAGGCATAAAGACGCTCCTCGGCGTTCTAAACTAGATGAGCTTGGTAAGCAATTATTTCATTAGAAGGGTGTAGCAGATGGACGACCTTGGTGGCGCAAACTATAGAAGCAGTATGCGCTTTCAACCAATCCATTCCCAGAATGAGGTCGATGCTACAGGACTTTAGTACGATGGGAGAGGCAAGGAATTCCAGTCCTTCAATTTCAACGGGAATGTTGTGACTAACCATAGAGGTTTGACACTGGCCCGTAGGAGTGTGTACCACAATCGATGTGTTCATCTCTTCGTATTTAATGCCATGCATGAATGGAAACTCAGCTGATATGAATGAATGTGATGCTCCTGTATCAAATAAAACAGATGCTGGTACAGAATTTACGAGGAGTGTACCCATCACGGTAGCAGGCTGGTCTAGAACTTCATTGAGATCAACATGGTTGGCATGAACACGACCATAAGACTTGGCATTGGTGTTGCGGGGCTGGTTGCTTCCACGGCCAGTTGCTGGGAGGGCCAGTTGATTCTGGTTCTGGTTGCATTCTCTAGCACGGTGTCCTGGTTGACCACACCTGAAGCACAGACCATTATTGGGAGTGGGAACAGGAGTTTGTGGTGGTGGAGCTGGAAGTCTTGGTTGCCTAGTTGGTGGAGCAGGCAGACGAGGTGCAGCATAGGGCTGCCTTCGGGCAGGTGCAGTTGGCTAGTACATGCTGTTGGGAATCCATATCTTACGCTTCTGCGAGGACGGGCCCGAAGATGAGCCCGTGTCATGGTTGCACCTGTGAGAGCCCTGGTATTCCTGCAGACCAGTTTCGACATTGATGGCCTTGTTCACCAGGGTGGCGAAATCAGCAAAGTCATGCACTAGAAGTGCGAGCTTGATGTTAGCTTGAAGGCCATCACGGAACTTCTCCTGTCTGCGTGCATCAGTTGCAATGTCTTCTTCAGCATAGCGGGACAAGTCCAGAAACTCCCGCTGATAAGCTTCCACAGTTTTGTTGCCTTGGGTGAGGTTGCGGAACTCACGCTTCTTCCGGTCCATGACTCCCTGAGGAATGAAGCGAGCACGAAAGGCAGCTTGGAAGCCTGGCCAGGTGATGATTGTTCCAGCTGGTAGAGTACGCCTGTGGCTGTCCCACCATTGAGCTGCGGGTCCTTTCAGGAAGAAGGAAGCAAAGGTGACATTGCTGGCAGGGGCTACATCAGCAAACTCCATCTCATAGGTGATGTCACGGAGCCAGTCATCAGCATCCAGAGGCTGAGTTGAGCTGCGGTACACGGTTGGGTTGAGGCGCATGAAATCATGCAGAGTCACTTGGGTTGGCTGTTGGTTCATATTGGGGCGAGGAAACTGAGCCATAATATTCTCCATGAACTGACGATTCAGCTCAAACTGTTGCATCATCCCAGCCATGCACTCAGGCGTGGTGGGGCGTTGCCACCACGACCACGACCACCTGGTCTAACCATCCTGCTAATATATAACAGGGGTAGTTCAGCATTGAGAAATTTGCAAAGACAAGAATCATTCATGATGAAACATGCACAACGAAAGCAGCACGATAGATACTACATAGTAGTCGGCATATCTTACAAAAGAGATCATGCATTGAGTTCGGTACACAGAGTTCAGTACATAGACTAAGACATCATAGGCGGCACGCAGGCTCGTGGCGAATGCATCTAACATTAACAAGCAAGTCTACATCAGTCCCACGCGGTACTTCGGAGGTAGGTGTAGCCCGACAGCTGGTAGTGACATGAAGGGAAGACCTCCACGCGAGTAGCCTAGGGTCTGCGGATACTCTGGTGCGGAACCCGATGTGTATGTGGCAGGAGAGGTCCAAGTGCAGGAGATTAGCCTCCCACATCAGGCCAGCCGACGCCCTGGGGCATCACGGTCCTGGCAGGGTAGATCGCAGAACGCGACAGATCACCAGATCGGACAGAGGGGTGCAACAGCGTCAGAGCACGGTACAGGTGCTGACGGGTGGTGTACAACTCATGGCGAAGAGCTCGGTTAGCTCTATCCAGCCCATCAGCATGCAGAACCAGGTTCTGATGGTAGAAGGGCTCTCGTGTGACGGTTGAGTAGGCAGCAGTGTAGTATCCCTCCGCACCAACATCATATGCAATAGCAATGTGCCTAAAGGGGGAGGTGTCCAACTCCTGATACTCTCCACGAAGACGTGTCAAAGCAGCATAAGCAGCATCGTGGACCGCCATGTCGATGGTCACTCCAACACCATGAGTAGTGTGCAGCACGCTAGTGGAGTCATACTCTCGAGAGTAGAGGTGGACGATGGCACGGTACTGCTCCTGGTTGAAGTCCTGGTACTCCTCATAGACGGTGTACTCAGGGTGCCAGCAATAACCCAGATAGGTCATCATCTCAACCAACACAGCAGGTGATCCTGAGGCACCAATGGCCGTTGTGTGGCGCACGACCTGTTTCAAAGGAGTCAACTGACAGTGTGGATAATGTTCAATATACTACTCTAATGAATAGCTAGGGCTTATCCCACTTTGGGGTGTACGTGGTCACGTGATCCTAGTGTTAGAGTTAGTAAAATTGTTTAACCCGAGTAGGAGAGAGTTCAGAGTCCCAGAGTAAGGATCGAGGAGTAAAAGATCCTAATACCACCCAGATGGCGACATGGGCCCGTAAGGCACACAACCATGTTAGTAAAAGTTTTTGTAATGTCTAGACTCGACTTCGGCCAAAGAGTGTGGAAGGGGGATTCCTACACGCAGTCGGCTCTGATACCAACTTGCGACGCTCCCGATTCAATCGTACACTAATCATACACGCAAACGTGTACGATCAAGATCAGGGACTCACGGGAAGATATCACAACACAACTCTACAAATAAAATAAGTCATACAAGCATCATATTGCAAGCCAGGGGCCTCGAGGGCTCGAATACAAGAGCTCGATCATAGACGAGTCAGCGGAAGCAACAATATCTGAGTACAGACATAAGTTAAACAAGTTTGCCTTAAGAAGGCTAGCACAAACTGGGATACATATTGAAAGAGGCGCATGCCTCCTGCCTGGGATCGTCCTAAACTACTCCTGGTCGCCGTCAGCGGGCTGCACGTAGTAGTAGGCACCTCCAGTGTAGTAGTAGTCGTCGGCGACGGTGGCGTCTGGCTCCTGGGCTCCAACATCCGGTTGCAGCAATCAGATATAGGAAAGGGGGAAAAGGGGGAGAAAAGCAACCGTGAGTACTCATCCAAAGTACTCGCAAGCAAGGAGCTACACTACATATGTATGCATTGGTATCAAATGGAATAAGGCTATCATATGTGGACCGAACTACAGAATGCCGGAATAAGAGGGGGATAGCTAGTCCTTTCGAAGAGTACGCTTCTGGTAACCTTCATCTTGCAGCAGGAGAAGAGAGTAGATGGTAAGTTCTCCAAGTAGCATCGCGTAGCATAATCCTAACCGATGATCCTCCCCTCGTCGCCCTGTGAGAGAGCGACCACCGGTTGTATCTGGCACTTGGAAGGGTGTGTTTTATTAAGTATCAGGTTCTAGTTGTCATAAGGTCAAGGTACAACTCCAAGTCTTCCTGTTACCGAAGATCACGGCTATTCGAATAGATTAACTTCCCTGCAGGGGTGCACCACATAACCCAACACGCTCGATCCCATTTGGCCGGACACACTTTCCTGGGTCATGCTCGGCCTCGGAAGATCAACACGTCGCAGCCCTATCTAGGCACAACAGAGAGGTCAGCACGCCGGTCTAAATCCTATGGCGCAGGGGTCTGGGCCCATCGCCCCATGTTGCGAACGCGGCCGGAAGCAGACCTAGCCTAGCAGGCGTTCCAGTCCAATCCGGCGCGCGCCGCTCAGTCGCTGACGTCACGAAGGCTTCGACTGATACCACGACGTCGAGTGCCCATAACTGTCCCCGTGTAGATGGTTAGTGTGTATAGGCCAGTAGCCAGACTCAGATCAACTACTAAGATCTCGTTAAACGTGTTATCTTGAAATAACTGCGAACGCTGACCAGGGCCAGGCCCACCTCTCTCCTAGGTGGTCTCAACCTACCCTGTCGATTCGCCACAAAGATCCACTCAGAGGGCCGTCGGGACAAACGTCCTTTCAGACCCAATCCGTGAATCACTCGCGGGTACTCCTACGAGCCGACCCGTCTTTGGTCACCACAAGTATCATATATTATGTATAGATATATACCCGTGATCAACTCCTGAGTGATCACGGCCCGATTGTATAGCATGGCAGATGGACAAGAATGTATGGCCACTGATGATAAACTAGCATCCTATACTAAGCATTAGGATTGCAGGTAAAGGTAACAACAGTAGTAGCAAGGACAGGCTATGCATCAGGATAGGATTAACGAAAAGCAGCGACAGGCTACACTACTCTAATGCAAGTAGTATAGAGGAGAGTAGGCGATATCTGGTGATCAAGGGGGGGGGGGGCTTGCCTGGTTGCTCTGGCAAGAGAGAGGGGTCGTCAACACCGTAGTCGTACTGGGTAGCAGTGGCGTCGGTCTCAATGTCTAGCGACAGAAGAGGGGGGAGAAACAATAAATATAATGCAAAGTAATGCATGATGATGCATGACATGACAAAGCGTGATGCTAGGCGTGCCCTAACACGGTACGAGGTGGTACCAATGAAGGGGGAAAACATCCGGGAAAGTATTCCCGGTGTTTCGCGTTTTCGGACAGATGAACGGAGGGGGAAAGTTGTGTGTTTGCTATGCTAGGGATGCGTGGCGGACGAACGGGCTGCGCATCCGGATTCGCCTCGTCGTTCTGAGCAACTTTCATGTTGAAAATAATTTAATCCGAGTTACGGATTAAAAGATATGATTTTCTAAAGATTTTATTATTATTCTGAATTTATTTTTAATTCGAAAATAAATGTTAAATTGCTAGGCGCACCCAGCACAATGTACACAAAAGTGTACCCAGTGGCTGACAAGTGGGCCAGAGGGACCCAGTTGACCAGTCAACGTTTGACTCGTCAACAGGGGTGGGACCCCCTGTCATTGACTGTTTTAGTTAATTAGGGTTTAGGTTAATTAGTTAGGCTTAGTTAGTTGTTTTAGTTTAATTAATCAAAATTAATTAAGTTAATTAATCCTTTAATTAATTAATTGATTAATTTAATTAATAATTTTATTTATTATTTATTATTATTTTTAAATCTTTTTTAATCGTTCTGGGGGCTGGGCCCCACCTGTCTGTGGCCCAGAGGGGCCATAGCGGGCATGGGCTGCCGGGCGCGGGCACGAGCGAAGCCTCAGCCCGCCCGTTAGCGAGGTGAGCCCAAAGCGGGGTCGAGCGGGCGTGAGGGCACCGACGCCCGACGCGGCCAGCGAGGGGAGGAAGGGGGCGACGCCTGGCTCGTGGCCACGACCGGAGCAGTGGGGCACCGGTGGGTGCGTCCAGCAGCGGCCAGAGGCGGAGGGGGCTGCGGCGGCCGGAACGCAGTCGGCGAGCAACTGCGCGGGCGCGGAGTAGTGCGGGGCGGGCGGCGAGTGTGCGCGTGCGCGTGCGTGAGCGGCGGACAAGGCCATGGATGATGTGGAGACGGCGAAGGTAGCAGGGGACGAGGTAAGGGGGGTTCGCGCAGCGGCGAGCGAGTGAGGCGGGGCTCACGGCGACGGGCACGGCAGCAGCACAGTAGCGGCAGCAGGGGCGGAGGGAGAGCAGCGGTGGCCGGAGCGCGCGGGATGTGGGCGAGCGGGGCGGCGGCTGTGAGCGCGGCAGAGAGGGGAGAGGCGGGGCACACGCGGCGCACGGCAAGGCCAGCGCCGTCGCGGGCGAAGGAGAGAGAGATAGGAGGGGCGCGGGGGCACGGCCATCGGCGTGGTGAGCGCAGGGGCGGGGAGAGAAGGAGAGGTCGGGCCTCACGGCAGCTTAGCAGGGAACGGGGCAATGGGCGCGGGGAGGTTCGGGGAGGTCCGGCAAAGAGGAGGCAGGCCGGTTGGGGAGGGGGCGCCGGCGAGGTGATTGTCGGCGACGGCGATGCGGGCGCTCTCCTCCCGATCCAATCAGGAGAGAGGGGGAGAGGGGGAGAGGGAGATATTTTGAGAGAGGGGGAGTGGGGAGTGTCGGTGGGAGCTGGGGGAGTGGGGGGGTTTATGGGTGCGGGGTGGGCCGGCCTGGTGGGTCATGGCCCGGTTGGGCCGGTGGCCTGCTGGGCCGGAGCCTCGGGGGTTTTCCTTTTTTTTGTATTTCCTTTCTTTCTTTTATTTCCTTTCCTTTTCTGTTTTAATTAATTTTAGCGCATTTAAGGATTTTATAAAATTGTGTTTCCTTTACTATAATTACCCATGTAATATTCAGGACCGCCCGAACATTTTTGTTACAGCCTTTGAAAACTTTTGTTGTTTACATTAATTTAAATTTGAATTTGACGCGGTTTGAACTGACGGAAGTTTAGCAACGGTAATCGAGGTGACGTGGCATGATTAGCATGGAATTACCGTAGCAAGATTATCCGGTCGTTACAGCACCCACTTCAGTTAGCGAGATCCGCTGTTTTCTTGGACTCGCAGGATACTATCGTAGATTCATTAAGAAGTTTTCCAAGATCGCGAAGCCCATGACAGAATTATTGAAGAAGGATATCAAGTTTAAATGGACGGAAGATTGCGAGGCGAGTTTACAGGAGCTGAAGAAACGTTTGACTACAGCCCCAGTGCTGACACTGCCGAATATACGTAAGGATTTTCAAGTGTATTGCGACGCCTCTCGCTTAGGACTTGGAAGTGTGCTTATGCAGGATGGAAGAGTTGTTTCGTATGCCTCGCGACAACTAAAACCACACGAGTTAAATTATGCCACGCATGATTTGGAGCTAGCAGCCGTAGTGCATGCGTTGAAGACTTGGAGACATTACCTTATTGGAAACCATTGTGATGTGTACACGGATCATAAGAGTTTGAAGTACATTTTCACTGAGAAGGAACTGAACCTTAGGCAGAGAAGATGGTTGGAGCTTATAAAGGATTATGACATGAAGCTTCATTATCATCCGGGCAAGGCCAATGTCGTAGCCGACGCTTTGAGCCGGAAGAGATATGCTAATACCCTAATAAGCACGGGATTGCCGAAGGAGTTAGTAGAGGATCTCAGGGAACTTCGATTGGAGATTGTTCCTAGAGGTTTTGTTGCAACAATGGAGGTGCAGTCTACATTGTTGGTAAAGATTCGAGAAGCTCAGAAGGATGACAAAGAGATTGCCGAGTTAAAGGAGAAAATGAGCGAAGGAAAATCCAAAGGTTTTCGTGAGGATGAGCATGACACCCTGTGGTTTGAGGACCGTGTTTATGTGCCCAATAACACAGAGATCAGGAAGTTAATACTTCAGGAGGCACATGACTCAGCATACTCGATACACCCCAGAAACACCAAGATGTATTTGGATTTAAAGGAACGTTTCTGGTGGACAGGGATGAAGAAGGATAGCGCCGAGTATGTGGCCATATGTGATGTATGTCAGAGAGTGAAGGCAGAGCATCAAAAGCCAGCAAGATTGTTACAGCCTATGCCGATACCCGAATGGAAGTGGGATAAACTTGGCATGGATTTTATCACCGGATTACCCAGGATCAAATCAGGATATGATTCTATATGGGTAGTAGTTGACCGTTTGACCAAAGTGGCACACTTTATCCCAGTGAAAACAACTTATACCAGTGCAAAGTTGGCCAAGATATATATGACCAGGATCGTATGTCCGCATGGATTTTCGAGGACCATCATGTCAGATAGAGGAACACAGTTTACTTCAAAATTTTGGCATCAGCTGCACCAGACTTTGGGAACGAGATTGGAGTTCAGTACAGCATTTCACCCGCAGACGGATGGACAGACCGAGAGAGTCAACCAGATTCTGGAGGACATGTTGAGAGCCTGTGCGCTAGATTATGGGTCTAGTTGGGATGACAATTTGCCTTACGCAGAGTACTCATACAACAATAGCTACCAAGCCAGTTTGAAGATGGCACCGTTCGAAGCCCTGTATGGCCGAAGGTGCAGAACACCGTTGATGTGGGATGAAGTTGGAGACCGACAGTTGTTTGGACCAGACTTGATCAAAGAGTCTGAGGAGAAGGTTAAACTGATCCGGGATAAACTGAAGATAGCTCAGTCCAGACAGAAGAGTTGTGCAGATTCGAAACACAAGGAGGTAACCTATGAAATTGGAGAAAGAGCATATCTGCGAGTATCACCTTTGCGAGGAGTGAAACATTTTGGAGTTAAAGGAAAGTTAACCCCGAGATTTGTAGGACCATATCGTGTTTTGGAGCGGATGGGAGAAGTTTCCTACAAGTTGGAGTTACCTGAAGGACTGTCAGAAGTTCACGATGTGTTTCACGTTTCCCAGTTGAAGAAGTGCCATGCTGAGATGGCCAACATACCACTAAGAGATACCGTACCCTTGGAGGCGATTCAGTTGGACAATGACTTGACTTATGAGGAGAAGCCAGTTAAGATTTTGGAGTTTGCCAGTCGAGCCCCCGCAGCAAGGTCATTAAGTTTTGCAAAGTTCAGTGGAGCCACCATACCGAGGATGAAGCCACATGGTAACGAGAGGATAATCTTCGCAAAGACCACCCACACCTATTTTCTAGCCAACCCGAATCTCGAGGGCGAGATTCATCTTAAGGGGGGGTAGGTTTGTAACATCCCAAATTTTCAATTTGGAATGTTATACATAGATCATTATTGCATATCATATTTTATTGCATTTTGTCTCGTGATCCTCGAAACCCTAAGCAACTCAAGGACCCTGGGAGAGAGTTGGGGATTTCCCCGGTTTTTGAATTTGATTTTATCAAATTTTGAAACGAGGATTTTGGTTTTAATTATTTTTTCCTCCAAAAATATTTCATATTAAAATATATGAGAGGAGATAATATGACTTCTCCAAAATAAATGAAATATTGGAGGAAAAATATTGAAATCAATATTTTGTTTTATTTTGGATTTTATTGCAATTTTATTTGCATTAGAAAAATTGCACGTTTTCAAAATTGCATTTTAGGGCCAAGAAAATGTCATCTCGTTCTAAATATTTCATTTAGACGGTGATAATTTGTTTTGGCATTTTTAGTTTTTTATTTTATTTTCTAGGATTTTTCTTAGTTTTGGCAGAATTATTTTAAAAAAAGGTTCCGGACCCAGCTGGGCCGAAGCCCAGCCGTCCCGTCCTGGCCGTCTCCCTCGCGCGCGCGTCGCCGTGCGTAGCTCGGACGCCGAGGGGAGTCCAAGCCGGACTCCTCCCCGGGCGCCCCTCGCCCAAGCAAGCCGCCGCCCCCTTTAAATGTCGCCGCCGAGGCCTGCCACCACCACCACCCCGCCGCCCCGCCACCACCACCACCCCGCCACCCCGCCACCTCGCCGGAGCCTCGCCGGAGGTACCACACCGTTTCGCCGCCGCTGGTTTTTTTAAAAAAAGAAAAGCAATTCGGTTTTTTTAGAAAAACCCTAGCCCGTTTTTTTCGGTTCGCCGTTTTTTTTCCAGTTATTCCTTTTCGCGGACGTTTGTCCGGGCGTTCGTTTTAACGGACGGTTTTCGCCCGTTAGTTACAGACAACGAACGTTCGTTCGTTAGCCTGTTCGTTAGTTTTCTTTTATCTGATTTTTCCACGGTTATTTCCGATCACGATTTCTGATCTGATTTTCGTTCTAGTTTATCTTTTCGCTCGTTAGTCGGAATCAGGCGATTCAAGCGCCTAGATCTTCGTCTCGAGACCCTCTTCCCGTTTAACCAACTTGCACAAGTTTTTTCTACTGTAAAATTTGACCTAGGTCCAGATTAGTAAACGGATCTTGTTTGTTTCGCCGTTTGAGTTTCGTTGCTCCGTTCGATTTGATTCTTTTTGCAAACCGGAGTTCTTAAGATGAACTATCTGGTTAGATCTTTTTATTTGAGATTTATCCGTGTTTCTTAGCTTGATTTCTTATGTAAGTTAATGTTTGTTTGCGATAGAATTCCCGGAGTGCGAAGCGTGTTATTTGGAGTCTCTAGGTTACGTGGATCGTCAGCAAGGCAAGTAACACTTTGATCATACCCCTTTATCACCCAGTTTTTATGCATTAGTACAAATCCTCAAACATTGCATGGTTAGGATGTCATTAACATGTGGGTTGGGAAGTAGTTGATGAGGTAGAACCTATTACCATGTTACATTCAAACCCCTGGGAGTTACTTCTACGTGTTGCTTATATTGTTATGCTATGCTCGTAGACGTGGTTTGGGTGAGTGAAATCCATGACAGATGTGAGATTGATAATTAATGGTTCAACTTAAGGTGGCAACTTAAATACACATCTGGGTGGATTGAGGCACCTGGAGTACCCAGTGTTGCATGTAATTTTTTGGAAATCCTAGAGTACCCGTGTGATCTTCCTATGGACCGCCACCCAGGCTCAAAGGGAACTGAGATGATTCATGCTAGAAACTTCCATGTGCAGTCACAAGCTATTATGGGCTCTAGCATAGTTGAATAAGTTATGTGAAGCTCTTGAAGAGGTGGATCAGCAGGTGGTGGGTTGTAGGTTTGGTATGGTCTGCCCGGAGTAGGGAGTTAATGTTTCTGAAAGACTGTGTCTCGGTCATCTGTTTCTCAAACACCATGTAGTGCGAGAAAACCAACGGAGGAGATCGAGTCTTGTGGGGAAAAGTGCGCAAACCTCTGCAGAGTGTATAAACTAATCATGGTTAGCCGTGTCCCCGGTTATGGACAATCTTGAGTATCTAGTACTTGGAGTATCTTAAGTATCTCATCACTCTAAATTAATATTGTTGAGTTGATAATTACCTTAATTGGGATTGAGTTGGAGGAACCTTCTCAATGATGTTTCAACTACCATGATAGTTAAATTAAAATCTATTCCGTTGTTGTAGGAAAAATTTGGCTTTTCGCAAAAACTATAACCATAGAGCTTTTCCACCAGCCAAATATGCATGTAGTGGTAGCATTATTCCGTTCTTGCTCTACTGTGTTATTTTGCCAGCATATTCCATGTGCTGACCTGTTTTCAAGCTGCAACGTATTATGTTGCAGACTTTTCAGACGAGGAGTAAGGTTCCTTAGGTCGTTTTCGTGCAGCTCAGCTATGCCCTTGGAGTTGATGGACTCACTTTATCTTCCAAGCCTTCCGCTGTTATCGTATTAGATGGCCTTAAGCCATATTTATTGTAATAAGTTCTCTTTGGAGACATTCAATGTAATAAGTGTGTGATTGCTACTCTGTTATAAATCCTCGAGTACTGTGTGTGTCAGCATTACCGATCCAGGGATGACACTGAAGCACAGAGACTTGACCGTTTGAGGTCGGGTCGCTACAACAATTCCCGAGCTCTTCGCAATGCTAAAAGCTGCGGAGGTAGAAATCAAGAAGGAGCATCAAGTGTTGATGGTCAACAAGACCACCAGTTTCAAGAAAAAGGGTAAAGGGAAGAAGAAGGGGACCTTCAAGAAGAACGGCAAACAAGTTGCTGCTCAAGAGAAGAAACCCAAGTCTGGACCTAAGGCTTAGACTGAGTGCTGGTACTGCAAAGGGACTGGTCACTAGAAGCGGAACTGCCCCAAGTATTTCGCGGATAAAAAGGATGGCAAGGTGAACAAAGGTATATGTGATATACATGTTATTGATGTGTACCTTACTAAAGCTCGCAGTAGCACCTGGGTATTTGATACTGGTTTGGTTGCTAATATTTGCAACTCGAAACAGGGACTATGGATGAAGTGAAGATTGGTTAGGATGAGGTGACGATGCGCGTGGGAAATGGTTCCAAAGTCGATGTGATCACCGTCGGCACGCTACCTGTACACCTACCTTCAGGATTAGTTTTAGACCTGAATAATTGTTCTTTGGTGCCAGCGTTGAGCATGAACATTATATCTGGATCTTGCTTGATGCGAGACGGTTATTCATTTAAATCAGAGAATAATGGTTGTTCTATTTATATGAGTAATATCTTTTATGGTCATGCATGATTGAAGAGTGGTTTATTTTTAATGAATCTCGATAGTAGTGATAAACATTTTCATAATGTTGAAGCCAAAAGATGTAGAGTTAATAATGATAGAGCAACTTATTTGTGGCACTACCGTTTAGGTCATATTGGTGTAAAGCGCATGAAGAAACTCCATTCTGATGGACTTTTGGAATCACTTGATTATGAATCACTTGGTACTTGTGAACCATGCCTCATGGGCAAGATGACTAAAACACCGTTCTCCGGAACTATGGAGAGAGCAACAGATTTGTTGGAGATCATACAAACTGATGTATGTGGTCCGATGAATGTTGAGGCTCGCGGCGGGTATCATTATTTTCTCACCTTCACAGATGATTTGAGCAGATATGGGTATATCTACTTGATGAAACATAAGTCTGAAACATTTGAAAAGTTCAAAGAATTTCAGAGTGAAGTGGAAAATCATCGTAACAAGAAAATAAAGTTTCTACGATCTGATCGTGGAGGAGAATATTTGAGTTACGAGTTTGGTCTTCATTTGAAACAATGCAGAATAGTTTCGCAACTCACGCCACCCAGAACACCACAGCGTAATGGTGTGTCCGAACATCGTAATCGTACTTTACTAGATATGGTGCGATCTATGATGTCTCTTACTGATTTACCGCTATCATTTTGGGGTTATGCTTTAGAGACAGCTGCATTCACGTTAAATAGGGCACCATCTAAATCCGTTGAGATGATGCCTTATGAAGTATAGTTTGGCAAGAAACCAAAGTTGTCATTTCTTAAAGTTTGGGGCTGCGATGCTTATGTGAAAAAGCTTCAACCTGATAAGCTCTAACCCAAATCGGAGAAATGTGTCTTCATAGGATACCCAAAGGAGACTGTTGGGTACACCTTCTATCACAGATCCTAAGGCAAGATATTTGTTGCTAAGAATGGATCCTTTCTAGAGAAGGAGTTTCTCTCGAAAGAAGTGAGTGGGAGGAAAGTAGAACTTGATGAGGTAAATGTACCTGCTCCCTTATTCGAAAGTAGTCCATCACAGAAACCGGTTCCTGTGACACCTACACCAATTAGTGAGGAAGCCAATGATGATGAACATGAAACTTCAGTCAAGTTACTATCGAACCTCGTAGGTCAACTAGAGTAAGATCTGCACCAGAGTGGTACGGTAATCCTGTTTTGGAGGTCATCTTACTTGACCATGACGAGCCTACGAACTATGAGGAAGCGATGATGAGCCTGGATTCCGCAAAATGGCTTGAGGCCATGAAATCTGAGATGGGATCCATGTATGAGAACAAAGTGTGGACTTTGGTTGACTTGTCGAATGATCGGCAAGCCATCGGGAATAAATGGATCTTCAAGAAGAAGACTGACGCTGACGGTAACATTACTGTCTACAAAGCTCGACTTGTTGCGAAAAGTTTTCGACAAGTTCAAGGAGTTGACTACGATGAGACCTTCTCACCCGTAGCGATGCTTAAGTCTGTCCGAATCATGTTAGCAATTGCCGCATTTTATGATTATGAATTTGGCAAATGGATGTGAAGACTGCATTCCTGAATGGATTTCTGGAAAAAGAGTTGTATATGATGCAACATGAAGGTTTTATCAATCCAAAGGGTGCTAACAAAGTGTGCAAGCTCCAGCGATCCATTTATGGACTGGTGCAAGCCTCTCGGAGTCGGAATAAATGTTTTGATAGTGTGATCAAAGCATATAGTTTATACAGACTTTTGGAGAAGCCTGTATTTACAAGAAAGTGAGTGGGAGCTCTGTAGCATTTCTAATATTATATGTGGATGACATATTGTTGATTGGAAATGATATAGAATTTCTGGATAGCATAAAAGGATACTTGAATAAGAGTTATTCAACGAAAGACCTCGGTGAAGCTGCTTACATATTGGGCATCAAGATCTATAGAGATATATCAAGACGCTTAATTGGACTTTCGCCAAGCACATACCTTGATAGAGTTTTGAAGAAGTTCAAAATGGATCAAGCTAAGAAAGGGTTCTTGCCTGTGTTACAAGGTGAGAAGTTGAGTAAGACTCAATGCCCGACCACCGCAGAAGATAGAGAGAAAATGAAAAGTGTTCCCTATGCTTCAGCCATAGCCTCGATCATGTATCCAATGCTGTGTACCAGACCTGATGTGTGCCTTACTATTAGTTTAGCAGGGAGGTACCAAAGTAATCCAGGAGTGGATGTGGGGACCCCGACTCATAAGTCATGATCACCGAATGCACGTGTACAGTGATCCCAGAGATCAGTGCTCACTGGACACACAGAAGCTGAATAACAAGAGTCTTGCATCCATACATACCGTATTACACAAGTAGGACCATTATGGTCAAGTCTTGGTTATAACATTGCAGCGGAAATCTCCGTCGATAACTTGGACCCATGCCATCTGCCTTAATCCTACAGGCATTCTGACTGGGAAGCGTCCTAGCTCGCATGTTCGTCACCGAGGTACTCTTCTTCATATTATGTTCTTTCATGCCTGGCCAATAAAATAACCAGTGGCAAGCCAATGAGTACTTAGAATGTACTCGCAAGCAACCCATGTTTTGGTTCAAGATACAACGATGCATGATATAGGTAAAAAAAATTGCGGAAAGCTAGTTTTTGAGTGCAATGACATGTTCAACAACTCGTAAGACATGCATCAAGAGAATTCAAGTAACCAAGAGGACAGGTTACAGATATCAACACAAAGGGAGTGGGCTCCAACCCAACTCATCCATGTCAAGTCCTTTGACTTGACCCAAGTAGTTCTTCCCACACACACTGGTTTGTAAACAAGTGGACGTAGCCCAAGAGCGGTTACCCAACTGTCCTTGACCATGGACACGGCTATTCGAATAGTTTTACACTCTACAGAGGTTGCACACTTTACCCACAAGATCCGGGGAACTTCCGTGTCATCCACGACCCGCGGTACCTCAAGTACCCGGGGTAAGCACCCGATCACTATCTTTCCCTAGACGACACTAACATAGAGTCCACTCGATTGGCAGTAACCCCCGTGCCCAACATTTCACATCTTAAAATTATGGAGCCTCGCTCCCATTTTCATCACATACCACAAGCACGGGGTACCAACGGTGTGTCCGGTGCCCTGTGAAGACAGTCATGGCCGCCCTACCTGGCACGACCCCGTCCCGAGAGAGAGCACCAACTCTCCCCCGTCACTAGTAATGCGGGCTCCAAGCTAGTATCAGCCTAGGTAATCAATAATGCCCTTTCCCATACAAGGGTAGAGTGGTTGCGCATGTAAGGTTGGAATAACGGTCGCAACTTAAACCAATCCATTTTGAAAACAACACACACTTGCCTCGGTACACCACTTCGTCATCAAGTGGCTACCCAACTCATCATCTCCCTGGGGCATAAGTGGCACCCGACGGGGTTTTCGATAAGTCCTTTGAAAATACTTTGTCTCCATCACCATGCATATTCCCATCCCTTTTGCGTAGCACTACTTAGCATCCTATCTACTCCCACCGGCATAACCCTCATAAGGAGGTAGGGTCATGCACAATGAAAGTATCAACGAGGAAGTAACAGAGGCAACCCATCAAAGTGGTTACCATCTCATCATGATTCCGATGCAACACTAATAAAGTGCTATATGACATGCATAAAAAGGGTTTCATAAATATGGTCAAAGGGCTGCTTGCCTGTTTTAACAAAGTCTTCGAGGTCTTCAAATATCTCTGGTCCAACTCCAAGCATTTCGTCTACTTCGTCAACTATCGTCGAAAGCAACCATAATAAGCAACACAACAAGGCAGGAAATGAAAGTGCTCTAAAAATATTAATTTGACTTTTCTAGGACATCTCTGGTTATATGAAAATTAACCAGAGTGGTTTCATTGGAATTGGGTCAGTGGATATTTCTAAACATTTGGATATGATGGAATCAAGGGGTTTATGGATTTGCAAGAGGTGTACAGAAATATCATTTTGAAAAATGAGAAAGGATACCCATTTAACAATGCATGATTTTAGAAGCATCTAGGAGTTGGTTTCACTGGTTTTGGAGTTCAAATGATTTCTCTATGAATTTGCAAAGTTGGCTATATATGAAGAAATAGACCATTATTTGAGGTGATACAGAAAGTATTAGTAAAAATGTTCAAAAACTAAGTTTTGAACTTAGACATCTAGGATTTTGAATCATGGAATTTGGATCAAAAATGGGCTCTCTGTGATTTTCTAAAGTTTGTCACAGAAATGGAAAAATAGGATTTTGATAAATATTTCTGAGGAGAAAGTTTTTGGAAAAATGTGCAAATAGCACCATGTGATAGATCATGATTTGTGGATCCCCTAGAAATTTGAATCATCAAATTTGGATATCATTTGAATTATTTGTGGATTTTACAAGTTTACAGAAAAAGAAAAAGAAAAGGGGAAGGGTTTTACCCTTATCCTGCGCACTGGGCGAGGGATAGGCAGCGGGCCGGCCCAGCGGCTCAGCTGCGCGGGTGGCAGGGGCAACGTCGAAGGCGCCCTGGGCGGAGTACGCCTTCGCCGCACGTGAAGCGGGTTTGCTCCCGGCCCGTCTCCACTTAAACGGGCGGGGCCCACCCACCGGGTCACTGATGAGCGGGGCCCGGTGCTCAGGACGTCTCCTACCTCCCGCTCGAACAGAGCAGAGGCAGGAGAGGCGAGGCCGAGCGGGTGCCGGCGTTCTCCCCAGCATCACCGGCCATCCACGGTGATGGCCAGCACACCGACGGGTTCAGGAGGCCGAGACGCATCCGCCGAGGTGCGCCATGTCCACAGGGGTGGTCGGATGCGAGCGCACCATCGGCCGTGGCGGGCAAAGCTGACGGTGGTGATGGAACTCCATGGAACAGCCACGGGGAGGAGAGGGAGAAGCACGGGAGGGGCTCACGGTGATGGTGGTGGTGCTCTAGTGCGGTCCAGAGGGAAGGAGGAGGAGAGGTGGGTACGAATTTAGGTGGAGTCCGGCGGCTCGGCTCTGGCCATGGGGAGCGATGGAGGGCTCGGGGAGAGGTTTGGCTTCGTCCCGTGGGTCTTTGGGAGGGAGAGAGGGCGAGTGGTGAGGAGAGGAGGGCTCGGGGAGGCCCTTAAATAGGCGGGCGACGGTCCACCGAGGACTCGTGCGCCGGCGAGCTCGTTGCCGTCACTATGGGTCACAGGAGCTCGTCGCGGTGTGTCTGGGGCGTTCCTGGATTCGGTCCAGAGCTAGGGGAGAGAAGAGAGAGAGAGCAGGGGGCCAGGGGCACCTCGCATGTGAGCTTGCTCACTGGTGCACTCGGGCGAAGTTGAGCTCAAGGAGAATAGTGTAAGTGGTCAAAATGGTGATTTTTGAAAAGTGATAGAAGGTGTTTGATGCAAATTTGGGCAAGCAAATTAACTCCACTTGACATGATAATTAACAGGATCAAGTGTCACACATAATTGTGGTTGACCACCAAGTTTGAGTCCATTTTGAGAAAGTTGCCAATGCAACTTTTGTAAACCCTAGAAATCAGCAGAAATGGCTTTACCAACATTTAGTCATGCAAATCTATTCTCCTTGATGCACCACTTGGTGTAGGGTCATCATTTGAGGATTTGAACATGTCCACAAAAATTCAGATCAAAAGGACACAGTTGGCAATGTAGAGTTGTTCAAATTTGGTTCTGGACAGAAAGGGTTTTGGGGTACTTTGATCAAGATAACATTCTCTCCAACTTGTGCTATTTGGTTTAGATGCATTATTACACCATTTGAGCATGTGCACCAAGTTTGAGAGCATTTGGACATGTTTGATAGTGCAAAAATGTTCAAACTTGAAAAAGGACAGAAGTGGTTTTGAGAGGGTTTCATGGGGTTATACTATTCTCCATGACATGGTACTTGGCAAGATCATCAAAACTGTCATATGTGACATGTTAGAATTTTCTTGGATTTTTATGAAAATATTTCCTGTAGAAATATTTCAAATCCTTGAAATGAGCAGAAATGGTTTTGGGAGGTTTTGTCCAATATTTTGATCATGACCATGTGTTGAAACTCATATATATATGGAAAATATATGTCCATTGAGTCTCCCTAATTTTTCTCAAATTTTTTTAAAGCTTTAAAATAATTTTAACCTATTAAAGACCATTTCTGGCCTTAAGAAAAAGCCTTTAAATCAAATAGGAAAATAACTTTTAAAATTATATTTTTGTGGTTTCTCGGTATCCTATATCTAATAGGAGTCAAACATATTTTTGGAAAGATTTTTACTGCCCTGAATTAAGTACTTGCAGTACAAATCTTAATTCAGGGGTTTTGGGAAAACTAATTTTTGAAAATACTTTTTGGCCAAATTATTTTTGTAAGAAAATACTATATTGCTCTATACACATGGCATGATCGTTGGTTCAAGAGTTTGGAGCAAGGAGATGAAGTATAGGAGTTGGAGGATTTATTTGATTTTTAGAGCACTTGCAAACAACAGACAAAATCCAAACAAGGCAAGGTCCAAAACACTCAAAAGTTTTTGTCAAACCACATTTTATCATGATTTATTAGCCTAAGTGTTGTGGCATGAAAATCAGGGTGTGACAGACCTACCCCCCTTACAAGAATCTCGTCCCCGAGATTCCCAGACTAGGCACGGAAAGGAATACGGAAACTTGGATTTGGGGTAGTCTTCACGTCCTCATACTGCTTCTGCTTCCGTTTGGTGCTCCATTGAATCTTGAAGTACTCGATGGCATGGCTTCGTGTTTGTCGTCCTGCTTGATCCAGATTGCAATTGGGATCTCTCGCGTAGGTCATATTGGGCTGGAGGTCGATGGCTCGTGGTCGATGTCCTTGTAGAGACCGGGCTAGTTAGGAAGTTGGAAACGTTTCCGGAGTGTGATGCGTGGAAAACGTTGTGCACCATGGGTAACTCAGGTGGTAACTCTAGCTGGTAGCCATCTACTCTTCATATTGAGGTGATCTCGGAGGGGGCTGATGAACCTTGGTGTTGGTTCCCTTGGCATGGAAATGCTTGGTCCCATCGAGAGAAGTGGCTTGCAGATACACCTGGTCTTCAACGCGGACGTTTATTTCTTGGTGATGGTGGTTGGTATAGTTCTTCCTCCTTGGCATGGCAGTCTTCAAATGTTTCTTCACCAGCTCAGTGATTCTTCTTCCGTCTTCGGGTAGACAAGTATGTTACCAAAATAAGGATGACAACTATCTTGTCTAAGCACTCCATGAAAACTTTGTTCACGGGGTACATAAAGTAGGCTGGGGTTATTGGTGGTGGTCACGATTGAGTATGGTCCGAGGTGTTCTCGATTTAGAGTCAAGACCTATGGTAATGACCCGACCATGTTGTGGCTTAGTAGGGCTTAAGGGTTTCAAGGATTCTAGTGTGCGAGTGAACATTTTATTATCTTATCCTTAAGCATGGTTTCTGAGATGCCAATAGTCTATCTAGTCCTTCCAACAAATAACCTTATACCATCGAAAGCATCATCTCGTATAGGCCAAATCCAATCATCACTCATGATTTACCAAAGTCTCAGATAATTCCTCAGGGTCACTGATACAAACTCATGAAGTCATTTGTCCTCTATTCCTATATCCTCAAATTGGTCTTCCTTATGGCATCGTCAGTTCTTGTGCTATATTAGGGTGACAATGTGCTTGCTCACTACGTCCACTAGTTCCATAATGAGCCCAGTGATAAGCAAGGTTACGGAGACTTAACTGGTTCTCTTGCAATTCTATGGGTTAAGCACATGGTTAAGGACTCGAGCTGGGGTATCTCGTGAAGTATCGAAGGGTCTAAGAATGGGTTTCTA
>NC_041386.1:561902319-561975122 GCF_002162155.2 Triticum dicoccoides | reverse complement strand
AAACATGACTCTACGGGGTTTTACTTGGTCGAGGAGGCTGTAGAGAAGTTCTTCAGTGCTAGTTGGTCGCCGAAGTAGACTCCTTGGTGCATCTTGTCTTGCTGGTATTCAGTTAAGGAGAGAGATGATAGGGATAAGTAGCATAAAGGGGGATGCCTAAAGGGGGGTTCTATAGTGCAGGTGCAAACAACGGGTGGCAAAAAGGGCCAAACAAAAGAAACAAGGTAAGGAAGGTGATATAGTCGCATACTTGTTGCATAGGGCAAAAGTGCGACCTATATCAAAACACAAACAAATAAAAACAAGCAAGACACAATCATGGTTCTATTCGAACTATCATACGGACTCGACTGCGCATAGGGGGTACATGACTCATCCTACCCTAGGGGTTCTCAGACTCAGTAATCGTGCCTTGAGCCTTGTGCAGTCTTCTGAGTTTTCCTCAGGTGTTGCTACGTCTCTTGTAGTTGTTCGATGAAACGATCCAGGTTGAGCCTGAAGATTCTTCAACAACTTCTTGCCTGTTGAAGTGATGGGGTGAAGGTGGCTCCTCGTAGCAGGCATTGACTCGGTCTTCTGTTGTCTTCTTATTCATGACGATCTCGTTTTGTCTTCTAAGGTGTCGATGGTACCAGGTAGGTAATCCTTTATGCAATGACATTAACCAGGCATAGTAGAGATCCAACATGTCGGTTATGTTGATGACAACATTGACACCAAGAGCGGGGGATGAAGAGAACCGTTTTCCTGCTCACTATAGTGAGGCGGACCAAATGGCGAGGTTCTCATCCACCGGTGGTTGCCGATACAACAACGGTAGTGACAGGGTTACTCTATTAGCGATGTATATCATGATCTCGCATATCCTATGCCATGATCATCATAGGCTAACGTTGCATCATCCTGGGCAAATTCAAAGGTGTCACCATCCTCTGGGTCTTCATGTCCTCATTCTTCAAAGGCGTATCTTCTGTTGGCATCGTCTTGCTGTGGTGTTGCCAATCTTGTGTTCAGAAGAGGTGGGTGAGTGTTTGGCAAGATGTAATCCTTCTAGGCTACCCACGAGGATTACAAGGAATCCCGTGGTCAGGGGCTTGAGGGTGCTAGCGACCGTTTGCAATAGTTTTGAAGGGAAGAGATCGTTAGGGAAAGTATACCTTAGTTTTCAAAAAAACTGAGAAGGGAAGAGAAGTATAGATAGTTTTGAAAACTAGTAATAGTTTTGGAAATAGTTTTACCCTAACTAATGACCATGCTAACTAAGGCTTCCTACAATCAAGATGGCTCTGATACCAGCTCTGTGGGGACCCCGACTCATAAGTCGTGATCACCGAATGCACGTGTACAGTGATCCCAGAGATCAATGCTCACTGGACACACAGAAGCTGAATAACAAGAGTCTTACATCCATACATACCGTATTACACAAGTAGGACCATTATGGTCAAGTCTTGGTTATAACATTGCAGCGGAAATCTCCGTCGATAACTTGGACCCATGCCATCTGCCTTAACTCTACAGGCATTCTGACTGGGAAGCGTCCTAGCTCGCATGTTCGTCACCGAGGTACTCTTCTTCATATTATGTTCTTTCATGCCTGGCCAATAAAATAACCAGTGGCAAGCCAATGAGTACTTAGAATGTACTCGCAAGAAACCCATGTTTTGGTTCAAGATACAATGATGCATGATATAGGTAAAAAAATTGCGGAAAGCTAGTTTTTGAGTGCAATGACATGTTCAACAACTCGTAATACATACATCAGGAGAATTCAAATAACCAAGAGGACAGGTTACAGATATCAACACAAAGGGAGTGGGCTCCAACCCAACTCATCCATGTCAAGTCCTTTGACTTGACCCAAGTAGTTCTTCCCACACACACTGGTTTGTAAAAAAGTGGACGTAGCCCAAGAGCGGTTACCCAACTGTCCTTGACCGTGGACACGGCTATTCGAATAGTTTTACACTCTGCAGAGGTTGCACACTTTACCCACAAGATCTGGGGAACTTCCGTGTCATCCACGACCCGCGGTACCTCAAGTACCCGGGGTAAGCACCCGATCACTATCTTTCCCTAGACGACACTAACATAGAGTCAACTCGATTGGCAGTAACCCCCGTGCCCAACATTTCACATCTAAAATTGTGGAGCCTCGCTCCCATTTTCATAACATACCACAAGCACGGGGTACCAACAGTGTGTCTGGTGCCCTGTGAAGACAGTCATGGCCGCCCTACCTGGCACGACCCCGTCCCGAGAGAGAGCACCAACTCTCCCCCGTCACTAGTAATGCGGGCTCCAAGATAGTATCGGCCTAGGTAATCAATAATGCCCTTTCCCATACAAGGGTAGAGTGGTTGCGCATGTAAGGTTGGAATAACGGTCGCAACTTAAACCAATCCATTTTGAAAACAACACACACACTTGCCTCGGTACACCACTTTGTCATCAAGTGGCTACCCAACTCATCATCTCCCTCGGGCATAAGTGGCACCCGACGGGGTTTACGAAAAGTCCTTGTAAAATACTTTGTCTCCATCACCATGCATATTCCCATCCCTTTTGCGTAGCACTACTTAGCATCCTATCTACTCCACCGGCATAACCCTCATAAGGAGGTAGGGTCATGCACAATGCAAGTATCAACGAGGAAGTAACAGAGGCAACCCATCAAAGTGGTTACCATCTCATCATGATTCCGATGCAACACTAATAAAGTGCTATATGACATGCATAAAAAGGGTTTCATAAATATGGTCAAAGGGCTGCTTGCCTGTTTTAACAAAGTCTTCGAGGTCTTCAAATATCTCTGGTCCAACTCCAAGCATTTCGTCTACTTCGTCAATTATCGTCGAAAGCAACCATAATAAGCAACACAACAAGGCAGGAAATGAAAGTGCTCTAAAAATATTAATTTGACTTTTCTAGGACATCTCTGGTTATATGAAAATTAACCAGAGTGGTTTCATTGGAATTGGGTCAGTGGATATTTCTAAACATTTGGATATGATGGAATCAAGGGGTTTATGGAGTTGCAAGAGGTGTACAGAAATATTATTTTGAAAAATGAGAAAGGATACCCATTTAACAAGGCATGATTTTAGAAGCATCTTGGAGTTGGTTTCACTGGTTTTGGAGTTCAAATGATTTCTCTATGAATTTGCAAAGTTGGTTATATATGAAGAAATAGACCATTATTTGAGGTGATACAGAAAGTATTAGTAAAAATGTTCAAAAACTAAGTTTTGAACTTATAGACATCTAGGATTTTGAATCATGGAATTTGGATCAAAAATGGGCTCTCTGTGATTTTCTAAAGTTTATCACAGAAATGGAAAAATAGGATTTTGATAAATATTTCTGAGGAGAAAGTTTTTGGAAAAATGTGCAAATAGCACCATGTGATAGATCATGATTTGTGGATCCCCTAGAAATTTGAATCATCAAATTTGGATATCATTTGAATTATTTGTGGATTTTACAAGTTTACAGAAAAAGAAAAAGAAAAGGGGAAGGGTTTTACCCTTATCCTGCGCACTGGGCGAGGGATAGGCAGCGGGCCGGCCCAGCGGCTCAGCTGCGCGGGTGGCAGGGGCAACGTCGAAGGCGCCCTGGGCGGAGTACGCCTTCACCGCGCGTGAAGCGGGTTTGCTCCCGGCCCGTCTCCACTTAAACGGGCGGGGCCCACCCACCAGGTCACTAACGAGCGGGGCCCGGTGCTCAGGACGTCTCCTACCTCCCACTCGAACAGAGCAGAGGCAGGAGAGGCGAGGCCGAGCGGGTGCCGGCGTTCTCCCCAGCGTCACCGGCCATCCCCGGCGATGCCCAACACACCGGTGGGTTCAGGAGGCCGAGACGCATCCGTCGAGGTGCGCCATGTCCACAGGGGTGGTCGGATGCGAGCGCACCATCGACCGTGGCGGGCGAAGCTGGCGGTGGTGATGGAACTCCATGGAACAGCCATGGGGAGGAGAGGGAGAAGCACAGGAGGGGCTCGCGGTGATTGTGGTGGTGCTCTAGTGCGGTCCAGAGGGAAGGAGGAGGAGAGGTGGGCATGAATTTAGGCGGAGTCCGGCGGCTCGGCTCCGGCCGTGGGGAGCGATGGAGGGCTCGAGGAGAGGTTTGGCTTCATCCCGTGGGTCTCTGGGAGGGAGAGAGGGCGAGTGGTGAGGAGAGGAGGGCTCGGGGAGGCCCTTAAATAGGTGGGCGACGGTCCATCGAGGACTCGTGCGCCGGCGAGCTCGTTGCCGTCACCACGGGTCACAGTAGCTCGTCGCGGTGTGTCTGGGGCGTTCCTGGATTCGTTCCGGAGCTAGGGAGAGAAGAGAGAGAGCAGGGGGGCCAGGGGCACCGCGCGTGTGAGCTTGCTCACTGGTGCACTCGGGCGGCTGGCGCGCATGTGAGCAGGGGCAGGAGGAGGGAGAAGGAGGAGGGGGCCGACCGACTGTCGTGTTGAGGACGCCGAGGAGCATCGTCGGGTGCGCTGGGGAGGCCCGAGGTGGCCGGAGGTGCTTGGCAGGGGGCGGCTACAGTGCGGGAGCGCACTGTAGCGTGCTCCAAAGCGCCCAAATGGCATGCCATGGCATTTTATATGCCTTGTGGGCGCGGCCACTATTGTCTGGTAGCTCTAGAAGGGAGTAAAGAAAGGGGAGGAAGCACTGGATGCCATGGAGGGCCACTGGAATGAGGAGGAAGGTGAGAAAGGAGAAGAATGCTGCTATCCAGAAGGGTAAATGGGGGTGTTTCACCCCTCAATCATTAAGCTGAGGCCAGGGAAGAGTTACTGGAGATAGGAGAAGACTAGGAGGAGATGTGGTAAAAAGTTGAGCTCAAGGAGAATAGTGTAAGTGGTCAAAATGGTGATTTTTGAAAAGTGACAGAAGGTGTTTGATGCAAATTTGGGCAAGCAAATTAACTCCACTTGACATGATAATTAACAGGATCAAGTGTCACACATAATTGTGGTTGACCACCAAGTTTGAGTCCATTTTGAGAAAGTTGCCAATGCAACTTTTGTAAACCCTAGAAATCAGCAGAAATGGCTTTACCAAGATTTAGTCATGCAAATCTCTTCTCCTTGATGCACCACTTGGTTTAGTGTCATCATTTGAGGATTTGAACATGTCCACAAAAATTTAGATCAAAAGGACACACTTGGCAATGTAGAGTTGTTCAAATTTGGTTCTGGACGGAAAGGGTTTTGGGGTACTTTGATCAAGATAACATTCTCTCCAACTTGTGCCATTTGGTCTAGATGCATTATTACACCATTTGAGCATGTGCGCCAAGTTTGAGAGCATTTGGACATGTTTGACAGTGCAAAAATGTTCAAACTTGAAAAAGGACAGAAGTGGTTTTGAGAGGGTTTCATGGGGTTATACTATTCTCCATGACATGGTACTTGGCAAGATCATCAAAAATGTCATATGTGACATGTTAGAATTTTCTTGGATTTTTATGAAAATATTTCCTGTAGAAATATTTCAAATCCTTAAAATGAGCAGAAATGGTTTTGGGAGGTTTTGTCCAATATTTTGATCATGACCATGTGTTGAAACTCATATATATATGGAAAATATATGTCCATTGAGTCTCCCTAATTTTTCTCAAATTCTTTTAAAGCTTTAAAATAATTTTAACCTATTAAAGACCATTTCTGGCCTTAAGAAAAAGCCTTTAAATCAAATAGGAAAATAACTTTTAAAATAATATTTTTGTGGTTTCTAGGTATCCTATATCTAATAGGAGTCAAACATATCTTTGGAAAGATTTTTACTGCCCTGAATTAAGTACTTGCAGTACAAATCTTAATTCAGGGGGTTTTGGAAAACTAATTTTTGAAAATACTTTTTGGCCAAATTATTTTTGTAAGAAAATACTATATTGCTCTATACACATGGCATGATCGTTGGTTCAAGAGTTTGGAGCAAGGAGATGAAGTATAGGAGTTGGAGGATTTATTTGATTTTTAGAGCACTTGCAAACAACAGACAAAATCCAAACAAGGCAAGGTCCAAAACACTCAAAAGTTTTCATTAAACCACATTTTATCATGATTTATTAGCTTAAGTGTTGTGGCATGAAAATCAGGGTGTGATAGTGGATCACTGGACAGCGGTCAAGAACATTCTGAAATACGTGAAAAGGACTAAGGATATGTTTCTCGTTTATGGAGGTGACAAAGAGCTCGTCGTAAATGGTTACGTCGATGCAAGCTTTGACACTGATCCGGACGATTCTAAATCGCAAACCGGATACGTGTTTATATTGAACGGTGGAGCTGTCAGTTGGAGCAGTTCTAAACAAAGCGTCGTGGCGGGTTCTATGTGTGAAGCGGAGTACATAGCTGCTTCGGAAGCAGCAAATGAAGGAGTCCATATCCGATCTAGGTGTCATACCTAGTGCATCGGGTCCAATGAAAATCTTTTGTGACAATACTGGTGCAATTGCCTTGCCAAAGGAATCCAGATTTCACAAGAGAACCAAACACATCAAGAGACACTTCAATTCCATCTACGATCAAGTCCAGGTGGGAGACATAGAGATTTGCAAGATACATAAGGATCTGAATGTTGCAGACACGTTAACTAGGCCTCTCTCACGAGCAAAACATGATCAGCACCATGGCTCCAGGGGTGTTAGAATCATTACTGTGTAATCTATATTATTGACTCTAGTGCAAGTGGGAGATGAAGGAAATATGCCCTAGAGGCAATAATAAAGTTATTATTTATTTCCTTATTTCATGATAAATTTTTATTATTCATGCTAGAATTGTATTTTTAGATGAACAGGGAGGTTTCCCTCCCCGGTTCCATTACTTAGCATGAATCCAAAACGTGATCTTCAGTTATACAGCAGCTCACTTAGAGGAGCAGTTCAGCCTAAACGGCATTAAGAGAAAAAAGGGAAACCAGGGGAAACAGATCTTTGAAAAGATCAGGCGGCACGCAGGCCCGAAATTAGAGTATCACAAATCAGACTGAAATCTCCAGGTTTGTGTCCGCTTCCATCTCCGCAGCCCTTCTGAGCTTGAGTGGTGGCGCTGAGGCTGCTTGAGGAGACCAGCAGACAAGCGTCGAGATTGGGCTACTCAGCAAGTTTTTGCTCTTCAGGGCACTCTTCTTTGGAGAATGGAAACGCCAGTCATCGTCAGAGATCTTCAGCTTGCCCCACTGATTCACAACCCCATCATTCGTACAACCTCCCAGCATCAGCCACTCGCTATTCTCAGCGGCTGGAGCAAGAAGGCTGTAAGTGCTGTCAGGAAAATCTCCAGACGAGCTTTGCCATTTTCTGGCGCCAAGACCGCCCAGAACTTGAGGGTTCTGAGGATCAGCCTCCAAACCTGCAAGACCGATGTCCAAACGGTGTTGTTAAAGATAATAGAGTTCCTATACTTCCATAAACACCAGAGGATAGCCGATGAAACTATATTTAGAGCAGAATTTTTTCTATTAGATACCCAAAATCTGGCTACAGATTCATAGTCTATTCCCATCCGGACCTAAAAGTGGTCAGCCACAAACGACCAAATGTTTTTTGCTACGATACATTCAAAAAACAAGTGAGTGTTAGTTTCCTGTTCAAAGCAAAAGACGCAATCCAGAGGTTTAATGATGTGACTTTTCCTCAGGTTGTCTCTTGTCATCAACTTGTTATACGAGAAAAGCCATAAGAAAACGTGGATCTTCGGGGGCACATAAAGTTTCCACACCGCAGGGATAAAAACTGGTTGTACCCCACGAAAATTGATCACCTGATATAGAGAGCTTGATGAGTAAACACCTTTGCTTTCAAGCTGCCATATCAGTGAATCAATGTCCTCATAGAGAGCAATGCTTCTGGCGCACTCGACCAGGTGGTGCCATTGCTCCATGATTTTATCATCGAAGTTCCTTCTGAAAGTCAGCTTGAGAGTATCCCCATCCCAGACCTCTTTAATAGTTCTGGTTTGCTCATTACAGACTAAGTATATAGGCCAAAATTGGGTAGCTAGAGGGGAGGTCCCAAACCAGGTATCTTCCCAGAATCTAATCCTCTCACCATTACCTACCTTCCATCTAAATCCAAACTTCAGGTTTTGGATGATGGATTGGAATCCTTTCCAAAACCTAGAAGAGTTTGGAGTAGGGTTAACAGCAAAGAGATTAGGCTTCCCAGACAAATATTTTTGTTCTATGATGGATTTCCAAGGTTTCTCCCCTTCCTCATAGAATCTTTTGACCCAAGATCCTAAAAGGCAAGTGTTAACCTCTTGAAGGTTTGGAATTCCAAGACCTCCAAATTCTTTCTTTATACATATCATTTTCCAACTAGCAAGGTGAAGTTTTCTATGCCCTTAAAAGTCATTCCACAGGCAGTTAGCCATCTGGGAATTGATCATGTCTATGGCCCACTTAGGGAATTTGAAAAAATAAAGAAGGTAAATGGGGATGCTAGCTAGACATGCTTGAATGAGCACAAGCCTGTCTTTGTAGGAAAGTAGCTTCCCTCTCCATCCAGCAATCCTTTTCATGATCTTGTCTATAAGGGGTTGGATGTCCTCTCTTCTAAGTTTGTCATAGTGAAGGGGTATCCCTAGGTACTTAATAGGGAAAATCCCTTCGGTACATTCCAGTACATGAATGAAGCAATCAGTTTCATCCTTTTCCATGTTAATGGGGATCAATTCACTTTTACTGTAATTGATTCTCATCCCTGAAACCTTCTCAAAGCAGTTCAACACCATCTTCAGGTTTGAGGCATGCTGCAGGTTTTTATCTAGGAAGAGGATGGTATCATTTGTATATTGCAGGCAGATGATCCCTCCAGGGCAGACTTTATGGCAGAGCCCTACAATCATATCCTGATTGGCTGCCTTTATCAGCATTCTAGTGAGAGCATCTACTACTAGGTTAAATAACAGTGGGGAAATGGGGTCTCCCTGCCTGAGCCCTTTCCCTGTGAGAAAGAAGTCACTTTCATTGTTGTTCACCTTGACTCCAATGGACCCCCTATGGGTAATCTGCTTAATCCACTGTGTCCATCTCTCCCCGAAACCTCTAAACTTAAGTAGTTCCTCTAGGAATTCTAGGTTGACCTTGTCAAAGGCTTTTTCATAGTCTAGTTTTAACACCAATCCTTGTCTCTTGCTAGAGTGGATTGAGTGCAGCACCTCATGTGCTGTGACTACACTTTCTAAGATATACCTGCCTTTTAGGAAGGCAGATTGGTTACTAGCTACCAGCCTTTGCAGGATTTTTGAGAATCTGTTGGTGAGAACCTTAGTGAAAATCTTAAAGCTACAGTTCAAAAGGCTGATGGGCCTAAATTTCCTTATAGAGGAAGCATCTGTTTCTTTGGGGATTAGGGTCAGCATAGCAAAGTTAAGTCTGTGTATGTCAAACTTTCCATTGTGGAAGTCTGAAAACATACTCATCCGATCTTTCTTCACTAGTTCCCAAAAGTGTTGGTAGAAAAAGAAGGGGATCCCATCAGGCCCTGGGGCTCCATCAGAGTATGAGTCAAAAACAGCCTGTTTGACCTCCTCTTCTGAAAAAGGAGCTTCTAATGTGCTATTCTCCTCAGGAGTTACTTTTTCTCCCTCAGAGAAAAAGTTTTGGTTCATTTTGAAGCCATTCCTATTCTCTTTTTTGAACAAATCTTTGTAATAATCACTAGCAATTCTAAGCATCTCAGCATTATCAGTGACAGGACCTTCAGGTCCATCCAGAGAGTGGATGATAGTTTTCCTTCTTCTCTGGTTGGCCACAGCATTAAAATATGCAGTGTTCCTATCACCTTCTTTAATATCTCTATCCCTAGATCTCTGCTTTGCTTTAACCTCTTCCTGAAGCCAGATTTTCTGGAGCTCAGAGTGGATGAATCTAATTCTAGAAATTTCAGCTTCAGAAAGGTTTGTGGCTTCAGACTTGATATCAAGCTTATCAAATTCCTCTAAGAGGATATTTTTTTGTATCTTCTAAGTTGGGCCTCCTCATTGGAGCTCCACCCCTTAGTGATTTTCCTGAGTTTTCTAATTTTAATTTGCCAGTTCTCAATATGGGAGGAGGCATTAGTGGTCTCATTCCAAATTCTAGTAACTAGATTGGAGAAGTCTTCTCTTAGGAGCCACCATTTCTCCATTTTATAACTACTACACTTAGGGGTTTGGTTTAAACCAGACTCCCAAATTAAAGGAACATGGTCACTCCCACACCTAGGCAAAGCCCTACAGGATGCCATGGGGAAGATCATGTCCAACTCAGTACTACAGAAAAGCCTATCTATGGTAGACATGATTAGGTCCACCTGATTGTTGGCCCAGGTGAATCTCCTGCTGAACAGCTTAATCTCAAGCAAGCTCCAGATCTCAACCCAGGCATTGAAATTATCACTCCATCTATGGTTAATATTTCCATTACTTTTATCCTTGGCATATCTCACTAGGTTAAAATCTCTCCCTATAAGGGTGGGAAGGGGGTCTTCTAAAAACAAGGTATGAAGCTCAGAGAGAAATTCCTCCTTCCCTTCTTCATAAGGAGAACCATAGACAATAATGACTCTAAATGGATTATCAGTAGTTTTCAACTTCACAACACAACTAACAGAGGATTCTAAGTTGGACCAGGAGACAACTTCTAAGATGTCCAGGTCCGCTCCCATCAGGATGCCCCCAGCAGAGCCTTGGGCTGGTAGGTGATGCCAGGAAAAATTTCTATTACCTACCAGAGATTTTAGGAAGGAGTCAGAAAACTCCTTTTTCTTAGTTTCTTGGAAACCTACAATGGAAGCATGGGTTTTAGCCATAGTTTCCAGGATCAAAGCTTTCCTACCAGGGGCAGCAATCCCTCTCACATTCTAGAACAGGGCATTCATGTAACAAGTCTAGTTCTGGGGTGCTTGCCCCTTTTATTCTTACAAACCAAATACCACACTTCACTATTGTTACCATCAGCATCATGAATACCCTGTTCTAGAATGTGAGAGGGATTGCTGCCCCTGGTAGGAAAGCTTTGATCCTGGAAACTATGGCTAAAACCCATGCTTCCATTGTAGGTTTCCAAGAAACTAAGAAAGAGGAGTTTTCTGACTCCTTCCTAAAATTTCTGGTAGGTAATAGAAATTTTTCCTGGCATCACCTACCAACCCAAGGCTCTGCTGGGGGCATCCTGATGGGAGCGGACCTGGACATCTTAGAAGTTGTCTCCTGGTCCAACTTAGAATCCTCTGTTAGTTGTGTTGTGAAGTTGAAAACTACTGATAATCCATTTAGAGTCATTATTGTCTATGGTTCTCCTTATGAAGAAGGGAAGGAGGAATTTCTCTCTGAGCTTCATACCTTGTTTTTAGAAGACCCCCTTCCCACCCTTATAGGGGGAGATTTTAACCTAGTGAGATATGCCAAGAATAAAAGTAATGGAAATATTAACCATAGATGGAGTGATAATTTCAATGCCTGGGTTGAGATCTGGAGCTTGCTTGAGATTAAGCTGTCCAGCAGGAGATTCACCTGGGCCAACAATCAGGTGGACCTAATCATGTCTACCATAGATAGGCTTTTCTGTAGTACTGAGTTGGACATGATCTTCCCCATGGCATCCTGTAGGGCTTTGCCTAGGTGTGGGAGTGACCATGTTCCTTTAATTTGGGAGTCTGGTTTAAACCAAACCCCTAAGTGTAGTAGTTATAAAATGGAGAAATGGTGGCTCCTAAGAGAAGACTTCTCCAATCTAGTTACTAGAATTTGGAATGAGACCACTAATGCCTCCTCCCATATTGAGAACTGGCAAATTAAAATTAGAAAACTCAGGAAAATCACTAAGGGGTGGAGCTCCAATGAGGAGGCCCAACTTAGAAGATACAAAAAAATATCCTCTTAGAGGAATTTGATAAGCTTGATATCAAGTCTGAAGCCACAAACCTTTCTGAAGCTGAAATTTCTAGAATTAGATTCATCCACTCTGAGCTCCAGAAAATCTGGCTTCAGGAAGAGGTTAAAGCAAAGCAGAGATCTAGGGATAGAGATATTAAAGAAGGTGATAGGAACACTGCATATTTTAATGTTGTGGCCAACCAGAGAAGAAGGAAAACTATCATCCACTCTCTGGATGGACCTGAAGGTCCTGTCACTGATAATGCTGAGATGCTTAGAATTGCTAGTGATTATTACAAAGATTTGTTCAAAAAAGAGAATAGGAATGGTTTCAAAATGAACCAAAACTTTTTCTCTGAGGGAGAAAAAGTAACTCCTGAGGAGAATAGCACATTAGAAGCTCCTTTTTCAGAAGAGGAGGTCAAACAGGCTGTTTTTGACTCATACTCTGATGGAGCCCCGGGGCCTGATGGGATCCCCTTCTTTTTCTACCAACACTTTTGGGAACTAGTGAAGAAAGATTGGATGAGTATGTTTTCAGACTTCCACAATGGAAAGTTTGACATACACAGACTTAACTTTGCTATGCTGACCCTAATCCCCAAAGAAACAGATGCTTCCTCTATAAGGAAATTTAGGCCCATCAGCCTTTTGAACTGTAGCTTTAAGATTTTCACTAAGGTTCTCACCAACAGATTCTCAAAAATCCTGCAAAGGCTGGTAGCTAGTAACCAATCTGCCTTCCTAAAAGGCAGGTATATCTTAGAAAGTGTAGTCACAGCACATGAGGTGCTGCACTCAATCCACTCTAGCAGGAGACAAGGATTGGTGTTAAAACTAGACTATGAAAAAGCCTTTGACAAGGTCAACCTAGAATTCCTAGAGGAACTACTTAAGTTTAGAGGTTTTGGGGAGAAATGGACATAGTGGATTAAGCAAATTACCCATAGGGGGTCCATTGGAGTCAAGGTGAACAACAGTGAAAGTGACTTCTTTCTCACAGGGAAAGGGCTCAGGCAGGGAGACCCCATTTCCCCACTGTTACTTAACCTAGTAGTAGATGCTCTCACTAGAATGCTGATAAAGGCAGCCAATCAGGATATGATTGCAGGGCTCTGCCCTGAAGTCTGCCCTGGAGGGGTCATCTGCCTGCAATATGCAGATGATACCATCCTCTTCCTAGATAAAAACCTGCAGCATGCCTCAAACCTGAAGATGGTGTTGAACTGCTTTGAGCAGGTTTCAGGGATGAGAATCAATTACAGTAAAAGTGAATTGATCCCCATTAACATGGAAAAGGATGAAACTGATTGCTTCATTCATGAACTGGAATGTACCGAAGGGATTTTCCCTATTAAGTACCTAGGGATACCCCTTCACTATGACAAACTTAGAAGAGAGGACATCCAACCCCTTATAGACAAGATCATGAAAAGGATTGCTGGATGGAGAGGGAAGCTACTCTCCTACAAAGGCAGGCTTGTGCTCATTCAAGCATGTCTGGCTAGCATCCCCATTTACCTTCTTTATTTTTTCAAATTCCCTAAGTGGGCCATAGACATGATCAATTCCCAGATGGCTAACTGCCTGTGGAATGACTTTGAAGGGCATAGAAAACTTCACCTTGCTAGTTGGAAAATGATATGTATAAAGAAAGAATTTGGAGGTCTTGGAATTCCAAACCTTCAAGAGGTTAACACTTGCCTTTTAGGATCTTGGGTCAAAAGATTCTATGAGGAAGGGGAGAAACCTTGGAAATCCATCATAGAACAAAAATATTTGTCTGGGAAGCCTAATCTCTTTGCTGTTAACCCTACTCCAAACTCTTCTAGGTTTTGGAAAGGATTCCAATCCATCATCCAAAACCTGAAGTTTGGATTTAGATGGAAGGTAGGTAATGGTGAGAGGATTAGATTCTGGGAAGATACCTGGTTTGGGACCTCACCTCTAGCTACCCAATTTTGGCCTATATACTTAGTCTGTAATGAGCAAACCAGAACTATTAAAGAGGTCTGGGATGGGGATACTCTCAAGCTGACTTTCAGAAGGAACTTCGATGATAAACTCATGGAGCAATGGAACCACCTGGTCGAGTGCGCCAGAAGCATTGCTCTCTATGAGGACATTGATTCACTGATATGGCAGCTTGAAAGCAAAGGTGTTTACTCATCAAGCTCTCTATATCAGGTGATCAATTTTCGTGGGGTACAACCAGTTTTCATCCCTGCGGTGTGGAAACTTTATGTGCCCCCGAAGATCCACGTTTTCTTATGGCTTTTCTCGTATAACAAGTTGATGACAAGAGACAACCTGAGGAAAAGTCACATCATTAAACCTCTGGATTGCGTCTTTTGCTCTGAACAGGAAACTAACACTCACTTGTTTTCTGAATGTATCATAGCAAAAAACATTTGGTCGTTTGTGGCTGACCACTTTCAGGTCCGGATGGGAATAGACTATGAATCTATAGCCAGATTTTGGGTATCTAATAGAAAAAATTCTGCTCTAAATATAGTTTCATCGGCTGTCCTCTGGTGTTTGTGGAAGTATAGGAACTCTATTATCTTTAACAACACTGTTTGGACATCGATCTTGCAGGTTTGGAGGCTGATCCTCAGAACCCTCAAGTTCTGGGCGGTCTTGGCGCCAGAAAATGGCAAAGCTCGTCTAGAGATTTTCCTGACAGCACTTACAGCCTTCTTGCTCCAGCCGCTGAGAATAGCGAGTGGCTGATGCTGGGAGGTTGTACGAATGATGGGGTTGTGAATCAGTGGGGCAAGCTGAAGATCTCTGACGATGACTGGCGTTTCCATTCTCCAAAGAAGAGTGCCCTGAAGAGCAAAAACTTGTTGAGTAGCCCAGTCTCGACGCTTGTCTGCTGGTCTCCTCAAGCAGCCTCAGCGCCACCACTCAAGCTCAGAAGGGCTACGGAGATGGAAGCGGACACAAACCTAGAGATTTCAGTCTGATTTGTGATACTCTAATTTCGGGCCTGCGTGCCGCCTGATCTTTTCAAAGATCTGTTTCCCCTGGTTTCCCTTTTTTCTCTTAATGCCGTTTAGGCTGAACTCCTCCTCTAAGTGAGCTGCTGTATAACTGGAGATCGCGTTTTGGTTTCATGTTGAGTAATGGAACCGAGGAGGGAAACCTCCCTGTTCATCTAAAAAGAAA
The DNA here is from genome assembly GCF_002162155.2 of Triticum dicoccoides. Taxonomy (NCBI): domain Eukaryota; kingdom Viridiplantae; phylum Streptophyta; class Magnoliopsida; order Poales; family Poaceae; genus Triticum; species Triticum dicoccoides. The sequence goes on along the minus strand of NC_041386.1, from coordinate 561,960,091 downwards.
AATACAGAGGGAAACATGAGGGGATAATCATACTATTGTTGTTCTGGAGGTATTAGCCGCAAGTCAGTCGAGCTCGTTGGTCGCAAGGGAGGCAGGCGAGCCAGTCCGGGCGGCGCTGAGCAAAGGGGCGGTTGACCAGGGGAGAGCTACTGCAGGGCGTCTGATCCAGCCGAGATCCAGCGAGAGCTGCTGCAGGATTGACCAGCCGAGATCCAGGGAGGAGGAGGCCGACGGGCGGAAGGCGCCGAGCGGCGGGTGGCGGAGCAAGGTTAGAGGGAGAGGGGAGCGGCAGGGAGGCGCTGGCGTGGGATGCTTCGTCGCGCCGCCATGATGTGGCTGCTGGATGCAGCCAACGCTCGGGTCATGCGGCGGTGGAATAGGGGATCGAGGTACGACTCGGGTCGCTATGATTTTTTTAGGACCAGGGTCCGGCGCGTGAAAAGGAAAGAGGAAAAGGACCGTGGGAAAAAGGAGCGAGCGAAATAGAAAAATGATCCGAGGAAAAGAGGAGGAGATCTCGCGCGGTGCAACCCACCAGGGCGTCTGATCCATCGCGCGGACGTGGACGTGCTCCACCAGATAGCGTATATTACTTTTTTCTGAAAGTCTGATAGCGTATATTATTGAAATATGTCCACGCAATTTTTTTACTAAAATATGTGATCGACATAGCCCTTCTTTTTTTGTTTGAAAGAAGATGCTAATTCTATTGACCAAACTTTGATTATCTGCAACTTGTAAACCACAAATCCAAATGACCTAATTATTTTTTTTAATTAAACTAATTCTTATATAGTAATTTTGTTGCATACTTTTACCTACTTAAGTAGTGTAGGTAGCATATGTCGCCCAACAATCGACATGTATCAACATCCTGCACCACCCATGTGATCACTAACGTCGCCTCCGATGATTGGGTCGCCCTTGACGACCGAGTCGACTCTGGTCGCGGCTCCGTCGAAAGCTTCCAAGACCGTGCGCTCCATTCCTGAGCCCTCCGTCCATCTACCCGGGAGTCGTTGTAATAAATCAATATAAATAAGAAATGTACAAATACGCAAATTTTTGACATATCCCAACCTAAGACGACACGGCTTGCTCGCCCCCTTGCGTGTGGATCCAATGTAGGACAGATCCGACAGGGAAAGGCGTCGGGATGCAGGGTTGTTTAATTTACATAGGTGAATCTCTATGCTTGTCGTTTGAACAAAAGCGGCATAATTATGTTGGACCTGCTCTGGTGTGGACAAACCCTCGACGGATTGTTCGGTAAAATGAAAGATGCTGAGATCACCCCATCTCAAGGTCGGAATGTAAGATCGAGACTAACATAGATCGACCGTCTCATCGACCCATCCCATCAGTTCTTATGTTTCGAGACAAGAGTATAACCTGATAGTTTTAAAGTGAGGGTCGCATGAGGTTTCTATGACATGTAGTTCAGAACTGGCCAAATTTTTCCTGCTTTGACCGACAGTTGACCAAGGCACAAATTTTTGACATATCCCAACCTAAGTGTAGATCCATGATGAGACAACAGCTTTCTAATTGGCTGCGGGTGGTTGGCGGACCGGGGTTGCGGCGGATGGGTTGAACCACCTTCGTACATCACCTACATAGTCCGTTCATTGGTTGACGGTGAAGGCGTCTGTGGACGTCGTGTTCCTCCCACTCCTCCAATCTTACTCTGGGTGAAAACTTGATCTTCGAATCGGACTGTGGCGACGTTCGTGGTTGTGCCCTTTCTGGAGGCATCGTCTTGGAGTCCTCGGTACGGCATGTCCATCGCACATCTTCCAAGATGATCGCTCCTCGTGTTGGTGGTCTCCGTCGGCTCTAAACGGATCCCTTTTTTGCACATCTTATAGGTGCTTGGTAGTCGTTGAGGTTGTGTGTCGGTGCCCGTCATTCATGTATCTTGCCTTGGGTGTGTGTGGCGTCCGTTTGTATCGATTGCTTCAATGTATGTGATGGTTGTTTTACAATATAAACATGGTTTTCCTTGGATTGGATTATATTGGATCGGCGTCGTCCTCGCACTAGAAGCACCGGTGAGTTTGGTAGCTCGGGAGAGCTAGTTACGGTTAGATAGCTAGATCAGTTAGCTAGGGTTTGCTAGTTGGAAAATGCCGAATATATGTGGTGGCATTGGATTATGTTGGATCGGCATCGTCCTCACACTAGAATCCCCGGTGAGTTGGTAGCCTAGGAGCGCTGGTTACGGTTAGCTAGCCAGATCAGTTAGCTAGGGTTTGCTCATTGGGAAATGCCAAATATATTGGTGTGAAGACGTCAAGGCAGCGGTGTAGACCATGTGCCCCACACAGTATGACTTGAAGGGGCGATGCAGCGGCAGCGCGAGGGTCGATGCAGCCGTTGGGACCATGTGCCGCGAGGCTACGACCCGAAGGGGTGATGCAGTGGCGGCGGGCGAGCCGGTGCAGCCATGGGGGGACCACGGGACAGTGGCAGCCCGATGCTCGATCTATGGAGGGTCGCACTGTACTCGGGAGAGTCTTCACGGGACCTGCGGCGGTGCGCGCCACCGACGGGCCAGATCGGTCGCACGGTGTAGATGAGGCGGATCGTGGGCAGGTGGGCCCGCGCGAGGTCGACGACGCCACTTGGTGGAGGCGGGGTGGCGGCGGAGTCCAAGATGAAGCCGGCTACGATGGATGGCGCTGGACGACGTGCAGACGAGCGTGTCAGCCCGGGCAGCAAGGCTCGAGTGACCAACGCAGCAGTCGCTCCCAAGCTGAGGCAGCTAGCAAGCACGACGCAGCCGGTGAACCCAACGCATCTGGCTATCCTATATTTCCAATCCAATCATGATACTTGACATGATTAACATGGTGATCCCCTATCTATGTGTGTATAAACTAGTTGATCTAGGTTAGAGATGATGATGAGATAGATGAGCCATGGCTCTATTCTCCCCATATGTGTGGAAACCACAACACCTTCGATGGAGACGATCTATATATGTTCTTGGTGTAGGTATTTTCATGCGAGATTCTAGTATGCCCTGATAGCTACTATTTCTGCCATGTGATTCTCACAATGCCAATCTTTCCCTTGCAAGGTTCTACTTCGGCGTGGTCATCGGGTCTTCCTTGGACTGGATTATATGGATCGGCGTTGCCCTCGCACTAGAAGCCCGGGTGAGTTGGCAGCCCGGGAGCGACGGTTACGGTTAGCTAGCTAGATCAGTTACCTAGGGTTTGCTAGTTGGAAAATGCCGAATATATGTGGTGGCATTGGATTTTGGTTGTATGATTAACATGATGATCCCCTATGTATGTATGTATGCATGTATGTATGTATGTATGCATGTATGTATGTATGTATGTATGTATGTATGTATGTATGTATGTATAAACTACTTGTTGATCTTGTGTCGACTACGTACTCTCCCCACCATCACAACAGTCATGTACGATTGGCAGTGACGCGGACATCTATCTGGGCTAGTCAACGAAATAACCTTTTACGAACAAATTTTAGTAATATCATTTTCAGCAGCAGATATATTTCATGTTGATTCAAAATATATTTTTTCCAATTTATTTCATTATTCTAAATGTTTTCCTTCAAAAATTTGCTTTCCAACCTGAGGGAGTCCTGGATTAGGGGGTGTCCGGGTAGCCGGACTATAACCTTTGGCCGGACTCTTGGACTATGAAGATACAAGATTGAACACTCCGTCTCGTGTCCGGATGGGACTTTCCTTGGCGTGGAAGGCAAGCTTGGCGATACGAATATGTAGATCGCCTCCCATTGTAACCGACTCTGTGCAACCCTAGCCCTCTCCGGTGTCTATATAAACCGGAGGGTTTTAGTCCATAGGACGAACAACAATCATACCATAGGCTAGCTTCTAGGGTTTAGCCTCTCTGATATCGTGGTAGATCCACTCTTGTACTACCCATATCATCAATATTAATCAAGCAGGAGTAGGGTTTTACCTCCATCGAGAGGGTCCGAACCTGGGTAAAAACATTGTGTCCCTTGTCTCCTGTTACCATCCGCCTAGACGCACAGTTCGGGACCCCCTACCCGAGATCCGCCGGTTTTGACACCGACATTGGTGCTTTCATTGAGAGTTCCTCTGTGTCGTCATCTTTAGGCCCGATGGCTCCTCCGATCATCAACGGCAATGCGGTCCAGGGTGAGACTTTTCTCCCCGGACAGATCTTCGTATTCGGCGGCTTTGCACTGCGGGCCAATTCGCTTGGCCATCTGGAGCAGATTGAAAGCTACGCCCCTGGCCATCAGGTCAGATTTGGAAGTTTGAACTACATGGCCGATATCCACGGAGACTTGATCTTCGACGGATTCGAGCCACAGCCGGGCGCACCGCACTGTCACGACAGGCATGATTTAGCTCTGCCACCGATCAGTGCCCTGGAGGCCGCACCCGCATCCGCTCCGTCCTTTAGCTCAGAGTCGACTGCACCGATCAAGGACGGGTGGTTAGACCCCGCCCCGGGGGCCGCAGTCTCAACAGCGATCAAGCCGAACACCAGTCTTATCCTCTGCGAAGCCCGTGACTCCAGGGTGCCGGACTCTTCTCCGGACTCCGAACCCTCCGCGCCCCTGCCAATCGAATCCGATTGGGCGTCGATCATGGAATTCACCACCGCGGACATCTTCCAGCACTCGCCCTTCGGTGACATTCTGAATTCATTAAGGTCTCTCTCTTTGTCAGGAGAGTCCTGGCCGAATTATGACCGGCAGGATTGGGATGCGGACGACGAAGAAATTCGATGCCCACCCACCACCCACTTTGTAGCCACTGTCGATGATTTAATTGACATGCTAGACTTCGACTCCGAAGACATCGACGGTATGGACGACGATGTAAGAGACGAACAGGAACCAGCGCCTACAGGGCACTGGAAAGCCACCTCGTCATACGATGTATATATGGTGGATACACCCAAAGAAGGCAATGGCGATGGAACAGCGGGGGATGACCCCTCCAAGAAGCAACCCAAGCGCCGGCGTCAGCGGCACCACTCTAAGTCCCGCCAAAGCAAAAATGGTGATACCAGCATGGGAAATAACAACACCCCGGATAGTGCCGAAGACAACTCCCTCCAGTAAGATTCAGCGCAGGAGGATGGAGAAGCCAGCCCCTCTAAGAGAGCGGCAGACAGAGAGGAAGAGGATGATAATCACATGCCTCCCTCCGAAGACGAGGCAAGCCTCGGCGACGACGAATTTGTCGTGCCTGAGGATCCCGCCGAACAAGAGCGCTTTAAGCGCAGGCTTATGGCCACGGCGAGTAGCCTTAGTAAAAAATAGCAACAGCTTAGAGCTGATCAAGATTTGCTAGCCGACAGATGGACTGAAGTCCTTGCGGCCGAGGAATACGAACCGAACGCCCCTCCAAGAGCTACCCAAAGCGCAGGTTGCTACCCCGATTAGAGGAGGAAGCACTTAAACCTACATCACCAGCGCATGATGCGGCTGACCGGCCACCTCGCGGCCGCGATAGAGAGGCCTCTCGGCCCTCCACTCAAGACGCTCCCCGGCGTCGCTCAAAAAATACCAAGGCACGGGGAAATGCGCCAGACCTGCGAGATATGTTGGAGGACAAGGCAAGGCAAACAAGATTGATCTACGGATCACGCCGGCGCCCCGCGACATGAGACGATAACCGTCACGCAGGATATAGTAAATCCGGCTGGGCCGAACACAACAAACAAAGTTCATTTGAGCTACGTCGTGACATAGCCCAGTACAGAGGTGTCGCGCACCCACTATGCTTCACAGATGAAGTAATGGATCATCAAATCCCAGAGGGTTTCAAACCCATAAACATTTAATCATACGATGGCACAACAGATCTTGCGGTATGGATCGAGGACTATCTCCTTCATATCCACATGGCCCGTGGTGATGATCTACACGCCATCAAATACCTCCCACTCAAGCTTAAAGGACCAGCTTGGCATTGGCTTAACAGCTTGCCAATAGAATCAATTGGTTGTTGGGAGGACCTGAAAGCCGCATTCCTCAACAATTTCCAGGGCACTTATGTGCGACCACCAGACGCCGATGACCTAAGCCACATAATTCAGCAGCCAGAAGAATCTGCCAGACAATTCTGGACATGGTTCATAACCAAGAAAAATCAAATCGTTGACTGTCCAGACGCAGAGGCCCTAGCAGCCTTCAAACACAACATCCGTGACGAGTGGCTTGCCCGGCACCTTAGACAGGAAAAGCCGAAATCTATGGCAGCCCTCACGACACTCATGACCCGCTTTTGCGCGGGAGAAGACAGCTGGCTGGCTCGCAGAAATAACATGACCAAGAGCCCTGGTAATTCGGATACCAAGGACAGCAATGGCAGGTCGCGTCGCAACAAGCACAAGCGCCGCATTAACAGCGACAATACTGAGAATACGACAGTTAATGCCGGATTCAGAGGCTCTAAACCCGGTCAGCGGAAAAAGCCATTCAAAAGAAATACTACGGGCCCGTCCAGTTTGGACCGTATACTCGATCGCTCGTGCCAGATACATGGCACCCCCGAAAAACCAGCCAATCACACCAACAGGGATTGTTGGGTGTTCAAGTAGGCCGGCAAGTTAAATGCCGAAAACAGAGACAAGGGGCTACATAGCAACGACAAGGAGGAGCCCCGGCCGCTGAACAATAGTGGACAGAAGGGCTTCCCCCCACAAGTGCGGATGGTGAACATGATATACGCAACCCACATCCCCAAAAGGGAGCGGAAGCGTGCACTCAGGGACGTATATGCGTTGGAGCCAGTCGCCCCAAAGTTCAACCCATGATCCTCCTACCGATCACTTTCGATCGAAGGGACCACCCCACTAGCATCCGCCATGGCGGATTCGCCGCATTGGTCCTAGACCCAATCATTGACGGATTTCACCTCACTAGAGTCCTTATGGACGGCGGCAGCAGCCTGAACCTGCTTTATCAGGATACAGTGCAGAAAATGGGCATAGATCCCTTAAGGATTAAACCCACTAAAACGACCTTTAAAAGGCGTCATACCAGGTGTAGAGGCCAACTGTACAGGCTCAGTTACACTTGAAGTGGTCTTCGGATCCCCGGATAATTTCCGAAGCGAGGAGTTAATCTTCGACATAGTCCCGTTCCGCAGTGGCTATCACGCACTGCTCGGACGAATCGCATTCGCAAAGTTCAATGTAGTGCCGCACTACGCATACCTTAAGCTCAAGATGCCAGGCCCTCGAGGAGTCATTACGGTCAATGGAAACACCGAACGCTCTCTCAGAACGGAGGAGCATATGGCGGCCCTGGCAGCGGAAGTACAAAGCAGCCTCTCAAGGCGATTCTCCAGTCCGGCTATTAAACATCCAGACACCGTTAAGCGCGCCCGGAGTAACCTACAACAAGAACGCCTGGCACGTTCCGAGCAAGCGTAGCAATGCGGCCCCAACCCCAGCCCTCGCGAAACTGCGAAACCAGTACTACGCGTACATAATTACGCTCTGGAAATACCATGGGCGTAGGGGAACGGGCACGACCACGGCACGCCCAAAAATGCGGCTCAACCGCATTAAGGGCTCCCGATTTTGTCATATTTTCTTTCAGGACTTCACTCTCCGGAAGGCATGTCCGGCAATACAATCGCCAAACACACGATGCAACAACCAAGGAGGTAGGAAGCTACGTCGAATGCCCAGGTGGTCTCTATAACGAGCAAAATACCTGGCTTACATACCGTCCCGCAGCTCGCCCCTAGAGGGGGACATGTCAAATAGTCCCATCTCTTGCTTATCACACTATTTGTATCGTTCTGCTTTTACTGCAGCCTTTTTGAATAAACAATGCTTAGCTTCAGCTTATTATCGCATTCTGTATTTATTCGCTTATATATATATATATATATATATATATATATATATATATATATATATATATATATATATGTTCAGTTATGACATTATTCACCCGTACACTTTGGTACGGCCAATATGCCAGGGGCTCAAGCACCCCATAATACGACATGATAAGTCCGAACACTTTCACAAGTGCGGCACTCCGAACTTATAGCATTATATGCACAACTCTGAATCATGTCTTTGGTCAATAGTTGGGTTTGCCCGGCTCCTATGTTTTGGTACCTTACGTTCCGCTATATCGGCTAAGGTAGAGCTGGGAGAACTACTGCGATTGTGCCCTAGTTGAGCTGGGCTAAGCACCTCAGTAGAGAAAGCTAAAACTGACTGTCATGATAAGGCAAGAGCTGGTCGCTGTTCGTGAGGTTTCGAGTCCTTAAAGACTTATGCCGCTTAGAGCGAGGAGCCGGCTTCGTCCGGCCTAGCCGTGGATAGCGCCCCGAACTCGGTCTTTCGAATACTAGGGGCTTCGCCGAAATTTAAAATTATAGAATTCTATGGCTAAGTGAGAGTGTTCAAGCATTATAGTCCGATTGCCTTGTTCGTTGCGCCGAGCGCCTCCCTCGAAGGACCCAAGAATGGGAAAAAGAGCGCTCAGGTTTATCCCGAACACCCCAGCACTCGTAGCTCGGGGGCAGAAGCCGACGACTCGCCATCTCTCAGATTTAATAAACGGCTGCACAGAAGGTAATATTTTAAATTCAAAAGCGTTGCTTAGCGCATATGAACAAGTTTTCAGCGCACAGGATAACACGAGCGAGTTTACTCAAAAATTACATCCTTGGAACATTCATACGCCATAAGGCAGGCACCCTTCAGGACGCCCTCATAATACATCTCAGGTTTGCGATGCTCCTTGCCCTGCGGTGGCCCGTCCTTCACAAGCTTCTCAGCATCCATCTTGCCCTAGTGCACTTTAGCACGGGCAAGGGCCCTACGGGCACCCTCGATGCATACGGAGCACTTGATGACTTCAAGCCGTGCACAGGCATCCACCAGCCGCCTCACCAGCCCGAAGTAGCTCCCAGGCATGGCCTCCCCAGGCCACAGCCGGACTATGAGACCCCTCATGGCCTGTTCGGCCACCTTATGGAGCTCGACCAGCTGCTTCAGCTGGTCGCTCAAGGGCACCGGGTGTCCAGTCTCAGCATACTGAGACCAGAACACCTTCTCCGTCGAGCTCCCCTCCTCGGCTCGGTAGAAGGCAGCGGCATCTGACACGCTGCGGGGCAAATCTGCGAATGCTCCTGGAGAGCTCCGGACTCGGGTAAGTAACAAGTAATTCACTTTCACATGCTTGCTTTGTATAATGAATGCCTTACCCACCGCTATCTCTTCATCGCCTCAATTTCCTGGAGGGCTTTTTGGGCTTCGGCCTTGGCAGACTTGGCGCTATCAAGGGCTGCCGCGAGCTCGGACTCTCGCGTCTTTGAATCAAACTCCAAACTCTCGTGTTTCTTCACGAGAGCCTGGAGCTCTTGCTGCACCTCCTTCACCCACGCCTCCTACTTTCCTCGCTCGGCGCGCTCCGTGGCCGCATTATCTTCGGCCTCGGACAGCGCTTGCTTTAGGGCCGCCACCTCGGTCGTGGCCCCTAACATTTTCACGATGATCCTGTCACTTTTTGCAACCACATTTTTTTAATATATACTTATAAAAGGTATTACTTACCTTCCTTCTACTCGAGATGCTTCTTGGCAAGGCCGAGCTTTTTCTCGGACCGCTCGAGGTTCTGCTTCAGCATGTTCACCTCTGCCGTTAGTGCGGCAGAGGACAGCAGCGCAGCCTGCACACCCATGTTGACATACTAATGTTAGAGTCCTGCGGATATTTTTAGATCCTCAATTCGGCTTTTCTTTCCGAACACCGAACCGAGCATCAGGGGCTACTGTCTATGCGGTAATATTTCATATATATTTTACATACCTCAAAGCCTGTTAGCAGGCTGGCACATGCTTTAGTCAGCCCGCTCTTGGCGGACTGAACCTTCTGGATTACCGCACTCATAATAGTGTGGTGCTCCTCGTCGATGGAGGCGCCGTTAAGCACCTCCAGCAGATTGTCCGGCGCCTCCGGTTGGACGGAGGTCACCGGCGTCGTAGGCTTGCCCTTCTCACTAGGGGACCTCCAGCAGGTATATTACATATTGATTCAAAATATATTTTTTCCAATTTATTTCATTATTCTAAATGTTTTCCTTCAAAAATTTGCTTTCCAACCAAATAATTAAGCGTGTACTCTGCTTTAGGGAAGTAATTTTTAATTAACCTTCCCGCTAAAGCCTTCAGTCTCCCTTCAATTTTTTTTGTAATTTCCCCGCCAAACACCCCTCACAAATACTCTCGATTATTGCTCTTCACCAAATCGTCAAGATTGGATCTGAGCTCTCTTGTTCGGGTTCCTCCGTCCTCACGGTGTCATGTCGGCGTTGACACTGCGAACCACAATGACCGGAGTCCGTCGAATGAACCCTGCCTTAGGTTATTCCTTTCTCCCAAATCTCCTCCTTATAGATGTGCAGCGCAGCACCTACAGGCGGGCGAAAGCGGCGTCCTGGCCGGGGATGAAACCGATGAGGCCCTTGTAGTCGGTGAGCGTGGCCCAGACGGCCTCGAGCGACGCACTGACCCACACCCGCGCGCGCACCAGCCGCTGGTTCTTCTTCCCCGGCAGTTTCCGCACCTTCTCTCGAACCCGTGCCGCTCATCCGGTCATCCCACTACAAAAAACATGTTAATCCATGATGGAATTGTGATGACATTGCCAGAAACTGTGATATTATGACGATTTATCTGGTTCGTCGCAAAATCCGTCATATATAAGCAACATGAGGATGGCACCCCAAATCAATAGACCCATCATGACAGACAAGAGGGACTGTCACCATAACCGTCATGATTCGAACAATTAGGTCCGTTCTTATACACCATTTGGACTGTGATGGATGGATGGTGCTGATGTGACAATCCAGCGTGAGCCAGAACTTGCGAGGTGATTGGTTGAGCGAACCAACCCACGGATCGCAAATCCAGACCGTCTACTCTTTCGTGATCCAACGGCAAGCAGTCAACTCCTATGTAGATCTCCACCGTCTTCTTCCTTCCCCTTTGTCCGCCCTGACTCCCCTAATCTCGTCGTCCTCCTCTTTCAGATCCCCCCTTCCCATCCACGGCCGCCGCCACCTCCCCATCCACGGCCATCTGCCCTATGCGTCCCGCAACCGCCGGTACCGTTGATGCGGGTCGGGCGGCGGTCAGATCTGCCACGGCTAGAACCGGCGTCCTCTTCCTCCCTATCCAGCTTCCTCCCATGGCTGAGAAGAGGGCTTCGTCAAGTATCCCATGACGGAGGTCAACATGGGAGGCTGCTTCCTCTGATCCCAGATCGACTATCCGTCGATGGAGGCCATGAGAGCCACATGGGCACACACATGGCTGCGCTTCAAGGTCAACCCTCGCCCATCCTTTCTATTCGATTTGATTTGATCTCCTCCCCTGATTTCCTTCGCCACGCAGCTGCAGCTCGATAGATGCAGGGACGCCGCCATGGAACAGTCAGGGCCTCCCTTCTCCTTCCGTTTCGTCTGATCCGCCACTGCCAGCCATTTCCGGCGCCCCTGCACCACGGCGGTGGTAAGGCCACGACCCTTCCTTCCTCGTTGCAGCGTTTTAGTTCAGACTTCAGAGAGTACGCGGAGTGAGTTAATCAACTCAGCTTCAGTCCAGATAAACTAGTCTAAGCAAGCTAAGAGTTCACCAATCCCCTCCAAAGTTCCAATTTGAAATTGCATTCATGTGTAGCTTCTGTTTGGATTTAGAGATGTATCTTTGTACATAGAACTCTCCTAATGTAATTGATTCCATTAGTAAAAGAATAACAAATGAATTTTTTAAAAGCAAACATAGGCTGAAACGAAAAAAAAGAGTTGATGTCAGGGTGATTTTTTTAACACCCAAAGTTGAATTCTTGGATCCGCCACTGCAACAACCCCGGGGATGCAACATGCCCCCTCGCTGGTAGTGGCGGCGACACTCACGCCGAGCTGAGAGACGGTCGACCTGTTGTCGTCAATGCCGTCACGGCCTTGGCCACGGTGACCATAGCCATGGCGACCACGACCATGACTAATTTATTTTTGTATTTTGGAGTGTCCCACATTTGGTGTAAATAGTCCCAAGTTTTCCTTTTCACTATGTAAAATATTACCAAGCTAATACCAGAACCACTGTCCGGACTTCTTAAATGTGTATGTGCCTATACTAAAGCATATTCCCACATTCAGCTTATTTAACCTTGGTAGTTTGCTTACCACATTCGGGCTAGGTTACTGCATGTGTATGTATTGGGAGTAGCCTTGTCAGGATGGGCTCTAATTGGTGTGTCATGTGTATGCCTCACAGCTTTAGTATACACTTGATTACATTTTATTGATGTGCACATATATATGCTCTGTTTGATCTTTGAAGCCTAGCTTTCAATTTCTAAATCAAAATTATAGACATATGGTATGCTAAAAGACTTCTGTTCTGCATGCTTTTGTTCTGCACGCTATAACACAATTTGATTTCATTTAATCTTTGAAGCCTAGCTTATTTTTGCTTACAACAGCTTCAGTATAGACTTGAATAGATATTTTTTATGACTGCTTTAAGTATCGCATTTCTTTTGAAATTGACTCAAATTATGATATTACATACAGAAGGGCACAATGATGAATTCAATGCAAGATCCTGCTGGTGATCTAACAGACGCAAACACATCAGGTGATTATAGTCATATGCTTGCGAACTTGTCAGATTTATTTGCTTACTTGCATTGCTAAAAGTGCACTTCTATTTGCAGATGCCTAAGAAAAGGACTGGCAAATAAAATAGGAATCCAAACTTGCAAAATTCTCTTTTACAGACCGACCGCTAGTACTACTGGGACTCTAGGTACAAGGCACAATGTAGTTGCTCCAAATACGCTCATACAAGTTGTAACAATGAATTCTCGAATGTTTCGAGCAATGGTAAGTCACAAGCTTGGTTTGTCTTCATATTGGCCTTTATTTGATACGTAAATGGCCTTCATAATGTGCAATCATCTACTTGCTTGCACTATTTTACTTTTTTTGTTGCTGAAGCACATACAGTAGGGAAGCCAGAAATAGAACAGTTTTCTCACCATTAGAAATTGTGAACTTGTGCGAGCATGTAGTTGTTTTGGAGATATTTTGTTTGATTAATTTAGGTAATTATTCTTGTGTTTGAACTACAAAATCTTTTGTGAAATTATCCATTTCCTTTTGCATAGCACCTAATTGTTGATGCAGTAGTACAACAGGCACAAGAATTTGCTTGCTAGCTGTTGTGGTCATGACAATTCGTCAGGAAGATACTCATGCATGCACGAATATAGTAATTATACAATTGTCATGATAGTGGTTATATCTTTCTGCTATTTAGTCGTTGTGTTGTTTCTTTATTTTCCTGACTAAGTATTTTCTATTTTCAATTAACTTGAGCTAAATAAATTTCTGATTTCTTCATAGCAGGATCCAAAGATTTAGCTGGAATGGACTCTAGACCACGGACAATTTAATCTTCGCTCTTAATTAGGATGGCACATTCAGTATATTGAATGCATGCTAAATTATATTACAGTTTATTGTGATGGATATTGGCTATGCAAACTTTGATGTTCGATGAATCTACATCATATATGCATTATTTGAATCATCTAATTGAATGCCTGTATATTTTTTCGGTTACAGTAGGCTATTATCACAAGCTAATTTTGGTCGCAACATGTTGGCACCATGAAAAAGTAGCGTTGTGTCAAATCTTAGTCGCCATGCCGACCTGTTTTGTAGCACTAGGCTGTGGCGACGAAACACTTCATATAGTCGCAATAACTTATCACCACAAAAACTCAGTCTGTTGAGATAACTACTTGTCGCCATGGAATTTAGTTTTGCTGAAATAGCCCTTTCGCCATGAAACGTTCATATTGTCAAAACAACCTCTCACCACAAATAGTCTGTCCGTTGTGATAACTATTTATCACCACCAAAAGAAGTATGTTGCAATTTTAGTATTACCACATCTGAAGAGTCGTTGCCATACTTTACTGCGACAAACATAGGGTTCGTGGCGAAAGGACTATACCCACAAAAACAAGAGTTGTTGCCATAGGGTATTGCCACAATTGACTATTGCTACGGAAGAGCACGTGCCAGAAAAAGAGTTGTTGGTATAGGTTATTGCCACAAATGCCTATCGCCACAAACAACTAAATCGCCACGGTTCGCTACGTGTTGCATTAAGCTATTGCCACAAACCAAATTGTGGCATCAAGTGCACGATGCCACAAGAAAAATGTGGCAACTTGCAACATGGTTGTTGCAATAGCATGCTTTCTTGCCACATTTTTTTTGTGGCAATAACCTATTACCATGCGTCCTGTCGCGACGGCTGGCAATGAACACCATGTCGTGGCAATAGGTACCTGTTGCGACAATTGGGTACTTATTGCGACAAATGCTTTTGTTGCAATAGACCCGGATCCTTGTAGTGACTGGGTCTTCTTGCTCGCTCTCGATGATCATGTTGTGCAAGATGACACAGTAAGTCATAATCTCCCACATTTGATCTTTGGACCAGGTCTGAGAGGGATACCGAACAACAGCAAATCAAGATTGGAGCACACCAAATGCCTGCTCGACATCCTTCCTGCAAGCCTCCTGAAGCTTCGCAAACCAGGCGTTCTTGCCTCCTGCCACAGGGTTTGAGATTGTCTTCACAAATGTCGACCATCTCGGATAGATGCCGTCAGCTAGATAGTACCCCTTGTTGTATTGGTGTCCATTGATCTCGAAGTTCACCGGAGGAGAATGACCCTCAACGAGCTTGGCAAAAACAGGAGAGCACTGCAGCACGTTGATGTCATTGTGAGTTCCTGGCATACCAAAGAAGGAGTGCCAAATCCAGAGGTCCTGTGTGGCTACCGCCTCAAGCACCACACTGCAACCGCCTTTGGCGCCTTTGTACATCCCCTGCCAACCAAATGGGCAGTTCTTCCATTTCCAATGCATGCAGTGGATGCTTCCAAGCATCCCAGGAAATCCTCTTGCTACATTCTGGGCTAGGATCCGAGCAGTGTCTTCCGCATTGGGTGTTCTCAAGTATTGTGGCTCAAACACTGCCACCACTGCCCGACAGAACTTGTAGAAACACTCTATGCTGGTGCACTCGGCCATGCGCCCATAGTCGTCGAGTGAATCACTGGGAGCTCCATATGCAAGCATCACCATCGCTGTCGTGCACTTCTGGATGGAGGTGAATCCAAGAGCACCAGTGCAATCCATCTTGCACTTGAAGTAGTTGTCGAACTCCCGGATGGAATTCACAATCCTGAGGAAGAGCTTTCGGCTCATCCGATAACGGCGCCGAAATGTTCTCTCGCCATTAAGTGGAGCATCGGCGAAGTAGTCGGAGTAGAGCATGCAGTAGCCTTGGAGACGATGCCCCCGGCGCCGAGCCACCTCACCGCGGCTTTTCATTGCTCCCCAGCAGCTGGGCCAGGGTGGCGAGCACCATGAGATGCTCTTCTTCCTGGACGTCGGCCGCGGCTTCCTCCTCCAGCAGCACGGCGAGCTCTTCCTCCTCATCCGAGTACATCGCCGAGACAGGCAAAACGCCGAACACCTTGCGCTCGGTGGGCGTGTACCCGCCGTAAAACCGCGCCTCTGCAGCCGGAAACGGCGGCCGGAAATGCCCAGCTACTGTGGGAGGGGCTGCCGCGGCGAAGTGCTGCTATTTTCCAGCGGGGAATGGCTATCTAGCGGAGTAGGGCGGCGGTCGTCGCCGGGATATAGCTAGTGGTGGCCGAGGGCGCGGGGGGTGCGAGGCGAGTTGGGGGAAGAAAACCTTGACTTTTCCCCTATCGGTGTGGGCCAGGCGTGCTTTTCCCTAGCGCCGGAGCCCCCAACTGCTCCCCAGCGCGCCGGGTTCGGCCTGTGACCGCCGGGCGGAAAAAAGGTCCGAACCGGCGATTTTCGGCGTCCTGGGGGCGCGACTGGGCCGTTTTTTCGGCGCCGGCGCCGAAAAAGTGGCCTGGGGGCCTGTTGGGGGCGCGGCTGGAGATGCCCTTATCTATCACATTACGTGATAGACCCTTAGTAAAAGGATCTGCTAGATTTTTAGACGTTTGGATATAATCCAATGCAATAACTCCGGAGTTTCTCATTTTCCTGACAGACTTTAACCTTCTCTGAACGTGTCTTGATGACTTCATGTTATCCTTTGAGCTGCTCACTTTCGTGATCACAGTTTGATTGTCGCAGTTCATAAGGACACCCGGTACAGGTTTCTCAACGACCGGCAAGTCATTCAAGAGCCGACGAAGCCAATCTGCTTCGACCGTAGCTGTATCTAGTGTTGTGAGTTCTGCTTCCATTGTTGACCTTGTTAAGATGGTTTGCTTGCAAGACTTCCAAGAAACAGCGCCACCTCCATGAGTGAATACATGTCCGCTCGTGGCCTTTATCTCATCAGCATCTGAGATCCAGTTTGAGTCACTATACCCTTCAAGCACCTTTGGGTGCCCGGTGTAGTGAATTCCATAATTTGTAGTGCCTTTCAAATAACGCAAAACTCTCTCTAGAGCTTTTCAATGCACATCTCCTGGTTTTGAGACAAACCGACTCAGTTTGCTAACAACAAAAGAGATGTCAGGTGTTGTAGCACTTGCTAAGTACATAAGCGAGCCAATAATCTGAGAATATTTCAATTAATCTCTAGCAATTCTTCGATTCTTTCAAAGTAACACACTTGCATAAAAAGGTGTTGGAGAGGGCTTGCAGTCACTATAGCTAAAGCGACTCAAGATTTTTTTTCCACATAGTGAGATTGAAGCAATGTAATCCCACCATCATCGTCTCTCAGCAACTTGATGTTCAGAACGACATCAGCCACTCCTAAATCCTTCATCTCAAAACAACGAGATAGGAAATTCTTGACCTCCTTAATAACATTCAGATTTGTTCCGAAAATCAGTATGTCATCAACATACAAGCAAAGGATAACTCCCTCGCCCCCACCATGGCGATATTACACACATTTGTCAGCTTCGTTCATAACAAAGCCCGCAGTTGTTAAAGTTCTTTCAAACTTCTCATGCCACTGTTTGGGTGCTTGCTTGAGTCCATACAAAGACTTCAGCAACTTGCACACTTTTCCTTCCTAAACATCTAGTACAAACCCATCTGGTTGTTCCATATAAATTTCCTCGTCCAACTCTCCATTTAGGGAAGCAGTCTTAACATCCATTTAATGAACGAGAAGACCATGCGAGGCAGCTAGTGAAAGTAGAACTCGAATAGTGGTCCATCGAGCCACAGGTGAGTAAGTATCAAAGAAGTCTTCACCTTCCTTTTGGGTATAACCCTTATCCACGAGCCGAGCCTTGTACTTTTCAATAGTACCATCAGGCCTAAGCTTCTTCTTGAATACCCATTTGCATCCTATAGGTTTGCACACATAAGGACGATCAGTTATCTCCCAAGTTTCTGTTGGAAATATGCCCTAGAGGCAATAATAAAAGGATTATTATTATTCCTTGTTCATGATAATTGTCTTTTATTCATGCTATAATTGTGTTATCCGGAAATCGTAATACATGTGTGAATACATAGACACCAACATGTCCCTAGTAAGCCTCTAGTTGACTAGCTCGTTGATCAACAGATAGTCATGGTTTCCTGACTATGGACATTGGATGTCATTGATAACGAGATCACATCATTAGGAGAATGATGTGATGGACAAGACCCAATCTTAAACATAGCACAAGATCATATAGTTCGTTTGCTAGAGTTTTTCCAATGTCAAGTATCTTTTCCTTAGACCATGAGATCATGTAACTCCCGGATACCGTAGGAGTGCTTTGGGTGTACCAAACGTCACAACGTAACTGGGTGACTATAAAGGTATACTACGGGTATCTCCGAAAGTGTCTGTTGGGTTGACACGGATCAAGACTGGGATTTGTCACTCCGTATGACGAAGAGTTATCTCTGGGCCCACTCGGTAATGCATCATCATAATGAGCTCAAAGTGACCAAGTGTCTGGTCACGGGATCATGCATTACGGTACGACTAAAGTGACATGCCGGTAACGAGATTGAACGAGGTATTGGGATACCGACGATCGAATCTCGGGCAAGTAACGTACCGATTGACAAAGGGAATTGTATACGGGGTTGCGTGAATCCTCGACATAGTGGTTCATCCGATGAGATCATCGAGGAGCATGTGGGAGCCAACATGGGTATCCAGATCCCGTTGTTGGTTATTGACCGGAGAGCCGTCTCGGTCATGTCTACATGTCTCCCGAACCCGTAGGGTCTACACACTTAAGGTTCGGTGACGCTAGGGTTGTAGAGATATGTATATGCAGTAACCCGGAAGTTGTTCAGAGTCCCGGATGAGATCCCGGACGTCACGAGGAGTTCCAGAATGGTTCAGAGGTGAAGAATTATATATAGGAAGTGCAGTTTCGGCCATCGGGAGAGTTTTGGGGGTCACCGGTATTGTACTGGGACCACCGGATGGGTCCCGGGGGTCCACTAGGTGGGGCCACCCATCCCGAAGGGCCCCATGGGCTAAAGTGGGGAGGGGAACCAGCCCATAGTGGGCTGGTGCACCCCCCTTGGCCCACCCCCTGCGCCTAGGGTTGGAAACCCTAGGGTGGGGGCGCCCCACTTGCCTTGGGGGCTACTCCACCCCCTGGCCGCCGCCCCCCTTGGGAGATCTGATCTCCAAGGGCCGGCGCCCCCCTTGGGGAGCCTATATAAAGGGGGGAGGGAGGGGCAGCCGCACCCTTAAGCCTTGGCGCCTCCCTCTCCCCTGCTACACCTCTCCCTCTCGTAGAAGCTCGGCGAAGCCCTGCTGCGGTGACTGCTGCATCCACCACCACGCCGTCGTGCTGCTGGATCTTCATCAACCTCTCCTTCCCCCTTGCTGGATCAAGAAGGAGGAGACATCACGCTGACCGTACGCGTGTTGAATGCGGAGGTGTCGTCCGTTCGGCGCTAGGATCTCCGGTGATTTGGATCACGTCGAGTACGACTCCCTCATCCCCGTTCTTTGAACGCTTCCGCTCGCGATCTACAAAGGTATGTAGATGCATCCGATCACTCGTTGCTAGATGAACTCATAGATGGATCTTGGTGAAACCGTAGGAAATTTTTTGTTTTCTGCAACATTCCCCAACAGTGGTATCAGAGCTAGGTCTATGCGTAGTTCTCTTTGCACGAGTAGAACACAATTTGTTGTGGGCGTAGATATTGTCAACTTTCTGGCCGCTACTAGTCTTATTTTGCTTCAGCCGTATTGTAGGATGAAGCGGCCCGGACCGACCTTACACGTATGCTTATGTGAGACTGGTTCCACCGACTGACATGCACTAGTTGCATAAGGTGGCTAGCGGGTGTCTGTCTCTCCCACTTTAGTTGGAGCGGATTCGATGAAAAGGGTCCTTATGAAGGGTAAATAGAAGTTGACAAATCACGTTGTGGCTTTTACGTAGGTAAGAAACGTTCTTGCTAGAACCCTATTGCAGCCACGTAAAACTTGCAACAACAATTAGAGGACGTCTAACTTGTTTTTGCAGCAAGTGCTTTGTGATGTGATATGGCCAAAGTTGTGATGAATGATGAATGATATATATATGTGATGTATGAGATCATGTTCTTGTAATAGGAATCACGACTTTCATGTCGATGAGTATGACAACCGGCAGGAGCCATAGGAGTTGTCTTTATTTTTTGTATGACCTGCGTGTCATTGAGAAACGCCATGTAAATTACTTTACTTTATTGCTAAATGTGTTAGCCATAGTAGTAGAAGTAATAGTTGGCGAGCAACTTCATGGAGACACGATGATGGAGATCATGGTGTCATGCCGGTGACAAGATGATCATGGAGCCCCAAGATGGAGGTCAAAGGAGCTATGTGATATTGGCCATATCATGTCACTATTATTATTTGATTGCATGTGATGTTTATCATATTTTTGCATCTTGTTTACTTAGAATGACGGTAGTAAATAAGATGATCCCTCATAATAATTTCAAGAAAGTGTTCCCCCTAACTGTGCACCGTTGCGACAGTTCGTTGTTTTGAAGCACCACGTGATGATCGGGTGTGATAGATTCCAACGTTCACATACAACGGGTGTAAGACAGATTTAACATGCAAACACTTAGGTTGACTTGACGAGCCTAGCATGTACAGACATGGCCTCGGAACACAGAAGACCGAAAGGTCGAGCATGAGTCGTATAGAAGATACGATCAACATGAAGATGTTCACCGATGTTGACTAGTCCGTCTCATGTGATGATCAGACACGGCCTAGTTAACTCAGATCATGTTATACTTAGATGACTGGAGGGATGTCTATCTGAGTGGGAGTTCATTATATAATTTGATTAGATGAACTTAACTTAATTATCATGAACTTAGTCTAAAATCTTTACAATATGTCTTGTAGATCAAATGGCCAACGTTGTCCTCAACTTCAATGCGTTCCTAGAGAAAACCAAGCTGAAAGACGATGGCAGCAATTATACGGACTGGGTCCGGAACCTGAGGATCATCCTCATAGCTGCAAAGAAATATTATGTCCTAGAAGCACCGCTAGGTGACGCACCCATCCCACAGAACCAAGACGTTATGAACGCTTGGCAGGCACGTGTTGATGACTACTCCCTCGTTCAGTGCGGCATGCTTTACAGCTTAGAACCATGGCTCCAAAAGCGTTTTGAGAGACACGGAGCATATGAGATGTTCGAAGAGCTGAAAATGGTTTTTCAAGCTCATGCCCGGGTCGAGAGATATGAAGTCTCCGACAAGTTCTTCAGCTGTAAGATGGAGGAAAATAGTTCTGTCAGTGAGCACATACTCACTATGTCTGGATTACATAACCGCTTAACTCAGCTGGGAGTTAATCTCCCGGATGACGCGGTCATTGACAGAATCCTTCAGTCGCTTCCACCGAGCTACAAGAGCTTTGTGATGAACTTCAATATGCAGGGGATGGAAAAGACCATTCCTGAGGTATTTTCAATGCTGAAATCAGCAGAGGTAGAAGTCAAAAAGGAACATCAAGTGTTGATGGTCAATAAAACCACTAAGTTCAAGAAAGGCAAGGGTAAAAAGAACTTCAAGAAGGACGGCAAGGGAGTTGCCGCGCCCGGTAAGCAAGCTACCGGGAAGAAGCCAAAGAATGGACCCAAGCCCGAGACTGAGTGCTTTTATTGCAAGGGAAGTGGTCACTGGAAGCAGAACTGCCCCAAATACTTAGCGGACAAGAAGGCCGGCAACACAAAAGGTATATGTGATATACATGTAATTGATGTGTACCTTACCAGTATTCGTAGTAGCTCCTGGGTATTTGATACCGGTGCGGTTGCTCAAAACAGGAGCTGCGGAATAAGCGGAGACTGGCGAAGGACGAGGTGACGATGCGCGTCGGGAATGGTTCCAAGGTCGATGTGATCGCCGTCGGCACGCTACCTCTACATTTACCTACGGGATTAGTTTTGAACCTCAATAATTGTTATTTAGTGCCAAGTTTGAGCATGAACATTGTATCAGGATCTCGTTTAATTCGAGATGGCTACTCATTTAAATCCGAGAATAATGGTTGTTCTATTTATATGAGAGATATGTTTTATGGTCATGCTCCTATGGTGAATGGTTTATTCTTAATGAATCTCGAGCGTAATGCTACACATATTCATAGTGTTAATACCAAAAGATGTAAGGTTGATAATGATAGTCCCACATACTTGTGGCACTGCCGCCTTGGTCACATAGGTGTAAGACGCATGAAGAAGCTCCATGCAGATGGACTTTTAGAGTCTCTTGATTACGAATCATTTGACACGTGCGAACCATGCTTCATGGGTAAAATGACCAAGACTCCGTTCTCAGGAACAATGGAGCGAGCAACCAACTTATTGGAAATCATACATACTGATGTGTGCGGTCCAATGAGTGTTGAGGCTCGCGGTGGTTATCGTTATGTTCTCACCCTCACTGATGACTTGAGTAGATATGGGTATGTCTACTTAATGAAACACAAGTCTGAAACCTTTGAAAAGTTCAAGGAATTTCAGAGTGAGGTTGAGAATCAACGTGACATAAAAATCAAGTTTTTGCGATCAGATCATGGAGGAGAATACTTGAGTCACGAATTTGGCACACACTTAAGAAAATGTGGAATAGTTTCACAACTCACGCCGCCTGGAATACCTCAGCGTAATGGTGTGTCCGAACGTTGTAATCGCACTCTATTGGATATGGTGCGATCTATGATGTCTCTTACCGATTTACCACTGTCATTTTGGGGCTATGCTTTAGAGACTACCGCATTCACTTTAAATAGGGCTCCGTCGAAACCCGTTGAGACGACACCGTATGAATTATGGTTTGGGAAGAAACCTAAGCTGTCATTTCTAAAAGTTTGGGGATGCGATGCTTATGTCAAGAAACTTCAACCTGAAAAGCTTGAACCCAAGTCGGACAAATGCGTCTTCATAGGATACCCTAAAGAAACTATTGGGTATACCTTCTACCTCAGATCCAAAGGCAAGATCTTTGTTGCCAAGAATGGATCCTTTCTAGATAAAGAGTTTCTCTCAAAAGAAATAAGTGGGAGGAAAGTAGAACTTGATGAAGTATTACCTCTTGAACCGGTAAGTAGCGCAGCTCGAGAAAATGTTCCTGAGGTGCCTGAACCGACTAGAGAGGAAGTTAATGATGATGATCATGAAACTTCAGATCAAGTTGCTACTGAACTTCGTAGGTCCACTAGGACACGTTCCGCACCAGAGTGGTACGGCAACCCTGTCTTAGAAATCATGTTGTTGGACAACGGTGAACCTTCGAACTATGAAGAAGCGATGGCGGGCCCGGATTCCGACAAATGGCTGGAAGCCATGAAATCCGAGATAGGATCCATGTATGAAAACGAAGTATGGACTTTGACTGACTTGCCCGATGATCGGCGAGCCATAGAAAATAAATGGATCTTTAAGAAGAAGACAGACGCGGATGGTAATGTGACCATCTATAAAGCTAGGCTTGTCGCTAAGGGTTATCGACAAGTTCAAGGGGTTGACTACGATGAGACTTTCTCTCCCGTAGCAAAGTTGAAGTCCGTCCGAATCATGTTAGCAATTGCCGCATACTATCGTTATGAGATATGGCAAATGGACGTCAAAACGGTATTCCTTAACGGTTATCTTAAGGAAGAACTGTATATGATGCAGCCGGAAGGTTTTGTCAACACTGAGAATGCTAACAAGGTATGCAAGCTCCAGCGATCCATTTATGGGCTGGTGCAAGCATCTTGGAGTTGGAACATTCGCTTTGATGAGATGATCAAAGCGTTTGGGTTTATGCAGACTTATGGAGAAGCCTGCGTTTACAAGAAAGTGAGTGGGAGCTCTGTAGCATTTCTCATATTATATGTAGATGACATACTTTTGATGGGAAATGATATAGAACTTTTGGACAACATTAAGGCCTACTTGAATAAGAGTTTTTCAATGAAGGACCTTGGAGAAGCTGCTTATATATTAGGCATCAAGATCTATAGAGATAGATCAAGACGCCTCATAGGTCTTTCACAAAGCACATACCTTGATAAGATATTGAAGAAGTTCAATATGGATCAGTCTAAGAAGGGGTTCTTGCCTGTGTTACAAGGTGTGAAATGTTGGGTTTTGTAGTAATTTCAAAAAATTTCCTAAGCACACGCAAGATCATGGTGATGCATAGCAACGAGAGGGGGAGAGTGTGATCTACATACCCTTGTAGATCGACAACGGAAGCGTTAACTTGGTTGATGTAGTCGTACGTCTCCATGGCCCGACCGATCAAGCACTGAAACTACGGCACCTCCGAGTTCTAGCACACGTTCAGCTCGATGACGATCCCCGGACTCCGATCCAGCAAAGTGTCGGGGAAGAGTTCCGTCAGCACGACGGCGTGGTGACGATCTTGATGTACTACCGTCGCAGGGCTTCGCCTAAGCACCGCTACAATATTATCGAGGACTATGGTGGAAGGGGGCACCGCACACGGCTAAGAATATGATCACGTGGATCAACTTTCCTCTCTAGGGGTGCCCCTTGCCTCCGTATATAAAGGCTCAAAGGGGGGGCGGCCGGCCAAGAGGAGGCGCGCCAGGAGGAGTCCTACTCCCTCCGGGAGTAGGACTCCCCCCTTTCCTAGTTGGAATAGGATTCGTGAAGGGGGGAAAGAGAGAGAGAAGGAAGGGGGGCGCCGGCCCCCTCTCTCCTTGTCCTATTCGGACTAAGGGGGGAGGGGCGCGCGGCCCATCCCTGGCCACCTCTCCTATCTCCCACTAAGGCCCACTAAGGCCCATATACCTCCCGGGGGGTTCCGGTAACCTCCCGGTAATCTGGTAAAATCCCGATTTCACCCGGAACGCTTCCGATATCCAAATATAGGCTTCCAATATATCAATCTTTATGTCTCGACCATTTCGAGACTCCTCGTCATGTCCGTGATCACATCCGAGACTCCGAACAAACTTTGGTACATCAAAATGCATAAACTCATAATATAACTGTCATCGTAACCTTAAGCATGCGGACTGTCGTGGATTTGTCACGGCAGGTGTCCTAGCAAAAGGACTTAGTCGTGGAGCCATCGCTACGAGTTTACTTGAAGGGGTTAAAGCGGACACAAAGACACGAGGGTTTTATACTAGTTCGGCCCCTTCGATGAAGGTAACAGCCTACGTCTAGTTGTGGTGGAATTGATATGATCTCGATGGCTAGGGAGCAAACAAGCTTCGCCTAGGCTCGAGTTGTAGTTGTCTCCCCTGAACCGCCACCGGGTCGCCCCCTTATATACACGGGTGGCGCCCGTCGGTTCATAGAGTCCCAACCGGATCATACTCGTACTCCGGTTGCTATCTTTCTATTCCTTACTTACAATACAAGCCATACATGCGGCCGGTTTACGGCTATATGTTCTAACCATCTACAGGCCTTGGGACTTCATCTGTTTACACCACTAATGAAGTTAACCCGGCCCAAGTAAGCCGGTTTATACCTAGTGGCAATATCCCCAACATTAGGCCCCAGATTGATTTGAACTGGTTCATCTCAATCCTTCACACCATCTTGCGTCTTGGATATCTTCTGTTAACTGGCAAATCTCCATGTCGTCATTATTTTTAGTTGCTGTAAACCGGCATGACATCATCAGTTTTGGTTACTGTAAACCGGCATGACATCATCATGAAATTCATAACGCCCTCTTAATGACAGCTCCCGGATTCGCGCGTTTGACCTAGCTCGGCTGCCTTATAAATAAAACCGAAGGGTCATTTCCTTTCTCTTCCCCTTCGTCCCTTCTTCTTCTTCTTCCTCACATCACCGGCTTTGCAGCTCCGCCACCATCATCGACCTCTGCCTCGTCTCGGGCTGCTGCATCAACCTGAACGTACCAGAGTGTTGCGGCATCTTCCCGCATCTTCTCCGTTCCCGGCAAGTCCTCTCTCCTTCTTAACCTAGATCTGTTCTTAGGGTTCCATGTTCTTGCTATGTTTATTGCACGTTCATGTCTGTTCTCTGTCCTTGAATGCATCTGTGAACTGTTGCTGGGCTTAATAGCGATCCCTTTAGTATCCCCTTGCTTTTTCTCATCAAAGCTCATAAATCTCCTGCACATATCTGCTCGATGGTTCACTTCTGTTTCCGCCTTAGTCTTCGAAATATTTCCTGTTTTTATGAGCTTGTTGTAGATCCGCGGCTGTAACATAATTTTGTGAAACTTGTTTCTGCATAACCAGTTATCCATAGTTTCAATTGCTTCTGATGCTTAGGCTAGGCGGTTTAACTTCACCATAGAGAAAAAATTGCTAGACCGGTATATATGTCATTAGTCCCCTGGTTGAACCGCCAGAACCCATCTGATGCTGCGTTGTAGAAGACCGGTTTATGGGTACTGCCTCCGGTTTACCGCAATTAGATCAACACCGTTTCATCCGGCATGTTCTTGAACCGGATCACTTATTTCTTGTAGATCTCGTCATGGCCAAACAAGTGTATGAGTGCAACTGGGTTCCCTCCCGTGTCACAGAATCACAGCTGAACGATCTAGTCCTCATTGGCGCTTTGGATAGCAAAAGCACGATTCATTGGAGGGTTCCTGGAGATGAATGTCCTCCTACGCCCCAGGAAGGAGAGGTCGTGGTCTTCACAGATCATATGGCCCGGGGCTTCAAACCGCCCGGCTCCAAATTTTATCGGGATGTGTTAGCCAACTTTCAACTCCGTCCACAGGATATCGGCCCCAACTCCGTCACCAATCTTTGTCATTTTCAAGTACTTTCTGAGGCATATCTTCAAGAGGAGCCTTCAGTCGAGTTATTTAGGGATCTCTTTCATCTGAACCGTCGTACTGAATTCACTGACGGCCCTAATACCGAACTGGGCGGTATGGCCATTCAGAAGAGGAAAGAAATCACCTACCCTCACGTCAAACTCCATACGCACCCCAAAGAATGGAACGTAACTTGGTTTTATTGCAAGGATACATCTCCTGCCAATGAAAATCCCTTGCCTGGCTTCCGTCCGGAACGGCTTAGCAACACTCACCCTTTTCCACAAAGGCTAAGCGCCAAGGAGAGAATTAAATATGCTCCTCAACTGTCCAAGCTCCGGGCCTTCATGGCCAATGGTTTAACAGGAATAGACCTTGCACGCTGCTGGATATCATGGAGCATTTTGCCTCTAAGCCGGCGCCAAAATTTGATGTGTGAGTATACTGATAGTGTCGATGACCCACTCCGACACACTAAAATCCAACTTCCTGAGGACGAAGTCACAGAATCTGTGAAAAAGATGCTGAATGAACCGGAGCACCTCTGTGCTCAAACCGGTCTGCTTCCTTACTGCACCACCAACAAACCGCCAGCGGTAATATTTTAATTGCTTTATTGTTGAACCGGTTTACTATTTTATGCGTTCAACGCTTAATTACTGCTGATCTAGGGTGATAATCCGTTTTGGAGTAAGAAACTTCCTCAAGACAAAACGGAGAAGGCAGGACGGCCAACCCGGCCCAAGACCAAGGTTATCAAGAAACCAGCTCATAAGAGAAAAACCACCGCTTCATCTGACCCAGCCATTGACGATGATGTGAGTAATCCGGATCTTGAGGTAGAACTTGATTCACTTGGCTTGCTTTTTACACGCCTTATTGATGATAATGCTTGCCAGGATGACGTTGAAGCCAGCAACGCGGGTTTCGTTGAGGTAACCATTCTCTCTTCTGATTCAGAAATCCTGCCTTTGCCAAAATTTCGCCGGGCAAACCGGAAAATTAAATTTTCTCATCCTCTTGCTTATCTGGATTCCCAATTTCTTATGAAGACCCAGCAACACGAAGCTCGCCGCACAACCCGGCACAGTGGCCAGGTAGTTACCTCTGCCGGTTTACCAAACAGTCCGGTTCGAAAACGCCGCTCTGAGGTCTCCGGCCTTTTTATTGATTTAAATCGTAAAGCGGGTTTCTTCCGTCAACCTCTTAATCCATCCGACTCCGATTATCAGGTCACTTCTCATTCATCATCTGGTGAATCGTCGGCCACCCAGCTACCACCTTTGAAGACAGTTGCTGGGTAAGTTAAACCGAGCATATGCTTCCAGTATACTACACAATGGTTTACACTTTTCCTTAATTTTTATTTTTCTTTCAGGGCTAAACCGAAGCCAAGCAAGAAGGCCCGCCTGGATAAAGCAGCTGAAGAAAATGTGGCCCCAGAACATAACCAAGCGCCGGATCATGAAATGTTTACTTCTGAAGACATCCCCAATGATCCTCCTCTGCAAGACGACGTTATCCCTGAAGAAGGTCTTATTAATATTCCAGCATCTGCTGATCCGCCTGCCAGCTCTGTCCAGATTGAAAAATCCCACATTCCTGCTGACAAAACGGCCGCACCAAACCAAACCGGCGAGTCAAAAGATGATGATGTTGTGATTACCGGTGTAGGCCGCTCTGAACCCGGGAATCCTGCCACCCTTACCAGGCATACCATCAAAGAGGATTCTTCCCCTTTGAACAAAGGAAAATGGGATGTTGAATTAGAAACATACGCCGCTCTGAATGCTCAAGATCTTCACTCTGGCTATTTAAACCGGCTTTACACTAGCCGTGACTGTGAAGCTGGTCTGGTCAAAATGATGAGGGATAAATTTGAGGTAAATTCCATCTTTCTTTTCTGCCATTGCATTCATCCCAGTAGCCCCCAAGGGCCAGTTTGTGACTTTGGTCAAACCGGGACTTAATCCTGAATATAGTTTGTGAAATCCGTCGGCATAACCCTCGAAGGCCGGTTTAGCATAAGCAAACCGGGCCTAAAAAATAAAAAGCTGTCCTTAGAACATGACTTGATCAAATAGCCATTAGCCCCCAAGTGCCAAGTTGAATACTTGTATTGAGCTTGGGACTTTGTAATCGAACAATATACAAAAAATTGAAGGTACATTAGCCCCCAAGTATCAGGCATATAACTTTGTTATGTGGTTGATACTTCAATTTCTTGGCTCGCCTGTGTAAAGCTTGAAAATGCCATCTGTATGCAGGCTGAGATTAAAATCAAGGAAGACCGGATTGCCGATTTGCAGGAGGCCCTGAAGACCCAGCAAGCTAAAACAGATAAGGCCAAGCAAGAATTAACCAGCGCTTTGAGCACTGCTGAACGGCTGAAAGAAAATTTCAAGAAAGAGCGATCTGACTGGGCCACTGAGAAGGCCGGTTTAACCAAAAGAGCAGAAAATGCTGAAGCGGCCCTTAAACCGGTGGTGGATGAACTGACGGCCGTACAGCGGCAAATACACTCCATGACTGCTGCAATCTTTGGTAAGCTCCTTGTAACTTCTGTGATGAATTTGAATCTGTTGTATCGTAAGTCCGGTTTGAGACCATTCCAATCTTGTTGTAGGCACACGTATTGGGCACTTAGGAAATGATGTGCGGAAGAAATTGAAAGCTACCTACACCTTGGTAGAACAACTGTATACCGGAGCCCAATGGATCATCACCACAGCATCTCACAACAACCCGGCGCCCTCTTTAATCCAGGACACTCTTAGCAAGCTGTCAATGCTTCCAGCCCGGATTGAGGAGCTGAAAAAATCCGTTGCCCGAACCGGAGCCATCAATGCCTTAATCCAGGCAAAGGCATGGGTGCCCGACTTTGATCCTGTGGAAGCAGCTCAAGGCTATCCCAGTCTGAAAGAAGATGGCTCTGAGTTCAACGAAGAAGATTTAAGGGCCATAAACCGTGCAGTGCGCCCTCTGGCTTGCCAGCTAGCTGAAGAGGCAGATTTGACACATTATCAAGCGCAATATAATAATCAAAACAAGCGAGTGCCTGCCCCAACTGTTGAAGAGGAGAATCTGATTCCTCCAATCCGTAAGCACACTTACGCCCCTGATATTGAACCGTCTTCCCTGATCCATGAAGAGGCTGTTTTCCAAGCTTTAATGGGAATCGACTGGACCACTGTTGATTTCCAGCCAATGGGTAGAGACGAGGAAGCTGAAGCGGCGGAGGATGAAGAGCAGGCTTGAACCGGAAGCTGGTTTGAAGAGCTATTTGCAACATCCTTCCATAAAAACAATGAGTTTGTCTGGGCACCATGCTGCCTTGTAATAAGATAATTAAAACTTCTGCCTGGAATATGCCTTCGTGCATAAGTGCTGAAGCTTTTGCTTGAAAAACTTTAACTCATATTTCCTGCAATCAGAAAGATTTG
This sequence comes from Triticum dicoccoides, assembly GCF_002162155.2. NCBI lineage: Eukaryota > Viridiplantae > Streptophyta > Magnoliopsida > Poales > Poaceae > Triticum > Triticum dicoccoides. The sequence goes on along the minus strand of NC_041386.1, from coordinate 561,930,332 downwards.
AACATGTCTGGGTATAAGGCTGGCTTATCCAAGCCTGAAGCGGTGGTTTTTACAAACCATTACCGTCAAAAAGGGAGAAAATAGCTCCCATACAAACCGTACTGACCTAATACGAGCCCCCTGGTTACTCCATGATGTTAACAGGGAAAAGGTAAACCGGGCAGAATCCTCCGGATTAGAAGGGGGATCAAAAATCATTGGCTGACCCGGAAAAAATATACTTGTTGACACAAAGAAATCCAACAAAAACAAAAAACGAACAAACCATGAAAACAACATGGAAGCAAAAAGTAATAATAAAAACCATTTGCAAAAATATGCTATACTGAGCTGTTCAGATGGCATTACCATGGTCGGACAGGATCAAGGCCCCCAATAGGAGTGACAATGATTCAGGTCAGTCAGGTCCCCAAATGACTCATGGCATATATGCCAGATCAAGAGGCGTAGCAATGGCTCGGGCCCGACCATGCTCCCAAATGATTTTGTGGCCTTAGGCCGACCAAGAGGCGTGACTGGTTCAGACTTGACCAAGTCCCCAAATGATCTGGTGGCTGTCGCCTATCAAAGGGTGTTCGTTGGTTCGGACACGACCAAGGCCCCCAGTGATATATAAAAACAAATATCAAGGGGTAAACCGGAGGCCGCTTTAAACAGAACCACTCCGTGTAACCTCACATGATGAGACAGACAGAGACCCCGCTTCAGCTGAGGCTCCGGTTTGAGATATCAAAGATAATATATACATTGTCATGATATGTACATAGATAAAGCCAATGGCTTAAGTATAGTAAGGCCGAAGATGAGCTATATTCCACGGTCTGCCGGTCTCCTCTTCTGATGTACGTGAGTCTTGATGCTCTTGAATATCAATCAGATAATACGACCCGTTGTGCAGATTCTTGCTGACTACGAAAGGTCCCTCCCAAGGTGGGGATAACTTGTGCATATCCGTTTGATCTTGGATGAATCGAAGCACCAAATCTCCTTCTTGAAAAGTTCTGGTTCTAACCCGGCGACTGTGATAGCGACGAAGATCTTGCTGGTAAATTGCCGAACGGGCAGCCGCTATATCACGCTCCTCATCCAATAGGTCCAAAGCATCTTGTCGTGTTGTCTCATTGTCTGCCTCAACATAAGCTACCACACGAGGCGAATCATGCCGGATGTCACTAGGGAGAACTGCCTCTGCTCCATAGACCATGAAAAATGGCGTGTATCCTGTGGACCGGTTTGGCGTAGTATTGATACTCCATAATACAGATGGTAGCTCTTCAACCCAACATCCTGGTGTTCTTTGCAATGGGACCAAAAGCCGGGGTTTGATGCCTCGCAAGATTTCCTGATTAGCTCGTTCTGCCTGTCCATTGGACTGGGGGTGTGCCACTGACGACACATTAAGTCGGATGTGCTCTCGTTCACAGAACTCCTTCATAGCGCCCTTGGATAAATTGGTACCATTATTAGTAATGATACTGTGTGGAAAACCAAACCGGAAAATCACCTTCTTGATGAACTGTACCGCTGTTGCTGCATCACACTTGCTGACAGGCTCCGCTTCAACCCACTTGGTAAATTTATCAACTGCCACCAAAAGGTGAGTTTTCTTATCCTTGGATCTTTTAAAAGGTCCAACCATGTCTAGCCCCCAAGTTGCAAACGGACATGTTATTGGGATCATCCTCAATTCCTGAGCCGGCACATGAGCACGCCTCGAAAATTTCTGACATCCATCATACCGTTTAACCAAGTCCTCCGCGTCAGCATGTGCTGTCAACCAGTAGAACCCGTGACGAAACGCCTTTGCAACCAGAGACTTTGAACCGGCGTGGTGCCCACAATCCCCTTCATGGATTTCTCTTAAGATTTCACAGCCTTCCTCAGGAGAAACACAACGTTGAAACGCCCCTGATACACTGCAATGATGTAATTCACCATTGACAATCGTCATAGACTTGGATCGCCGGACTATCTGCCTGGCCAAAATCTCATCCCCTGGCAACTCCCCCCTTGTCATGTACGCAAGATAAGGAACTGTCCAATCCGGAATAACACGCAGGGCTGCCACCAATTGGGACTCCGGATCAGGAATAGCCAAATCCGCTTCACATGGGAGCTTGACTGACGGATTGTGCAACACATCCAAAAAGACGTTAGGCGGAACCGGTTTACGCTGAGAGCCCAACCGGCTTAAAGCATCCACCGCATCATTCTTCCGACGGTCCACATGATCCACTTGATAACCCTTGAAACAACCTGCAATATTATCCACTTCCCGGCGATATGCAGCCATGAGCGGGTCTTTAGAGTCCCAAGTGTCGGACACCTGTTGAGCCACTAGGTCCGAGTCACCAAAACACTTAACCCGGCTTAAATTCATCTCTTTAGCCATCCGCAGACCATGGAGCAAGGCTTCATACTCAGCTGCATTATTACTACAAGGGAACATTAAGCGGAGAACATAACAAAACTTATCACCTCGCGGGGAAGTTAATACAACTCCAGCCCCCGAGCCTTCCAATTGCCTGGGTCCGTCAAAATGAATAGTCCAATATGTGTGATCCGGCTTCTCCTCTGGTGCTTGTAATTCCGTCCAATCATTGATGAAATCAACAAGTGCTTGAGACTTCACTGCCGTCCGAGGCACGTACTTCAGTCCGTGCGGCCCCAGCTCTATAGCCCACTTGGCAATCCGGCCAGTCGCCTCTCGATTCTGTATAATATCACCCAAGGAAGCTGAACTGACCACTGCGATGGGGTGCCCTTGAAAATACTGCTTCAACTTCCGACTGGCCATAAAAACACCATAGACCAGCTTCTGCCAATGCGGATACCTTTGCTTGGATTCAATCAGCACCTCACTGATATAATAAACCGGCCGCTGAACCGGATATTCCTTGCCTGCCTCTTTGCGCTCCACCACAATAGCCACGCTAACTGCCCGAGCATTAGCCGCTACGTATAATAATAGTGGCTCCTTGTCGACTGGAGCTGCAAGAACAGGCGGATTGGCTAACTGCCGCTTCAGGTTCTCAAATGCCTCGTCAGCAGCTGGACTCCCGACGAAATTGTCTGTCTTCCTCAGCATTTGGTACAAAGGGATAGCCTTTTCCCCGAGGCGGCTGATAAACCGGCTCAGCGCAGCGATTCGGCCCGCCAAACGCTGAACATCGTTGATACACTCCGGTTTAGCTAGAGATGTAATAGCCGTAATCTTCTCCGGATTAGCCTCAATTCCTCTGTTAGACACCAAGAAACCCAGTAACTTGCCTGCTGGAACACCAAAAACACACTTGGCCGGATTAAGCATCATCCTGTAAGCTCGCAAGTTGTCAAAGGTCTCCTTCAAATCATCCACCAGTGTCTCCTTCTGCCTTGATTTTACTACAATATCATCCACATATGCGTGCACATTGTGGCCGATCTGCTTATGCAGGCAATTCTGTACACACCGTTGATAGGTGGCTTGGGCACTCTTGAGCCCAAAGGGCATAGATACATAGCAGAAGGCTCCAAAGGGAGTGATGAATGCTGTTTTCTCCTGGTCCTTAACCGCCATCTTGATATGATGATATCCAGAGTATGCATCCAAAAAACTCAAACGCTCACAACCCGCCGTGGCATCAATGATCTGATCAATATGGGGGAGGGCAAAAGGGTCTGCCGGACAGGCTTTGTTAAGATCTGTGTAATCCACACACATACGCCAAGTGCCGTTTTTCTTAAGAACCAGCACCGGATTAGCAAGCCACTCTGGATGGAACACCTCAATAATAAAACCAGCTGCTAAAAGCCTGGCCACTTCCTCACCAATGGCTTTGCGTCTTTCTTCGTTAAACCGGCGGAGGAACTATTTCACCGGTTTATACTTAGGATCCACATTAAGAGTGTGCTCAACGAGTTCCCTCGGTACACCTGGCATGTCAGACGGCTTCCATGCAAAAATGTCCCGATTCTCACGGATGAACTCGATGAGCGTGCTTTCCTATTTGGGATCCAGGTTGGCACTAATAGTGAACTGTTTGGATGAATCGCCAGGCACGAAGTCAACAAGCTTGGTCTCAGCTGCCGATTTGAACTTCAGATCTGAATCCTGCTCTGTAGTTGGCTTCTTTAAAGGGGTCATATCCGCCGGATCAACATTGTCCTTATAATACTTCAACTCTTCCGTGGCACAGACCGACTCTGCGTAAGCCGCATCACCCTCTTCACATTCCAAAGCGATCCTACAATTCCCATGAACCGTTATCGTCCCCTTGTAACCCGGCATCTTGAGCTGTAAGTAGATATAACAAGGCCGCGCCATGAACTTGGCATAAGCCGGTCGCCCAAACAAGGCGTGATACGGGCTTTGGATCTTCACCACTTCGAAGCTCAATTTTTCCGACCGGGAGTCGTGCTCGTCTCCAAAAACCACATCTAGAGCTATTTTACCAACAGGATACGCAGATTTGCCTGGCACAACACCGTGGAATACCGTATTCGACGGTCTGAGATCCTTGTCTGTTAGTCACATGCGCCTGAATGTCTCATAATATAGTATGTTAATACTGCTTCCTCCATCCATGAGTACCTTGGTGAATTTATAACCCCCCACCTGAGGGTCCACCACTAATGCTAACTGGCCCGGATTATCAACCCGGGGCGGGTGATCTTCTCTGCTCCACACGATGGGCTGCTCTGACCAGCGTAAGTAACGCGGTAAGGCCGGTTCAACAGAATTCACCGCTCGCTTGTGGAGTTTTCGGTCGCACTTATCCAAGCCCGTTGTCAAGACATGGTATTGCCCATTGCTCAATTGCTTTGGCTGGCTCTGATAGCCTGACTACTGCTGCTGCTGCTGGCTGTTCTGATTATTCTGGTGGTTGTGACCGCCCTGATTACGACCTGAACCGGAAGCCCCATCGTGATCCGGCCCGCTGAAACCGGATCCTGAGCCGCCACCTGATCCGTGATCATACCGGAAAACATTAGAGTTCTTGAACTCCTGCATGATATAGCAATCTTTCCAAAGATGGTTAGCCGGTGCCTCCTTCGTCCTGTGCTTTGGGCAAGGCTGATTCAACAAATAGTTCAAACGGCTTGCATTAGGGTTGGGAGCCCCGTTACGATTTGCCGGTTTACCTCTGCGCCGCTGCCCCCTGTCCTGTGCATTAGTGTTGGCCACAAAGTCCACGCTGCCGTCCGCTTTGCGCTTGCCTCCATTTCCATGACCTGCTAGCTTGTTCTGCTGCTGCTTGGAGTTGATATTCTTCTTTCCCTTCCCTGCTTCATCATCATTAAGCTCAGGATCCTTGGTACTGTCCGAATCGGCATACTTCACTAAAGCAGCCATGAGGGTTCCCATGTCATTACAGAACCGCTTCATGCATCCCAATTTCAATTTTAGAGGCTCAAACCGGCAGTTGCCTTCCAGAGTTAAGACCGCAGAGTCAGCATTAATCCTGTCAGACGAGTGCAAAATTTCCGAAACGCGGCGCACCCAATGGGTCGTTGATTCTCCTTCTTCCTGGACACAAGCCGCCAGGTCTACTATGGACTTGGGCTGCTTACATGTATCCTTGAAATTCTGTATAAACCGGGCCCGCAACTGGGCCCATGAGCTGATAGAATTGGGCGGTAGGCTCTTTAACCAAGTACGAGCCGTGCCCTCAAGCATCATGGTGAAATATTTTGCACATGCGGCCTCATCCACGTCCAGCATTTCCATGGCCATCTCATAACTCTCTATCCATGCTTCAGGGGGTAAATCAGCGGTATAATTCGGCACCTTGCGTGGACCCTTGAAATCTTTGGGCAGGCGCACATTACGTAAAGCAGGGACTAAGCAAGGCACTCCCAGAGCGGATGTGATTCCTGGCCCGGCAAAGGTGGCAGAACGAACCGGTGTGAGTTGGCCCGCATTATCCTGTGCTGCTAACTCGGCCTCCCTTTGCGCCCGGGCCCGGTTCACCGCATCCCGAGCATCGACAACACCACCTGCCGGGTCATCACCACGGGCCGCTTCACGGCCTTGCGCATTGCTTGATATGGCCGGTTCATCTATGCGCCTGCTATAGCTCCGGCTCGGACGGGGCGTATAATGAATCCGATCACGGCTGTATGAGTATGCCTCCTGCTGAATCAGCGCGGTCCGGAGAAGCTCCTTAACCCGGCGTGTTTCTATTGCTTGCGGAGAATCCCCTTCGACTGGGATGGCCTCCAACCGTGCTGCGGCCGCAACAAGGTTGTCCATAGGATTCGAATAATGACCCGGGGGCGTCTGGACCGGCGGAGGAACCACAATATTTTGGTGAGGGGGTTCCATCAGGCGAGGTTGGACCGTCGCTCCTGGCCCTGGCGCCTCAATCCGGTTTGTCTCCTGGTACCGCGGTGGATTACTGGGTCCAGCTCCTGGAGTGTGAAAGAGATTTCGGGGGTCAAACCCTAACGGCAGGCGTGATCTGTGCTTCCGCTTCAAAACCTCCTGTGATGCATTCTGGTCAAGCATGAGTTTATAGGCCTGTGCGTCCAAAGCAGCCCGTTCTGCAGCCATCCGGTCTTTTTCCTCTGCCAGATCCGCTTTGGCTTGCACGATCTGCTCTCTCACCTTCGCAATTTCTGCATTATGAGCCTCTTGATCCGCCGGATTATCCTCTGCCATAAGCGCGGCTAGTGCGTCAAACAGATCAGATAGAACTTGAACCGGCGGGCGCACAAGGCCTCCTGCCCCTGCTGCCGCTGCCGCTGCGGATCCGGAGAGCATTGCTGCGGCAGTCGAAGAATAATTCGCCGCCTGGGTGCCAGCCATGAATATTCCAACCCGGTTGATCTGGCCTGGGGGGTTCGGAATACTGTCGCCATCGGAACAACCCCTCACCTGATCGTCTTGCATCCGGTATAGCGACTCGATCTCTCTGGTCGAAGACTCGTCGCCGGAATAGACGACGGTCTCGCTACCGTGCTCTGATTCGTCCTCACGCTCTCCTCCGTAGATGACTCCAACGAAGGCACGCTTCATGGCCGGTTTAACCTGGGTAGATCTCGCACGCTGAGCCGTCTCGACGGGGTCGGTGTAGATGTCCGGCTCAGGCCCAGGCTCACCGATCTTGCCGATGAAGACGTGTACGCTGCCAAAGGGACCCGGTACCCATACTCGATCGAATCGGCCTCGGGACCCCATCCTGCATCATCGATGTAGATCCTGCCCCGACGACTCTTGGTCATCCGGCCCACTACATAGCCTTCGAGTCCCTTGAGCTTGCCCTCCAAGATCGTCAAACCATCGTGCGATAGCCCCACGATGGGCGCCAACTGTCGTGGATTTGTCACGACAGGTGTCCTAGCAAAAGGACTTAGTCGTGGAGCCATCGCTACGAGTTTATTTGAAGGGGTTAAAGCGGACACAAAGACACGAGGGTTTTATACTAGTTCGGCCCCTTCGATGAAGGTAACAGCCTACGTCTAGTTGTGGTGGAATTGATGATCTCGATGGCTAGGGAGCAAACAAGCTTCGCCTAGGCTCGAGTTGTAGTTGTCTCCCCTGAACCGCCACCGGGTCGCCCCCTTATATACACGGGTGGCGCCCGTCGGTTCATAGAGTCCCAACCGGATCATACTCGTACTCCGGTTGCTATCTTTCTATTCCTTACTTACAATACAAGCCATACATGCGGCCGGTTTACGGCTATATGTTCTAACCATCTACAGGCCTTGGGCCTTCATCTGTTTACACCACTAATGAAGTTAACCCGGCCCAAGTAAGCCGGTTTATACCTAGTGGCAATATCCCCAACACGGACCCTACGGGTTCGAGAACAATGTAGACATGACCGAGACACGTCTCCGGTCAATAACCAATAGCGGAACCAGGATGCTCATATTGGCTCCTACATATTCTATGAAGATCTTTTATCGGTCAGAGCGCATAACAACATACGTTGTTCCCTTTGTCATCGGTATGTTACTTTCCCGAGATTCGATTGTCGGTATCCAATACCTAGTTCAATCTCGTTACCGGCAAGTCTCTTTACTCGTTCCATAATACATCATCCTGCAACTAACTCATTAGTTGCAATGCTTGCAAGGCTTCAGTGATGTGCATTACCGAGAGGGCCCAGATATACCTCTCCGACAATCGGAGTGACAAATCCTAATCTCGAAATACGCCAACCCAACATGTACCTTTGGAGACACCTGTAGAGCTCCTTTATAATCACCCAGTTACGTTGTCACGTTTGGTAGCACACAAAGTGTTCCTCCGGCAAACGGGAGTTGCATAATCTCATAGTCATAGGAACATGTATAAGTCATGAAGAAAGCAATAGCAACATACTAAACGATCGGGTGCTAAGCTAATGGAATGGGTCATGTCAATCAGATCATTCAACTAATGATGTGATCTCGTTAATCAAATGACAACTCTTTGTCCATGGTTAGGAAACATAACCATCTTTGATTAACGAGCTAGTCAAGTAGAGGCATACTAGTGACACTCTGTTTGTCTATGTATTCACACATGTATTATGTTTCCGGTTAATACAATTCTAGCATGAATAATAAACTTCTATCATGATATAAGGAAATAAATAATAACTTTATTATTGCCTCTAGGGCATATTTCCTTCAGTCTCCCACTTGCACTAGAGTCAATAATCTAGATTATACTGTAATGATTCTAACACCCATGGAGCCTTGGTGTTGATCATGTTTTGCTCGTGGAAGAGGCTTAGTCAATGGGTCTGCTACATTCAGATCCGTATGTATCTTGCAAATCTCTATGTCTCCCACCTGGACTAGATCCCGGATGGAATTGAAGCGTCTCTTGATGTGCTTGGTTCTCTTGTGAAATTTGGATTCCTTCGCCAAGGCAATTACACCAGTATTGTCACAAAAGATTTTCATTGGACCCGAAGCACTAGGTATGACACCTAGATCGGATATGAACTCCTTCATCCAGACTCCTTCGTTTGCTGCTTCCGAAGCAGCTATGTACTCTGCTTCACATGTAGATCCCGCCACGACGCTTTGTTTAGAACTGCACCAACTGACAGCTCCACCGTTTAATGTAAACACATATCCGGTTTGCGATTTAGAATCGTCCGGATCAGTGTCAAAGCTTGCATCAATGTAACCATTTACGATGAGCTCTTTGTCACCTCCATATACGAGAAACATATCCTTAGTCTTTTTCAGGTACTTCAGGATGTTCTTGACCGCTGTCCAGTGATCCACTCCTGGATTACTTTGGTACCTCCCTGCTAGACTTATAGCAAGGCACACATCAGGTCTGGTACACAGCATTGCATACATGATAGAGCCTATGGCTGAAGCATAGGGAACATCTTTCATTTTCTCTCTATCTTCTGCAGTGGTCGGGCATTGAGTCTGACTCAACTTTACACCTTGTAACACAGGCAAGAACCCTTTCTTTGCTTGATCCATTTTGAACTTCTTCAAAACTTTGTCAAGGTATGTGCTTTGTGAAAGTCCAATTAAGCGTCTTGATCTATCTCTATAGATCTTAATGCCTAATATGTAAGCAGCTTCACCGAGGTCTTTCATTGAAAAACTCTTATTCAAGAATCCCTTTATGCTATCCAGAAATTCTATATCATTTCCAATCAGTAATATGTCATCCACATATAATATCAGAAATGCTAGAGAGCTCCCACTCACTTTCTTGTAAATACAGGCTTCTCCGAAAGTTTGTATAAAACCAAATGCTTTGATCACACTATCAAAGCGTTTATTCCAACTCCGAGAGGCTTGCACCAGTCCATAAATGGAACGCTGGAGCTTCCACACTTTGTTAGCTCCCTTTGGATCGACAAAACCTTCTGGTTGCATCATATACAACTCTTCTTCCAGAAATCCATTCAGGAATGCAGTTTTGACATCCATCTGCCAAATTTCATAATCATAAAATGCGGCAATTGCTAACATGATTCAGACAGACTTAAGCATCGCTACGGGTGAGAAGGTCTCATCGTAGTCAATCCCTTGAACTTGCCGAAACCCTTTTGCGACAAGTCGAGCTTTGTAGACAGTAATATTACCGTCGGCGTCAGTCTTCTTCTTGAAGATCCATTTATTCTCAATTGCTTGCCGATCATTGGGCAAGTCAACCAAAGTCCACACTTTGTTCTCATACATGGATCCCATCTCAGATTTTCATGGCTTCAAGCCATTTTGCAGAATCTGGGCTCACCATCGCTTCTTCATAGTTCGTAGGTTCATCATGATCTAGTAGCATGACTTCCAGAACAGGATTACCGTACCACTCTGGCGCGGATCTCACTCTAGTTGATCTACGAGTTTTAGTAGTATCTTGTTCTGAAGTTTCATGATCATTATCATTAGCTTCCTCACTAATTGGTGTAGGTGTCACAGAAACAGTTTTCTGTGATGCACTACTTCCCAATAAGGGAGCAGGTACAGTTACCTCGTCAAGTTCTACTTTCCTCCCACTCACTTCTTTCGAGAGAAACTCCTTCTCCAGAAAGTTTCCGAACTTAGCAACAAAAGTCTTGCCTTCGGATATGTGATAGAAGGTGTATCCAATAGTCTCCTTTGGATATCCTATGAAGACACATTTCTCCGATTTGGTTCGAGCTTATCAGGTTGAAGCTTTTTCACATAAGCATCGCAGCCCCAAACTTTCAGAAACGAAAACTTTGGTTTCTTGCCAAACCATAGTTCATAAGGCGTCGTCTCAACGGATTTTGATGGTGCCCTATTTAACATGAATGCGGCCGTCTCCAAAGCATAACCCCAAAACGATAGTGGTAAATCAGTAAGAGACATCATAGATCGCACCATATCTAGTAAAGTACGATTACGACGTTCGGACACACCATTACGCTGTGGTGTTCTGGGTGGCGTGAGTTGCGAAACTATTCCGTATTGTTTCAAATGTACACCAAACTCGTAACTCAAATATTCGCCTCCACGATCAGATCGTAGAAACTTTATTTTCTTGTTACGATGATTTTCAACTTCACTCTAAAATTCTTTGAACTTTTCAAACGTTTCAGACTTATGTTTCATTAAGTAGATATACCCATATCTGCTTAAGTCATCTGTGAAGGTGAGAAAATAACAATATCCGCCACGAGCTTCAATATTCATCGGACCACATACATCTGTATGTATGATTTCCAACAAATTTGTTGCTCTCTCCATAGTACCGGAGAACGGCGTTTTAGTCATCTTGCCCATGAGGCACGGTTAGCAAGTACCAAGTGATTCATAATCAAGTGGTTCCAAAAGTCCATCAGTATGGAGTTTCTTCATGCGCTTTACACCGATATGACCTAAACGGCAGTGCCACAAATAAGTTGCACTATCATTATCAACTCTACATCTTTTGGCTTCAACATTATGAATATGTGTGTCACTACTATCAAGATTCAATAAGAATAGACCATTCTTCAAGGGTGCATGACCATAAAAGATATTACTCATATAAATAGAACAACCATTATTCTCTGATTTAAATGAATAACCGTCTCGCATCAAACAAGATCCAGATATAATGTTCATGCTTAATGCTGGCACCAAATAACAATTATTTAGGTCTAATATTAATCCCGAAGGTAGATGTAGAGGTAGCGCGCCGACCGCGATCACATCGACTTTGGAACCGTTTCCCACGTGCATCGTCACCTCGTCCTTAGCTAATCTTCGCTTAATCCGTAGTCCCTGTTTCGAGTTGCAAATATTAGCAACAGAACCAGTATCAAATACCCAGGTGCTACTGCGAGCATTAGTAAGGTACACATCAATAACATGTATATCACATATACCTTTGTTCACCTTGCCATCCTTCTTATCCGCCAAATACTTGGGGCAGTTCCGCTTCCAGTGACCAGTCTGCTTGCAGTAGAAGCACTCAGTTTCAGGCTTAGGTTCAGACTTGGGTTTCTTCTCTCGAGCAGCAACTTGCTTGCTGTTCTTCTTGAAGTTCCCCTTCTTCTTCCCTTTGCCCTTTTTCTTGAAACTAGTGGTCTTGTTGACCATCAACACTTGATGCTCCTTCTTGATTTCTACCTCCGCAGCTTTCAGCATTGCGAAGAGCTCGGGAATAGTCTTATTCATCCCTTGCATATTATAGTTCATCACGAAGCTCTTGTTGCTTGGTGGAAGTGATTGGAGAATTATGTCAATGACGCTATCATCCGGAAGATTAACTCCCAGTTGAATCAAGTGATTACAATACCCAGACATCTTGAGTATATGCTCACTGACAGAACTGTTCTCCTCCATCTTGCAGCTATAGAACTTATTGGAGACTTCATATCTCTCAATCCGGGCATTTGCTTGAAATATTAACTTCAACTCCTGGAACATCTCATATGCCCCATGACGTTCAAAATGTCATTGAAGTCCCAGTTCTAAGCCGTAAAGCATGGCACATTGAACTATCGAGTAGTCATCAGCTTTGCTCTGCCAGACATTCATAACATCTGGTGTTGCTCCAGCAGCAGGCCTGGCACCCAGCGGTGCTTCCAGGACCTAATTCTTCTGTGCAGCAATGAGGATAATCCTCAAGTTACGGACCCATTCCGTGTAATTGCTACCATCATCTTTCAACTTTGCTTTCTCAAGGAACGCATTAAAATTCAACGAAACAACAGCACGGGCCATCTATCTACAATCAAACATACATAAGCAAGATACTATCAGGTACTAAGTTCATGATAAATTTAGGTTCAATTAATCATATTACTTAAAGAACTCCCACTTAGATAGACATCCCTCTAATCCTCTAAGTGATTACGTGATCCAAGTCAACTAAACCATGTCCGATCATCACGTGAGATGGAGTCATTTCGTTGGTGAACATCACTATGTTGATCATATCTACTATATGATTCACGCTCGACCTTTCGGTCTCCGTGTTCCGAGGCCATATCTGTATATGCCTGGCTCGTCAAGTATAACCTGAGTATTCCACGTGTGCAACTATTTTGCACCCGTTGTATTTGAACGTAGAGCCTATCACACCCGATCATCACGTGGTGTCTCAGCACGAAGAACTTTCGCAACGGTGCATACTCAGGGAGAACACTTCTTGATAATTAGTGAGAGATCATCTTATAATGCTACCGTCAATCAAAGCAAGATAAGATGCATAAAAGATAAACATCACATGCAATCAATATAAGTGATATGATATGGCCATCATCATCTTGTGCTTGTGATCTCCATCTCCGAAGCACCGTCGTGATCACCATCGTCACCGGCGCGACACCTTGATCTCCATCGTAGCATCGTTGTCGTCTCGCCAATCTCATGCTTCCACGACTATCGCTACCGCTTAGTGATAAAGTAAAGCATTACAGCGCGATTGCATTGCATATAATAAAGCGACAACCATATGGCTCCTGCCAGTTGCCGATAACTCGGTTACAAAACATGATCATCTCATACAATAAAATTTAGCATCATGTCTTGACCATATCACATCACAACATGCCCTGCAAAAACAAGTTAGACATCCTCTACTTTGTTGTTGCAAGTTTTACGTGGCTGCTACGGGCTTAAGCAAGAACCAATCTTACCTACGCATCAAAACCACAACGATAGTTTGTCAAGTTGGTGTTGTTTTAACCTTCGCAAGGACCGGGCGTAGCCACACTCGGTTCAACTAAAGTTGGAGAACCTATCACCCGCTAGCCACCTTTGTGCAAAGCACGTCGGGAGAACCGGTCTCGCGTAAGCGTACGCGTAATGTCGGTCCGGGCCGCTTCGTCCAACAATATCGCCGAACCAAAGTATGACATGCTGGTAAGCAGTATGACTTATATCGCCCACAACTCACTTGTGTTCTACTCGTGCATATAACATCAACACATAAAACCTAGGCTCGGATGCCACTGTTGGGTTTCGTAGTAATTTCAAAAAAAATCCTACGCACACGCAAGATCATAGTGATGCATAGCAACGAGAGGGGGAGAGTGTGATCTACATACCCTTGTAAATCGACAATGGAAGCGTTAACTTGGTTGATGTAGTCGTACGTCTCCACGGCCCGACCAATCAAGCACCGAAACTACGGCACCTCCAAGTTCTAGCACACGTTCAGCTCGATGACGATCCTCGGACTCCGATCCAGCAAAGTGTCGGGGAAGAGTTCCGTCAGCACAACGGCGTGGTGACGATCTTGATGTACTACCGTCGCAGGGCTTCGCCTAAGCACCGCTACAATATTATCGAGGACTATGGTGGAAGGGGGCACCGCACACGGCTAAGAATATGATCACATGGATCAACTTTTCTCTCTAGGGGTGCCCCTTGCCTCCGTATATAAAGGCTCAAAGGGGGGCGGCCGGCCAAGAGGAGGCGCGCCAGGAGGAGTCCTACTCCCTCCGGGAGTAGGACTCCCCCCTTTCCTAGTTTGAATAGGATTCGTGAAGGGGGGAAAGAGAGAGAGAAGGAAGGGGGGCGCCGGCCCCCTCTCTCCTTGTCCTATTCGGACTAAGGGGGGGAGGGGCGCGCGGCCCATCCCTGGCCACCTCTCCTATCTCCCACTAAGGCCCACTAAGGCCCATATACCTCCCGGGGGGTTCCGGTAACCTCCCGGTAATCCGGTAAAATCCCGATTTCACCCGAAACGCTTCCGATATCCAAATATAGGCTTCCAATACATCAATCTTTATGTCTCGACCATTTCGAGACTCCTCGTCATGTCCGTGATCACATCCGGGACTCCGAACAAACTTCGGTACATCAAAATGCATAAACTCATAATATAACTGTCATCGTAACCTTAAGCGTGCGCACCCTACAGATTCGAGAACAATGTAGACATGACCAAGACACGTCTCCGGTCAATAACCAATAGCGGAACCTGGATGCTCATATTGGCTCCTACATATTCTACGAAGATCTTTTATCGGTCAGACTGCATAACAACATACGTTGTTCCCTTTGTCATCGGTATGTTACTTGCCCGAGATTCGATCGTCGGTATCCAATACCTAGTTCAATCTCGTTACCAGCAAGTCTCTTTACTCGTTCGTAATACATCATCCCGCAACTAACTCATTAGTTGCAATGCTTGCAAGGCTTCAGTGATGTGCATTACCAAGAGGGCCCAGAGATACCTCTCGCAATTGGAGTGATAAATCCTAATCTCGAAATACGCCAACCCAACATGTACCTTTGGAGACACCTGTAGAGCTCCTTTATAATCACCCAGTTACGTTGTGACGTTTGGTAGTACACAAAGTGTTCCTCCGGCAAATGGGAGTTGCATAATCTCATAGTCATAGGAACATGTATAAGTCATGAAGAAAGCAATAGCAACATACTAAACGATCGGGTGCCAAGCTAATGGAATGGGTCATGTCAATCAGATCATTCAACTAATGATGTGATCCCGTTAATCAAATGACAACTCTTTGTCCATGGTTAGGAAACATAACCATCTTTGATTAACGAGCTAGTCAAGTAGAGGCATATTAGTGACACTTTGTTTGTCTATGTATTCACACATGTATTATGTTTCCGGTTAATACAATTCTAGCATGAATAATAAACTTTTATCATGATATAAGGAAATAAATAATAACTTTATTATTGCCTCTAGGGCATATTTCCTTCATGAAATTGAGCTCAGCTCAATGTCCGACCACGGCAGAAGATATAGAAGAGATGAGTGTCATCCCCTATGCCTCAGCCATAGGGTCTATTATGTATGCCATGCTATGTACCAGACCTGATGTAAACCTTGCCGTAAGTTTGGTAGGAAGATACCAAAGTAATCCCGGCAAGGAACACTGGACAGCGGTCAAGAATATCCTGAAGTACCTGAAAAGGACTAAGGACATGTTTCTCGTTTATGGAGGTGACGAAGAGCTCGTCGTAAAGGGTTACGTCGATGCTAGCTTCGACACAGATCTAGATGACTCTAAGTCACAAACCGGATATGTGTATATGTTGAATGGTGGACCAGTAAGCTGGTGTAGCTGCAAGCAGAGCGTCGTGGCGGGATCTACATGTGAAGCGGAGTACATGGCAGCCTCGGAGGAAGCACATGAAGCAATTTGGGTGAAGGAGTTCATCACCGACCTAGGATTCATACCCAATGCATCGGGGCCGATCAAACTCTTCTGTGACAACACTGGAGCTATTGCACTTGCCAAGGAGCCCAGGTTTCACAAGAAGACCAGGCACATCAAGCGTCGCTTAAACTCCACTCGTGAAAATGTTCAAAATGGAGACATAGATATTTATAAAGTACATACGGATTTGAATGTCGCGGATCCATTGACTAAACCTCTCCCTAGGGCAAAACATGATCAACACCAGAACTCTATGGGTGTTCGATTCATCACAATGTAACTAGATTATTGACTCTAGTGCAAGTGGGAGACTGTTGGAAATATGCCCTAGAGGCAATAATAAAAGGATTATTATTATTCCTTGTTCGTGATAATTGTCTTTTATTCATGCTATAATTGTGTTATCCGGAAATCGTAATACATGTGTGAATACATAGACACCAACATGTCCCTAGTAAGCCTCTAGTTGACTAGCTCGTTGATCAATAGATAGTCATGGTTTCCTGACTATGGACATTGGATGTCATTGATAACGAGATCACATCATGAGGAGAATGATGTGATGGACAAGACCCAATCTTAAACATAGCACAAGATCGTATAGTTCGTTTGCTAGAGTTTTTCCAATGTCAAGTATCTTTTCCTTAGACCATGAGATCGTGTAACTCCCGGATACCGTAGGAGTGCTTTGGGTGTACCAAACGTCACAACATAACTGGGTGACTATAAAGGTATACTACGGGTATCTCCGAAAGTGTCTGTTGGGTTGACATGGATCAAGACTGGGATTTGTCACTCCGTATGACGGAGAGGTATCTCTAGGCCCACTCGGTAATGCATCATCATAATGAGCTCAAAGTGACCAAGTGTCTGGTCACGGGATCATGCATTACGGTACGACTAAAGTGACTTGCCGGTAACGAGATTGAACGAGGTATTGGGATACCGACGATCGAATCTCGGGCAAGTAACGTACCAATTGACAAAGGGAATTGTATACGGGGTTGCGTGAATCCTCGACATCGTGGTTCATCCGATGAGATCATCGAGGAGCATGTGGGAGCCAACATGGGTATCCAGATCCCGCTGTTGGTTATTGACCGGAGAGCCATCTCGGTCATGTCTACATGTCTCCCGAACTCGTAGGGTCTACACACTTAAGGTTCGGTGACGCTAGGGTTGTAGAGATATGTATATGCAGTAACCCGAAAGTTGTTCAGAGTCCCGGATAAGATCCCGGACGTCACGAGGAGTTCCAGAATGGTTCGGAGGTGAAGAATTATATATAGGAAGTGCAGTTTCGGCCATCGGGAGAGTTTCGGGGGTCACCGGTATTGTACCGGGACCACCGGATGGGTCCCGGGGGTCCACCAGGTGGGGCCACCCATCCCGGAGGGCCCCATGGGCTGAAGTGGGGAGGGGAACCAGCCCATAGTGGGCTGGTGCGCCCCCCTTGGCCCACCCCCTGTGCCTAGGGTTGGAAACCCTAGGGTGGGGGGGCGCCCCACTTGCCTTGGGGGGTACTCCACCCCCTGGCCGCCGCCCCCCTTGGGGAGCCTATATAAAGGGGGGAGGGAGGGGCAGCCGCACCCTTAAGCCTTGGCGCCTCCCTCTCCCCTGCTACACCTCTCCCTCTCGTAGAAGCTCGGCGAAGCCCTGATGCAGTGACTGCTGCATCCACCACCACGCTGTCGTGCTGCTGGATCTTCATCAACCTCTCCTTCCCCCTTGCTGGATCAAGAAGGAGGAGACGTCACGCTGACCGTACGTGTGTTGAACGCGGAGGTGCCGTCCGTTCAGCGCTAGGATCTCCGGTGATTTGGATCACGTCGAGTACGACTCCCTCATCCCTGTTCTTTGAACGCTTCCGCTCGCGATCTACAAAGGTATGTAGATGCATCCGATCACTCGTTGCTAGATGAACTCATAGATGGTTCTTGGTGAAACCGTAGGAAATTTTTTGTTTTCTGCAACGTTCCCCAACAGTTTCATTCGCCAAGATGGAATCCATCTTGCTACGAACCGCTTCCTTCCAGTAGTCAGCATCTTCAGATGCAGAGGCCTCTGAAATAGAACTGGGAGTGTCATCTATGAGATACACAAGAAAATCATCACCAAAGGACTTTGCAGTCCTCTGTCTCTTGCTCCTAGTAGGAACTTCATTGTTCTCCTCCACAGGACTTTCAAAGTGTTCCATCGAAATGGCAGGTTCAGTAATTGTAACTGGTTCCTGATTCGATGAACTACGCATCTCCTGATTAGATGAGGTAGCCATATGCTTCATGGGAAAGATATCTTCAAAGAAAGTCGCATCATTCGACTCCATGATCGTACCGACATGCATGTCAGGTACCTCAGATTTTACTATCAAGAATCTATAGCCAATGCTATGAAAAGCATATCCCAGGAGAACACAATCCACAATCTTTGGTCCGAGCTTCCGCTTCTTTGGAATTGGCACATTGACTTTCGCCAAACAACCCCATGTTCGTAGATAAGAGAGTTTTAACCTTTTCTTCTCCCATTCCTCGAATGGAGTTATCTCTTTGTTCTTTGTGGGAACTCGGTTTAGGACATGACATGTCGTCAATATCGCCTCCCCCACCATGCCTTGGAGAGACCCGATGTGTCTAACATGGCGTTAACCAAATCAGTTAGAGTACGGTTCTTTCTTTCGGCAACCCCATTTGACTGAGGTGAATAGGGAGGCGTTCTCTCATGGATTATACCATGTTCCGCACAAAAAGCATCAAATTCATTGGAAAAATACTCTCCACCATGGTCGGACCTAAGCCTCTTGATTTTTCGATCAAGTTGGTTTTCCACTTCAGCTTTATAGATCTTGAAAAAGTTCAAAGCCTCATCCTTAGATTTCAGAAGATACACACGGCAATATCTAGTGGAGTCATCAATTAACGTCATGAAATATTTCTTTCCACCTTTTGTCAAAACACCATTCATTTCACATAGATCTGAATGTATGAGCTCTAGTGGTGCAAGATTTCTCGTTTCCGCAGTTGTGTGAGACTTACGAGGTTGCTTAGCTTGCACACACACTTGACACTTAGATCCCTTGACAGTGGTGAAACTAGGGATTAAGTTCAACTTCCCTAGTCGCGACATGCAACCAAAGTCAACATGACAAAGACATGAATGCCGCACATTTGATTCACTATTGTTGCAAATATGATTAACAACTTTATTGCAAACGTCTGATAGGATAAACGAAACAGGCCTCCTGACTCATAACCTTTACCAACAAAGGTTCCATACTTGGATATTACAAATTTATTCGACTCAAAGACAAGCTTGTAGCCATCTCTACACAGAAGAGATCCGCTAACAAGATTTTTATTGACGGAGGGGACATAATGCACGTTCTTCAGCCGCACGATCTTCCCCGAAGTAAACTTCAGATCGACTGTGCCAACACCACGAACAGAAGCACTTGAACCGTTGCCCATCAGCACGGTTGAAGTCCTTGCGGTCTGATAAGACGAAAAAAATGGAAATATCACCGCATACATGCACATTAGCACCCGTTTCAATCAACCAATCAGGAGAATGACATACTGAAAGAATAGTGGGAAATATACCATACCCATCATCCTTCATGTCAGTGTCTCCAATGACAACATTAGCGGTCTTGCCGCCTTTCCCAGGGTAACGCTTGTCATAGCGATTAGGGCAACTAGGAGCCCAATGATCAGGATCGCCACACACATGACAAGCACCTTTCTTCTTTGGATTCTTCTTCTTGAAGTTCATGTGCTGCACAGCCTTGTTCTTCCCATCAAACTTTGCTTTACCATCAAACTTGCCCTTGTTCTTGAACTTGTGGGGCTGGAAGTTCTTCTTTTGTACCAGATTGGCACTAGATCCTCCCTCAATACCTCGAGCACGTGTATCCTTTGCTCTTGCCTTTTCTTCCACGTCAAGAGTGCCAATGAGATCCGGGACGGAAAACTCCTGTCTCTTATGCTTCAGTAAGGTAGCAAAGTTCCTCCACGAAGGAGGAAGCTTAGTGATGATACCTCTGACAAAAAACTTGTCCGGTAGCATACAACTGAAGTGCTCAAGTTCTCTAGCAAATGGCTGTATCTCATGAGCTTGCTCAACCACAGAGCGCTCTTCAGTCATCCTGTAATCATAGAATTGCTCCATGATGTACAGCTCAGTGCCAGCATCCAAGACCCCAAACTTGGCCTCGAGTGCATCCCACATATCTTTTCCATTATCAAATGACGCATAGGCATCAACTATGTTCTCACCAAGAACACTCAACAGAGCAGCCTTAAATAGAGTATACATTTTCTGAAAAGCTTGTGCCTGTTGAGCATCAAGCTCTCCTTCAGGTTTGCCGAGAGTGGCGTCATAGCAACTCATAGTTTGAAATCATAAGACTACTCTCAGGCGACACCTCTTATAGTGAATACCCTCAAACATAGGAGGTCTCATGGAAGCAGCAAAACCACTCGGGGTAAATTGCCTATAATAAGGTTTTTGGATTGTTAGAAATATGAGCAATTTACCGAATGATTTTATTAACAAAAATACTAGATAAAACATGACCAGAATAGTAGTGATAAAACAAGCCATGCGATTTGACAAAGAGAAGGTAAACAACATCTTCATATATGAACTGTAACTAAACATATCTAGAGCAGACAGTATAGCAAGTTGCCTATATGAAATAGAGTATAACATATCTAGGGCAAATACTAGAACAAGGAACTGTAGCAGGACCTCTAATAGAAAGGAGAAAAACACGTACGGGACAGCAGCAGCAAAAGCGCTGGACTTGGGGTCGGTGTCCTCGCCTGCCATGTCGTCGAGGAGGTCGTGGACGTCGGGGAAGAAGTCGTCGTCGGGGAAGTAGTCGTCGGTGACCGAATCGTCCGTGATGAAGCAGCCAGTAGTCGCGCTGAGCGCTCCCCAAAAACCTTATCACCCTTCTCCCGTACAGGACTCAAAAGGTGCCGTTTCGGAGGCCTACTGTCCTGACGTGCGGTGCACGCCACAAGCCGGGATGAGTAAGACAGCAGCAGCTCAGAGATGGAACCGATGGCGAGGGAAGGAGTAGTTCTGGTGCGTTTCTCTGAGAGGAGCGACCTCCCTTTTATAGGCGCAAGAGAATGTGGGAGATGAAACGAACAGGCAGCAGCCGAAGGGTGCAGCGCTCGTATTCAATGTCCACTACAGCAAAAACTTTCCAGCTCCCGAGTGACTTTTCGTATACCCGTAGTGCGTGGCAAAAATTTAGATATCGGCTCGGCTCATTCCCGCAACCCGCGGCGCGGCGCGACGCGACGCGTCATGACGAGGCGTGGCGGACGGCGGAGGAGGAGCGCGCGTGGATATCCCTCTTGTTCTCATGCTCATACAAGTGGGGAAAGAACCTCCCTTATAAGGAAGTCCAACTCCCACTAAACTAGCAATGTGGGACTAAACTTTAGTAGTATCCCTTGCCTTGCACAAATGGGCTAAGTGGACCTCTAGGATTTATTAGGAATTTCTGAAATAGTTATTGGGCTGCCCAAAATAGATTAAATTCCAGCACATGGTCAGGGGTATGAACACCCGTTGTTCACTACACCGGCAGATGGGCGACTCAAGGCGCTTTCAAAAACCATTGTTGGTAATGTTTGTACGAGTGAAACAATGACAACATCGTTGCTCCAATTTAATTGCAGTTTCTTTACCGAAGCCTTTGGAGTATTTCTTCGAGCAGATATTGATATCACGAAGAAGGTATTTTTACAAGATCTCATTGTAATTCTTAGTCGACTTTGTATTTTCTTAGATTTTTAAATCCAAAAATCAGTGTACATATAATTGTTATGTGTATGAATGAAGTTAAAGGTGCTTCTCGAAAAGAAAGAGCATAGAGGTGGACGGATGCAATTTGATCAGGCGCGCCCCTGCATATGGCCGTACATCGATTAGTCCTGAAATCTTGTATGAGATGACCGACATGACACCAAGCATATTCCACCAAACATACACAGTACTACGAGGCACGACTAGAATGCAGACGTCTTCGGGCAGCCAGCGAGCTGGGCGCGGCGCTCGTGCGCACCGTGGCCATGCATCGCGCGCGGACTGGAGCCGTAGCAGAGGCGGCCGCGGCTCGTGCATCTGTGGTCACGATGCGCGCACCGGCCGGCCTCCGCTGGCTGCATGTAGGGCGAACGGAACGCGGTCTCCGGCTGCCCACACGCCGGCGGCAAGGGCAGTAGCAAGATTCGGGGAAGGGGATGGTGGAGCCAACGGCCCGACGCATGCGTGCCATTCTTTCTCACACTGCAGAGCCCGGTTCGCATGAACGGCCAAGGGGACGCCGCTGCGAATCGGCGGCCGGTCGACCTCACCTCACGGAGGGGACGGGGTCGGGGTCACGGAGAGCGACGCGACGATCCACACAAGACAAAGTAGCGCCACATGTGCGTGCGTGCATGTATATCAGCACGTGCTTGCCCTGGCGCTGTTGTACGACCACTCCATTCCATTCCATAGGACATGGATGGCTTCACCGCGAAGAACGTCGGAGCGACGGAGGTGGCGGGAGGACAGCCACGGCCCATTTGACACGGCGAGCGACCCGGGAATGGACGGCTAACCAAAAAGGGACACACTGCTTCGCGTCATGCATTACTGTTTTAGGAAGGAAACCATATAGAAGTACGTACGTAGTATGTTCCAGGGTCGGAGCAGGGACAAGCTGCTTGCCTGCCTTATTTGTGGCGCGACGCCGACACCACCAACTCATTGCTCCGCGGCTTCCCACCGTGACTGACCCAATGAATGCATGATTGGCCGGCTATGCGTCTTGGTAGGCAAGGAAGGAAGCCATGTGTCGAACTGTGAGCCCCCTGTAAACATGGCTCATATTAGTGGCATCCGTCCAAAAAAAACTACTCCCTCCGTCACGGTTTAGAAGGCACAGTTAAATTTGTGTGCGTTTCCACAATAGACAAGGTTTAGGGCGCATTGCATTTATTTCTAGTAGCTAATTAGTACTTCGATATACTATTTCTATATGCATGAGTAGTGTGAATGCTATTCTTTAGCCCATCTCATAACCAATAGATAATCACCTAGGTCCCAGAGAATTTCCAAACACGCCTTCTAAACCGTGACCGAGGTAGTAGTAGAGCTTCTCTGAATTAAAGGATTTCTGATACTCCTAGTCTATACCAATATAAAAAGATCCAAAGCGGCAGATCCAACAAATCCCGGCCGTCAAACCAGATCGATCCAACGACTCAGGCTGCTCCAATGATGAGCGCTCAACACGTTTAATGTGCAGTTAATACCATACCAAATATTAATACAATGCTAATTACATAATTAATACGTAAATAATATCCTACCTACTATTTTCGTATAATTAATATACCTAATATCAACGTGCATTGCACGTACACAATTACTAGTTCTTTTGGAGGATTCAATACTATTAGGAAATCGCGGCTCATTAAGGGAAGGAAACATGATGTACATAAATAGGATTAAGGCCACACATACAAAATGGAGTCCTCAACTTCCACCCACACAAACCAATCTGTGGTTAGATAGTTAGGTGGATAGTTATATTTCCAGCCCGCCCGGGTTCAAATCCTGATGCTTGCATTTATTTTAGGATTTATTTTAGGATCTTTGACGATGGGTGTTCAGTGGGAGGAGACATTCCCGTTGACTACGAGACGCCTTTGGTGACTTCGTTAATCTCAAGATGATATGTCGGTTTAGTCTCTCGAAGATGGTCATAGGGGTAGGACGTGCGTGTGTGTTCATAGGAATGAGTGGGTATATATGAGTGTCTGCGTATGTACTGTATTAGAAAAAAAAACTCCCACTCCTAAGCTATTAAGAACAACGTGCCTTCTTTCCTTCAAAAGGAAACAAATTTTTATATACAAATAAAAAGTCATGCCCCACGTTTAAAAACTGTCCACTTCGCACGGTCTCAGGAAAACAAAATCCGCATCCGCATGAATCCACAACAGTAAAATTAATTTAGCCATTAGATTTAAAATTTTATAGTCAAATCTATTAGAAATCATTCTTTCTTAAGGGAAGGAAACACGATATGCATAAATAGGATTAGGGCCACGCATACAAAAAGGAGTCCCCAACTCCCACGCCCAAGCTATGAAAAAAAAAACATGTCTTCTTTCCTTGGGAAACAAAGACGTACAAATAAAAATTAATTCATGCCCCGCACTAAAAAGTGCCAACTTCTCACAGTCTCAGCTCAAGCTCAGGAAACAAAATCCGCATCTGCGTTAATCCACATCAGCAGAACTAATTTAGCCACTAAATTTAAAATTTAATGGTCAATATCTATTGGAAAATCCTGGCTCATTAAGGGAAGAGGTTGCCCTCCTTTTGGACAATTATTCATTCATACAAACTCTAAAGCAGTAAGAATTCATGTTTTTAATTTACATAATAATGCTCAAATAGAGTAGTTCCTAGCCTGTCTGTGCAGGCGCACGGGTTGATGACTAGTATATAGAATAGATATAAATAGAGATAGAAATAATAAAGATCTTTTTTTGCGGAATACAATAATGAAGACCTGACAGATGCGATCTATGTAGGTAGGATTATGTAGATCCAGCTGGTATGCTATGGTTAAGTACACTTATTTAGATCTAACGGTTGTGAGTTACTAATAAGTAAACTGATGGACCAATCACCCGCAAAAAAAACTGATGGACCAATGGATCGAGTACAATAATGTTGATCTAACAGTTGTGATATCCTAGGAGCAGAATTGATGATTTAATGATTGTTTTCCAAAAGGCGTGATCTGTACGTAAAAAACTAAAAATCCTCTTGAAACTATGATCTTTGGTTCTCTCTCAAAAAAAAAACTATGATCTTTGGTAGGATCGATTTTGCTCACGGCAGTGCAGCCGTGCACTTCATGAACAGCGCACTAACAGCGACTATATATGTTGTCCCCTTCGATTATTGGACCCTTTTCCTCCTCACATATGACTGTCTAGCTACTGTGTTTCCTGGACAGTAACTGCAAACCAGACGCACGCACACAAATCAATCCAGAATTTAAGGCAACAAAATAGAAAACTCCCATTTGCCCTAAATAGGCCTCCTCCGACGATTAGACCTCGCCGGCCGAGTCACCAGCCGGACAACCAACTCATGGATCGGCTCCCTCTTCCTGGGGGCGGCCCCAGAGCCGCAGCCAATACCTCTTTCTTCGTCGCGATGGATCAGTACGCCGCATCCACATCAGCTTCACCACCGGAAAAGGCGCCGGCGGCAGCACCGCTCCCGGCCCCGGAACACTGTGGAAAGTCCAGCTACAACAGGAGATCATCTGACACGATCAAGGCCAAGATCATGTCGCATCCTTTCTATCCGGCTCTGCTCGGAGCCTTCATAGACTGCCGGAAAGTACGTACAGTATATATATAGACCAGCACAGCTTGTATCTTTGCTGCCCTGCTGTTTCTTATTTTGTTATTTTTTCCTCTGCCTAATAAGGTCGGAGCGCCGCCGGAAGTCGTTGGTCGGCTCTCCTCCCTCGTCGACGAGCTCCGGCCAAATTTAGACGGATGGCAGGAACAGCCGGCGGACCCAGAGCTCGACCAGTTCATAGTAACAACATGCATGATTAGTTTAGGCTAGCTGGAGCTTAATTATTTGCATACATGGATCTAGCGATATGCTTGTGTGTGTGTGTGTGCGTGTGCGCGTGTGCGCGCGCGTGTGTGTGTGTGTGTGTGTGTGTGTGTGTGTGTGTGTGTGTGTGGGTGGGTGGGTGTGTGTGTGTGCGCGCGCGCGCGCGCGCAGGAGACCTACCGTGATATGCTGGTGATGTACAGTCAGGAGCTCACGAGGCAAATCCAAGAAGCCAATGAGTTCTTGAGGAGCGCTGAGGCCCATATCGACTCGTTTGCACCAGGTGTGTGCATGCTTAATTAATTACACCAAGTTATTTTTGCGGACTTGTCTTTCTAGGTTTGGGAGTTTGGGATGATGCCAAGACTCTTGCAGCCTTGCGGGTTTCCTATCCTTTATTTGTCATCTTTGTTTTTTGCGGCAATACTTTTTGTATGGGAACTTTCGATCTATCCATCTTTAATCATTATAGTACAACGAACGCAAAAAATAAAATAAAAAATTATATGCAGATTCATAGACCACCTAGCGATGACTACAAGCACTGAAGCAAGCCGAAGACACGCCATTGTCTATTTGTCATCATCTATGAAAGAAAACAAGTGTTATTGTAGCGTGCCATGTGATGTTTATAATTCCCGAACCGATCTAGCTTAATTAGGACTCTTAAATGTCTTGAAGTGGTAAAC
Organism: Triticum dicoccoides; assembly: GCF_002162155.2. Lineage (NCBI taxonomy): Eukaryota > Viridiplantae > Streptophyta > Magnoliopsida > Poales > Poaceae > Triticum > Triticum dicoccoides. Next base: position 561,903,937 of record NC_041386.1, on the reverse strand, counting down.
TTTTATCGATAAGAAGGGAATTTGAGGCCAACATGGTATCAAGGTTGTCTGTGTGCATCTTGTGATCCAGAGGCCGTGGTTCTCCCCTTATAAAGAAAACATGGCAAAGGTGATATAACCGCAAGAAGTATAAACTCGATCTCAGCATAGCAAGATGCGCATCCCCCAAAATATAACAGTGTCATTGTCTGGCATAAAAAAGATGATGAATGTCTTAGGGTGCCTGGGTAAACAACTTGTACCCGAGCCATACACTAAACCGGCATTCATGTCGGGTAAACACCTCTCTGATTAGGGATGTAAATTTGTGACCCTCAGGGTTCCCTCGAAGTCTTCTTAGCTCAACCAAATGTACTAAATTTATAAAAGTGGGGTGACTTCTGAAAATTTAGTTTATTTAGTTGAACTAAAGAGGGCTAGAGAATGCTATAAAGGGTACCAATTTGCACCCCTATCCCTGATCATCTGCTCACACGGCATACATGCTAGTTTGAACAACTTCATTTGCTCCGACCGCTGAAGCATGCATAAACCATTTATGGAACCAAATGTAAATGAGTGTATAACCTGCAAAGGAGTACAAGTCTTCTTTTTATCAAAAATCATATCGTTCTTGGATAACGAAAGAACCCAACATAAGGCACCCCGGGGCTTAAGGGGTCACTGATGGGACCAGTAATAAGGGAGTGAATCAATATATGTGTGTCACATTTATGTTTACTTCGAGGTGAACGTGTGACACCCATATGTTAATTTATGTGTTACGTCTAATAACAGCACACCCACACACAAAACAATTTAGTATACCTCGCACACCAGACACCCTATCTCGCCAACGAAAAACAAACACAAATGTAATTAAAAGCCCGCCTACCTCGGATGGAACACACAATATTAATGAAGCAACCAGCCGTAATGGGATGGAAAGAAAAACTTAACTCATGACTGAAGAACGGTGCGGCAAAACACGCATTGCCCTCTGGTGGTTATAGAAACATGTAACTACCAAATTTTCATTAGATACAAAACCCACTGACATCTCTTGAGTTAGCAAGAAGTATTTCTAGTCAACTTAAGATCATATATGCCCCCCTTGTTTTATTTATTTACCATAGCTATGTATGAAGCCACTGTTGAACCGGGACATAATCAAGCTATAAGTGTTGCCACCTCAGTTTTTTTTATGAGTTTGGGAGAGCGAAGAGGAGTGGATTGTGAACTTATAGCGGGCTGCAACATGGACTCCAACACACTTTGCGAGAGAACAAGATGGGTAAGACATTAGCATCTACCATATGGATATGCCTTTAGATTGACTATATATATATATATATATATATATATATATATATATATATATATATATATATATATATATATATATATATATAGAGAGAGAGAGAGAGAGAGAGAATGGATTTGCTATCCACACTAGCTCGGATGGTTGTTATCAGAACCCTTCATTCGCTTTGAGATCCAAACTTTTGAGTGGATAAGGTTTTGATTTTATGATTTGTTCATCCAAAATTCATCTGGTTCTGGAAAGGACGGCATGCCAGTTTTTTGGATATACTATTTTCGGATCCAATTGTATATTTGATACTTCTTCATGGTGACC
>NC_041386.1:561901103-561901929 GCF_002162155.2 Triticum dicoccoides | reverse complement strand
GCTGATCGCTAGCCCCTTTTCCTTATCTGTTCGCTTCACAAAATCCCTAGCGACCTGTCCTCTGTTCGGGCGTTGGTGGTAGCCCTCGCGGCGGCATTGGTGGTGGCGCTCGCCGCGGCAGCTGGGGCGGCGGCTGCAACTAAGAGGTGGCGCTCGCAGTGGCGACCATTGCGGGGGCGTCAGTGGTGGCGCTCGCGGTTGTCGGCCGGGGAGGGCGACTGCAATGATGAGGTGGCACTCCCACTGGTGTCAGTCGTGGCGCTCGCAGTAATGGCCGGGGCGGCGGCTGCAATGAAGACTGAGAATGTGCTTGTACTCTTTTGTATTCTTAACTTCTCTTGTGGACGAGAAACGAGCAGCCCAAGCGGCCAGTGAGAAACGAAAATGCAGGTGAACGCGAACAGACAAAGGGGTTTGTGCTGGGTTGGCAGTGCAAACATAAGTTTTTGCATAACCTCAGTTGTCGTTTTTAAGTTTTCTACTACCAGCTCTCTTTGAAGGCCGCGGGTTCACTTATTGCTATACTTGGGGGGCGTTTCTGCGTAATATCTGACTGACTGGCGCGTCCCTCCTGTCCGACGTGGCAGGTTTCGGACTAAATTGCATCGATTTGTTCTCGCGGAGCAAGTTCAGGGGCTAATTTAAGTCGTTTTGCAAGTTCCTGTATGAAATTGTACACCCACTGCAAGTTTGTGTACTAAAACTGTAATTAACTCGGCTGTGACCTGTTCACGGGTGTTTTATTGAGCATATCCCGTGACGATGCACACCCAAAAGGAATATAGGTGGGTGGGGCCGAACAAAAATGACATGCATGCCTGATGTA
>NC_041386.1:561900337-561901011 GCF_002162155.2 Triticum dicoccoides | reverse complement strand
ACACTTTCGGGCAATATGACACGGAAATCAGCTACGGACTCTTCTCCACCAATCTCTTCCCACCTCTTATTTCCAGTGCGGGTCCCAGCCCCTTCTGATTTTCAATGAATGTTTGACAGCTCAGCCCGTAGCTATATTCAGTAGAAATCAGGGCGTAAGTGTAGCATTGCTGGGGGGGTGGATAGGTGTCCACAAAGGGATAGCTCAAAAAATGTAATAAAAAAACACATTAGTTAACTTAACGCTCTCGCTGTCTCCCAAAAATGACAAAAAAACGGGCACTTCTGCACTATATGTGTGATTCTAAAATGCGAGTAGTGCCTTTAGGAAGGGCGCGACATCAGAGGGCCGAAACCACCCGATCTGAAGATCAAGAATTTCATCCGGAGCACCACAGAGACTCGGGAGAGAACGCGACAGAGCCTACAGGAAGGGGACGACGCCCCGTGGACGCCGCCACCGTCGGTCTGACCGTGGTACGACAAGGATTACACCCCGGTATACCTCTCCATCTTCGATCACCACGGGGCGCCGAGCCCAAGCCACACCCGCTGCCCACGCGACCAAGGTCACCAGTCCACATCCCGTGTTGCGAGCTCCGCTCACGAACAACGCAACTCCCACCTAGAGTCGCCGCCCCGACACCCCCAACGACCGCACAAAGGAATGAATCA
>NC_041386.1:561892606-561900067 GCF_002162155.2 Triticum dicoccoides | reverse complement strand
GGAGCTGTCAGCGCCTCGACAAATGGAGCCGGAGGCAACCAGGCCAGGGAAAGGAGGATGGGATAGAGTGGTGCGAGACCTCAACCGGCACACCCCCGCGCCGGTGACGGGTGGGCAGACCACACATTCCTCCCACCACCCTCCTCACGTTGCCCCGTGCAATGCCCCACACGGCCTCTAGGTAAGGTCAGCGATGAGCACGCCAAACACCTGGCGGACGACGTGGACGCACGGACGGTGATATCCGTCCTGGAAACGACCACATGAGGCGCCACGCCGGGCCTTGCGCATCGGCCGCCGGCAGCGGCGCGAGACATAGCAGATGCACCGTGCCCCGCCGACGGGATGGCCCATGTCATCCAAGGGCGCCGAGCCGCATGTCTTATTCCTCAGCCGCAGGGCGAAAGGGTGAGGGGGCCCCACATGTGCTGACGCACGCGGGCTTTGCCCGCTGGCGCGCACTGGCGGCTGCGAGGAGGGACGGAGGTGAGGAGGGGGGCGAGGGGAGGCTGCTAGGGTTTCCCTCCCGGTCGCTCGCGGGAGCGACGCGGGAGGGAAGGGGAAAGAGGAATCTTCGTCGTCAGGATCCAAGCATAAAAACCGAGCTATACCTTTTTTTTATCAGCCGAGCTTGTACTTATGAAAACGAGGCGGGATTTATTTACATTCCCAGCAAATACAAAAGAAAATCACGGCGTCTTGGTTAGTGCCACTAGAATTTAATATTAAATCAACCACGAACACAGCTATTTTTATAGTGTGTGTGCTGTTTTTATCCCTGACGTGTCTGGTTGTTAATAATTTTTGACTAGTGTAGGCATGATTAAGTACACGGCTCCATGTGTGTGCTAATTACAAAACGCATATGTACATTTTTATCCGATGGCGCCTCTCAATTATGTGTTGGGAGAATACCATGATGCAGATAAAACAAAACGCTTACAGAAAATCTTGTGCATGCTGGGGAGTGTTTGTCTTCACTGAAGCAGCATGTGCCTCATCAAATGACAGGGGTGTTAAAGAGTAGCGGGGCTGGTCGGTTGTCTCTTATTGCGAGAGGCTGCGTGAAATTGTTGCGTACTGGAAAGTTTAGACCGGGGCTGTTGCTGCAGAGGGCTGACACGGATATTAGTACTCCGGGCGGGGGCGGCTGACTACTACTGGCCAGAGGCTGCCTGAATCTTCTGCGGACTAGAAAGTTGAAGCAGGATCCGTCGCTGCATGTTGTGGCAGCTGGTGCGTCATGTCTTTTGACCCCGTTGTAGATGCTGGCTTCCAGTGTACTTGATGACCTTTTTTTAAAGGTAAAATTCCGCGGTAAAAAAAATTAATCGGACGCTGACCTTCAACTACCGCCCGTGTGCAGTAGCACGTCGCAGGTAGGCAGCAGCTGAATGGCAAAAATAGGCAATGCATGAGTAAAAAAAGCGCCCACGAAATAAAAAAGGTTCGAACCTTCCCCGAACAGTTCTCCATCTACCATAGAGGAACCTTGCCAATCTGGCGCCGGTGGTCCTGTCTACTGGACTGGCACATGACAGCCTAGTGCCTGCCTGGTCCCTCCTATTGCATGCGGCGTGGTCCATCTCTTCGCTATAAGAGGAAAAGAGCATCAAATGAATAAAACCAGAAAAAAGCAAAAGGGGTAAGAGCAGGGACCAGATCCCAATACCAACGAGCGCACATGATTGCATCCACTCGAGTGAAGCTTCATAGGTTTGCTTTTTCCTATATATATATATATATATATATATATATATATATATATGGTGTGGCGAAATAGAGCATTAGCCTTCGGAAAATACACATAAGCTCATGGGTGCTCCACACCCCTATACGAATATTAAACATAAAAACATCATTTTTTTAAAAAAAATCTGAAATTTGGGGATATCAAACCTGGGTTCTCAATCTACTACCGTGTGAAGTTTCGTGAAAAAATACTAGGAAACGTATCCGTGGCGAATGAAATACTGTCCGAACAAAAATTCATCCAAACAATTTTTTCCATACATCAGAAATTTTTGTCTTTTTTGCCACGAATACGCTTCCTGGTATTTTTTCATGAAATTTCACACGAGAGTAGATGGGAAACCCATGTTTGATATCCAAAAATCTCAGTTTTTTTTCAATTTTTTTGATATTTTTTAAATTTAATGTTTGTATAGGGGTGTGGAGCACCCAGGTGGTACAAATCCGCTTCCATTAGCCTTGCTCTTAGAGCTAGGTTCATATATACCCCCTTCGTTTCAGTATACAAAACATGTTGTTGTTTTCAAACGCCAAAATTTCTATGTTTGATCAATTAAGTTTATAGAATGGTTATATTAGCATCTACAATATCAAATAAAGAAAATATAAATATATTTATGATGGATCTAATGATACTGATTTGACATTGTAGATATTGCAAATCAAACACAAAAACTTAGTTGTCCCAAATCTTGATTGGTGGCTAGATGCTCCATTATGAGAGTAAAAGCAAAAAAGGACACGATGAGTAGTGTATGAGACACCCATTGCCTTTTCTTCGAAAAGAGAAGCATGTAGGCACATGCATGCTGAAACGGCCCGTACGGCCACATGGCAAAGCAACTGCTGGCCAGCTACCCCGCTACCACACACCACGGTTGACATATATAGTTGAACGCTGCAACACGACACACACGCACGGTGACAGACTTCCGTGCGGAGACGCCTTGGCGCTGCATGCAAGCGGTTGCGATCTCGCCACGCATACATGATAGTACATGCGTGGGGATGTGATCGTCTGGCTGAAATGTTCTCTGCCTCCGTTGGCCGTACCGCCCGATTATTATCGAGCTTTTTGTGCCTGCATGATTGCATAGGATCAATTAGCTTGATCTGGAAGAGATCATTATCAGTTCGATGTTGGATGCATGGTGTGGTGGTGTTGGTGTGGGGCGTGCTAGCATGCATGTTCTGTGGTAATCTGGTGGTTACATGTGCAGCTAGCCAGCAGCCGGTCGATCGATGATAGCAAAAGCAAACCGATCGATCTAGCGTCACTAGTGACAATACTTACGTCAATTTACAGCGCACTATGTTTGCATCTAACGTTGGCTCGTCAAAAGAAACTAATTAATTACTGACCTATATAGTATGTCTTTGGTTATTTGCTTGATCGTTGTATTAATTAAGCAACTGGCAACAACTACGAAGAGTGCGGGGGTTCTTCCGAAGATGAGCAGGAGACCGGCGACGTCGCCGGCCTGCTGCCTTCCGGTGAGGTCAAGCAGCTGAAGAGTCAGCTCCTGGACAAGTACAGCGGCTACCTGAGAAGCCTCTGGAGGGACCTTTCCGGGAAGAAGAAGAAGAACGGGAGGCTGCCGAGGGAGGCGCGCCAGAGGCTCCTGCACTGCACTGGTGGCAGCTGCACCAGGGATGGCCCTACCCATCGGTACGTGCTTGGCTACGTACATGTACTTTGAGTTCATGCATGCATGCATGCAGATCGTTAAGTATCTTGGCTGGAGCCTCGTGAGCTAAGGGCTAATGGCGCCGCGCGCGTGCATGCGTTACAGGGACAGGAGAAGCAAGCGTTGGCTGACTCGACGAGGCTCGACATGAGGCAGATCAACAACTGGTTCATCAACCAGCTGAAGCGGCACTGGAGGCCGGCGCCGCCGGCGATGAGCAGCAGGTTGCAGCACATCAACGCCGGTGCTTCCAGCAGCGGCTCTCCCGCGGTCCTTGGGATGGAAGGCCAGCAGTGTTAGGAATAAACCGTGTGTGTGCGTTCCTGTCCGTGGTCACCAGCGTATGTGTGCGCGTGTGTTTGGGTCGAGTCTAGCCGCTTTGTGGCGATCGTATGGCTATCGAGATAGCGTGCAGCAGGTGCAACAGGAGGAACCTGGCGTCCAGGTCGGGCGGACGAGCAAGCCGGGCTCACGATCGATGGAAGACCGGATCGCTAGGAGGCTCCGTTAGCGTTGCGTTTCTGTTAGCTACAAACCTGGCTGTGATCTGAGTTTGGTAGAGAGTCCAATTTGTTATACGTAGGTTGTTAGCCTAGATACGATCTGGTGTGTCTAACTTTATATAACAGGAGAAAGAGGGCGTTCGGCGTCATGGCGTACGTTGCCAGAAACATGCGAGTCCCTGTTTGTTTTCATCTACCTCCGTCCTTGAAAACCAGTTCGAGCTAGCTAGGGTTAGACCCCAACAATTGGTATCAGAGCCTCGTTTGTTCCTGTGCTCGTGGCCATGGCGATCGTCCCGCACGGCGCAGGGGGTAGCACGGTTTCGATGCCGATGCCGATGCTCACACCGGACAACTACACGGTGTGGGCAATCAAGGCCGAAGCCATCCTCGACGCCCAGAACCTCTGAGAAGCGGTGTCGCCGGCCGGCGACGCGGCGATCGACGCCGGGAAGAACAAGACGGCGAGGGCGGTGCTGTTTGGTGCGCTCTCCGAAGACGTGTTGATGCAGGTATCGACGAAGAAGACGGCGGCTGAGGTGTGGGCCAGCTTGAAGACGAGGTTCGTCGGCGCCGATCGGGTCCAGGCGACGCGGCTCTCCACTCTCCGTGGCGAGTTTGACAACCTGCGCATGGAGGAGGGGGAGGCGCTGGACGCGTACGCCGGCAAGATCGGCGGCATGGCAGCAAGGTATGCTGGCCTCGGCTCGACGCTCGACGACGCTGCCATGGTGAAAAAACTGCTCGACACGGTGCCCGATCGGTTGTATGCCGCGGTGGCCGGGATCGAGCAGTTCTGCGACGTGGACACAATGGCGTTCGAGGAGGCGTTGAGCAGGCTCAAGGCGCTTGACGAACGCTTACGTCGGCGCACACAGGACAACGGCAGACGAGGCGGCGATCAGCTGATGTTCACAGCGGCCCAGTGGGAGGCACGGCAACGTCAGCGCGGCGGCGGCCTCGACCACGATGACGGTGCGAGCAGCGTGGCCTCGGGCACGAGACGGCGGCGCGGGAAGTGCTACAACTGTGGCGTTCGTGGCCACTTCTCCCGTGACTGCCGGCATCCGAAGAAGGAGAAGGCGCTCCTCACCGACGTCGACGAAGAACCTGGCCTCCTGTAGGTCACGGTTTAAGGGGAGATTGTTAGGAATAAACCGTGTGTGTGCGGATGTGCGTCGCGTGTGTGTGCGCGTTCCTGTCCGTGGTCACCAGCGTATGTGTGCGCGTGTGTTTGGGTCGAGTCTAGCCGGTTTGTGGCGATCGTATGGCGATCGAGATAGCGTGCAGCAGGTGCAACAGGAGGAACCTGGCGTCCAGGTCGGGCGGACGAGCAAGCCGGGCTCACGATCAATGGAAGACCGGACCGCTAGGAGGCTCCGTTAGCGCTGCGTTTCTGTTAGCTACAAACCTGGCTGTGATCTGAGTTTGGTAGAGAGTCCAGTTTGTTATACGTAGGTTGTTAGCCTAGATACAATCTGGTGTGTCCAACTTTATATAACAGGAGAAAGAGGGCGTTCGGCGCCGTGGCGTACGTTGCCAGAAACATGCAAGACCCTGTTTGTTTTCATCTACCTCCGTCCTTGAAAACCAGTTCGAGCTAGCTAGGGTTAGACCCCAACAAGCAGTACTTCACCGGACGGAGTGGGTACCCGACGGTGGTCCGTTGACATCTTGATCAGTATAAAGTTGGATCATCTATTTTGGAACGTAGGGAGTACCATTGTGCACGCGCGCGTCCAGACGTGCATGCAGTGGATTCATTGCAAAGTGAAGTTTACATTGTGTAATAATGGAGCGTAAATGAGATCAATTCTTTTTAGGCAAAATTGTATGGATCATCCACTGCCACCTTGCAATCTGATATTACAAATAAAGAACCTGGGAGTTGTCAGCAAGCGCTTGAGCCTCCCTAATAGCCAATAAGAGGCTTGAACACCACCGCAGAGGCGCCCATGAACATTCCAATTTCATCTCTGGCGATCGCACCTACTGCACCGAAGGACCCGTCCATGGCCACTGAAGCATCCACATATATCTCTATTTTTATAAAAAGCAGAATTGATGATGATGATGTGCCTGCCATCATGCAATATAGGCTGTCCAATCTATATCTAACGGATAGGAAGAAAACTATGACAATTTACCCCCACTCCTCTCCACATTTGCAGATAAAGCCTTCCCTCGTTCATCCTTTTCTCTCACAAGATAAACTACTCATACAAATGCATCTTCATGTTCCGTGCAACGCACGGGCATCTTGTTAGTTTTTGCATGATATTTTGGCCACTGAAGGTATTGTGGTATGCCCCTAAAAAAAGAGGTATTGTGGTGCGCTCGCCAACATGTATCGGGCCTGGTAGTGCAATCACCATGAATATGCAATGTCCATTATTTCTAAATTTTGTTAGTTTCACTCTGGAAGCACACCTTGCACAATAAGATAAATGTTGCATGGGGCGCCATGGCTTGGTTAACTCATTAATGTGCTATTTACTTTGTGTTTTAGAAACTGGTTCATATACAGAGCCTTTTTGCTCGGTCAAATGTGAGTTATGGTGGTAGCTGTAGCTGAAAGGTTAACTCAATTTTTTTTTCTGAAATGCATAATTAATACTTGCATTACATGGCTGAAAGGTTCTCACCTAATCTATGCTTGGTTAACTCATTAATGTGCTATTTACTTTGTGTTTAGAAACTGATTCATATAGAGAGCCTTTTTGCTCGGTCAAATGTGAGTTATGGTGGTAGCTGTAGCTGAAAGGTTAACTCGATTATATCTGAAATGCATAATTAATACTTGCATTACATGGCTGAAAGGTTCTCACCTAATCTATGCTCGCCGGACAATGGCCAACCCCCCCCCCCCCCCCCTCTGTAACACCCCGGATATAACTTTCCCAATTTGTACTCCAACTCTTGCCGTTTCCGGCGTTAAGTTATATTTACTTCCTCGGGTTCGGGTTTTGTCTCCGTGTGTTGTTGTCGTTGTCATGCATCTCATATCATGTCATCATGTGCATTGCATTTGCATACTTGTTCGTCTCATGCATTCGAGCATTTTCCCCGTTGTCCGTTTTGCATTCCGGCGCTTCGTTCTCCTCCGGTGGTCATTTCTAGCTTTCTTTCGTGTGTAGGGATTAAACATTTCCGGATTGGACCAAGACTTACCAAGCGGCCTTCGTTTACTACCGGTAGACCGCCTGTCAACTTTCGTACCATTTGGACTCCGTTTGATACTCCAACGGTTAACCGAGTGACCAAAAAGGCCTCGTGTGTGTTGCAGCCCAACACCCCTCCAATTTGGCCCAAAACCCACCTAACTCTGCTCCATCACCTAGAGCGTTCGATCACGATCGTGTGGCCGAAAACCGCACCTCATTTAGACTCTCCTAGCTCCCCCTATGCCTATTTAAAGGCCCCCCCGAAATCCGGATCTTCCTCTTCCCCGAAAACCCTAATTTCCCCTCCGACGCGCCGGACATTGTCCGCCCGCGCCGGACGCTCCGCGCCGCCGC
>NC_041386.1:561883725-561892308 GCF_002162155.2 Triticum dicoccoides | reverse complement strand
GCGCCGCCGCACTCCGGCCGCCACACCGGTGACCTCGCGCCGTCGCCGGCCGTCGTCCTCGTCCCCGCCGTGCTACAGTGTATCCGGCTGTCCTTGTAATCCGTGCAAACCCTAGATCTCGGGGTGATATTTTCGTTGAAGTCCCATTTTCTCAGATCTAAGTTGCCATGTTCGTAGCTCCGTAACTTTGCATCCGTAGCTCCGATTCATGCATATAGCATATCAAAATGTTTATCTCAGAGAGTAAATCATTTCGTTCCATTGCATCATTTTCATTTGAGTTCATCTTGATGCCCGAAATGCTGTTAGAAGAGGGCTACTTGAGTTAATTGTCAGATCTGTTACTCCGTTTAGCACTTTTGTCATTTTTGCCATGATTAATGTATGCATGATATGCCCGTGAGTTCAACATGTGTTTTGTTAAGGGTTTTGTCATCTTTCCAGAGGTGCAACCCATGTATTTTTGTGATGCGTGTGGTGACTAGTGCAAGCTTCCAAAGTGGTGCACTTGGTAAATCTGTTTTCAGAGACTTAGTATTTTCACTAAGTCCTGGAGTTGTTTATCTCATGATGCCATATGTTCATGTTGTTTCCTAGTGATCCGTGCCTCTTTTGGGGATGATCAGTAAGGGAGTGTTGGTAATCTTGTAGTGCTCTATCCATCCATGTCTTTGTTTGCAATTATGGAGCACCCTAGCTTGAGTCAATCAAGCTCTACTTCTGCTACTTTGTGAATCTGGGCAGATTGTCAACTTGTTTGCAATTTTGCCGGTGATGTTGTAGTTGATCCATGCATGCTATGCTTTTGTTCTTGCCATGTCTAGATTGCATTTTGTGCCTTCTTGATGGGTGTATGCTTGTCTTGCCATGACTTGCACCGTAGTGAGTGCATCGAGCTCATAAACATGCCTACTTGAGTTATATTTCAGCATGTGTCAGTTTTTCACTAAGTCTGAAACTGATTATGTTTTTGCTATGTTCACATGCTTGCAATTGTATTTTTTGATCCCTTTTGGCTCAAGGTCACTAAGGGACTTTTGTTAAGCTCTTTGAGTAGCTCCATGCCATGCTTTACTTTGCCATGTTCAGATCCTTTAGCATGTAGTTTTGTTGCTCCGAAGAGGGCTACCTGATCTGAAATTCCAGACAAGTGTTAATTTCACTAAGTCTGAGATCTGTTTGCCATATGCGTTTTTGCCATGCTTGTTTGAACCTGTTAATTGATAAATTGGCTGTAGCTCAGTGCTAGAATTTTGTTAAGCATCTTGTGTGCATCCCTGCCATGTATTTTGTTGTCATTTTTGGTGGCTGTAGTATGTCCGTTTCGTTGCATTTAGATGCCTACTTGCTGTAAATCGCAGACCGGTGTCATTTTTGAATCGCTTGCCATTTCCAAACTGTAACTCCGATTTCGGCGTTCTTTATATCGTTTTCAAGCGATTTCATCTCATTTTTCAAGTGGCACACTTGGAATTCCAAGTTGAGGCCAGGTTCTTGCATTTCCTGTCATATCTTGCATTTTGCATCCCGCATCGCATCCCGCATAGCATATCATCTTTGCATTGTGTGGTTTGAGTTTGCACGTGGTTGATTGTGTCCTTGTTGCTTGTTTGTCTTGTTTGGGTAGAGCCGGTAGATGAGTTCGCTAACGAGGAGCCCGTTGAGTTTGCTTTCGAGGATCCAGTCAACTCTGACAACTATGCAGGCAAGATGATCATACCCTCGAAATCACTACTATCTTTGCTATGCTAGTTTGCTCGCTCTTTTGCTATGCCAATGCTACGATGCCTACCACTTGCTTTCAAGCCTCCCAAATTGCCATGTCAAACCTCTAACCCACCATGTCCTAGCAAACCGTTGATTGGCTATGTTACCGCTTTGCTCAGCCCCTCTTATAGCGTTGCTAGTTGCAGGTGAAGATTGGAGGCCGTTCCTTGTTGGAACATTTATTTACTTGTTGGGTTATCATTATATTGCCATGTTATCTTAATGCATCTATATACTTGGAAAAGGGTGGAAGGCTCGGCCTCTCGCCTAGTGTTTTGTTCCACTCTTGCCGCCCTAGTTCCCATCATATCGGTGTTATGTTCCCGGATTTTGCGTTCCTTACGCGGTTGGGTTATAATGGGAACCCCTTGATAGTTCGCCTTGATTAAAGCTGAGTCCCTGTGGCTCACAGATTACTATTACACCAGATGCAGGGCCTGATGATTCCGCTCCAGGAGACGCGTATGAGCTCAAGTGGGAGTTCGACGAAGACTCTCAACGTTACTATGTTTCTTTTCCCGATGATCAGTAGTTGTGCCCAGTTGGGGGTGAACGGGACCGGTGTCGCATGTTGGGTTCTCTTTTATTTTGGCGCCGTAGTCGGGCCATGAGTGTTTGAATGATGTAATGTTATTTATGCACTTGATTGACGTGGCGAGTGTAAGCCAACTATGTTATCTCCCCTTTTATTATTATATTACATGGGATGTTGTGAAGATTGCCTAACTTGCGACATATGCCTTCAATGCGATTATGTCTCTAAGTCGTGCCTCGATACGTGGGAGCTATAGTCGCATCGAGGGTGTTATAAGTTGGTAATCAGAGCCTTCCCCGACCTTAGGAGCCCCATTGCTTGATCGTTTTTAGCACCGAGTTGTGTCTAGAAAAATGTTTTGAGTCTTTAGGAATTATATATCGGAGAGATTAGGAATTCTTTTTACTTCCCAGTCTCCTCATCGCTCTGGTAAGGCATCCTGACGTAGAGTTTTGACTCTTCTCTTCTCAAATTTCACTAAAAAAATTAGGATCACGCGGGTATCTTGGAATCGTTCCGATGGTTTTATGATGAGAATATTGTCTTGGTGCCTCCTGTCAGGGGTTTAGTGGAAGTGTCCCCGGGAGTTGAGCTCTGAGGTGTTGTCATCATAATTTTATCGTTGCAGTTCTGGAATACTTGAGTTTAGTACGCCGACATCGAAAATCTCTTTTATGCAGTTCATTGGTGAGATAACCTCGACGCCACCCAGTAATGGGGCGGGAGTTCGGGAGTATCGCCATAACTTGTATAACGGACGCTTTTTGAAGGTTGAGGTAGATGGTTTCCGAAGGTTTCTTGGTTATGTGTTGAAGGATGGATACAGCTGGATGTAGGATTTGCTAGTTTGGGTGAGATATTATGCTTCCCCTGTATCCCCAACACCTGATTGCATAACCGGAAAGGTTCGGGAGTTTCATAGGTGGGAATTCTAGTAGCTCTAGTTCTTCTTCCACGGATATTGGTTTGAGATTGGGATTTCTTGCCGATTATTCGTTCTTGATCTGTACCTTGTTGATGTATTTCTCTACCTTAATTCTACGTGGCTTCTCAATTTATGGATATGTGACCATTTCAAGAGGAATGCATTCGTTCATTTTGTTCGGATGTGAAGACTATATGTTGCAATTTTCATTCCGTTGGATTCAGCTTCAATATTTATCTGTCATTGTGCTAATGGTGGTCAACCTCTTCAGGATGGCTCCTCCAACGCGCACGACTCCGAACCCTGATCCGCCACCACCTCCACCTCCTCCAGAGGCATGGCAAGCTGTGATGGCCGCAACCAATGCAAACACACAGTTGATCATGCAAATTCTTCAAGAGCGCAATCAAGGCAACCAAGGGAATCAAGGCAGCAATCAGAATCACTTTGCTTCACTCAACCAGTTCCTTGCTAACAGGCCAAAGACTTTCAGCAATTGTGTTGAGGCAACCGATGCTGACGATTGGCTTGTGGATCTGTGCAAGCATTTCGAGTGCAGTAACGTCAAGCCTGAGGACTTTGTCAAGTTCGCTTCCTTCCAACTCAAAGATCAAGCTGCAGAATGGTTCCAGCAGTACAAGGACTCCAGAGGTGGACGTGTTATCACTTGGGATGATTTCCGTCGAGATTTCCGAGCTCATCATATTCCTCAGAGCGTGGTTGAAAGCAAGCGTGAGGAATTCCGCAATCTGAAGCAAGGCTCTTTGTATGTCTATGACTACAACAAGTTGTTCCAGAAGCTCGCCCGCTTTGCCAACCAGGACGTCCCTGATGAGAAGAGCATGATATACTAGTTCAGGGGTGGTCTCAGAGAAGAAATTCAGCTAGCTCTTGTTCTCTTCGAGCCCTTGAGATACGATGAGTTCTACAACGTGGCACTGAAGCAAGAGGCTGCTCAGTTGAGGTGTGATGCTTCCAAGAAGCGAGTCAGAGATGTTACTCCTTCTTCCTCTACTCAAGTGGCCAAGCAGCAGAAGTTTTGGCTTCCTCCTCCTCCGTTCCGTCAGCCGTATCAGCAGAAGAGCAAAGGTGGCAGTGGTTCTTCCCACCCACCCAACCCAGGCTTTCAGAACAAGACTTCGTCTCAAGCTCCAAGATCGAGTGCTCCGTATCACCGTCCGCTTTCAGAGGTCACGTGCAACAAGTGCCAACAGAAGGGTCACTATGCCAACAAGTGTTTCAACCAGAGGCGTCTTCCTCCTCCTCCTCCTGTCAGATCGGCAAGTACAGCTGTGGTCAAGCATAACCCCAAGTACGCCGAGGTCAATATGGTGAATGCAGCTCAGGCAGAGGACTCGTCAGATGTGATCATGGGTAACCTTCCTGTTAACGATGTTCCTGCAAAAGTTCTTTTTGACACGGGTGCATCGCATTGTTTCATCTCGAGACCTTTTGCATCTAAGCATGATTTTGTTACTC
Source organism: Triticum dicoccoides (assembly GCF_002162155.2). NCBI lineage: Eukaryota > Viridiplantae > Streptophyta > Magnoliopsida > Poales > Poaceae > Triticum > Triticum dicoccoides. Next base: position 561,887,602 of record NC_041386.1, on the reverse strand, counting down.
AAGTGTTGCCGAAACCGTTGGCTATCGTCTCTCCGGCCCGTCAAATGCCATCTCGAGTATGCTTTCCGGATGTTACTATCACTTTGGGTGACTATAAGTTCTTGTCCTCTCCAAATGTTCTTGGTGACTCGGATATTGATCTTATTTTCGGGATGGATTGGCTTTTTAAGCACAAGGCTCAGCTTGATTGTGTAGCCAGGAAGATTCAATTGACTCATTCGTCTGAGGATGTGATTGTCTTTGCCGCTCGTGATAATACCATCCGTCTATTTTCTCTCAATGAGAAGGGTGAATTGGATGCCATCTCTCAAATTCCAGTCGTTTGCGAATATCAAGACGTCTTTCCAGAAGAGCTTCCAGGAATGCCTCCGCACCGGCCAGTTGAATTCGTTATTGATCTTGAGCCTGGCACGGAACCTGTGTGCAAACGTCCTTACAAGCTCGGACCTGAAGAGTTGAAGGAGCTGAAGAAGCAACTCGATATTCAAGAGAAAATGGGTCTCATCCGGCCTAGTTCTTCTCTGTGGGGTTGTGGTGTTCTTTTTGTGAAGAAGAAGGATGGAACGGACTGACTTTGTGTTGATTACCGTCCAGTGAACAAGAAGACCATCAAGAACAAATACCCACTTCCCAACATCAATGAGTTGTTCGAACAACTCAAAGGTGCCCAAGTATTCTCCAAGCTTGATCTCCGCATGGGTTATCATTAGATTTGTATTCGTGAGCAAGATATTCCTAAGATGGCTTTCAGGACAAGCTTTGTTCATATGAATACACTGTCATGTCTTTTGGTCTCGCCAACGCTCCTCCGACGTTCTCTCGAATGATGAACTTCATCTTCAATGCCTACACCAATGACTTTGTTTTGGTCTATCTCGACGATATTCTGGTTTTCTCCAAGAACAAGGAAGATCATGCCAAGCACTTGCGTTTGGTTCTCGATAAGCTCATAGAACATCAGTTCTACGCCAAGTTCTCCAAGTGTGAATTTTGGCTTGATGAGGTTCTTTATCTTGGTCATATCATCTCTGCCAAGGGCATTGCCGTGAATCCTGAGAAGGTGTCTGCAATTGTGAATTGGGAACCTCCTCAGAACGTGAAGCAACTCCGTAGCTTCCTCGGTCTCGCAAGCTATTGCTGAAGATTTGTTGAAAACTTTTCTAAGATCGCGAAGCCTCTCTCTAATCTTCTTCAGAAGCACGTCAAGTACGTTTGGTCTCCGGAGTGTGATATTGCTTTCAATACTTTGAAAGAGAAATTGATCACTGCTCCAGTTCTGACTCCATCTGATGAATCCAAGCCGTACGAGGTCTTTTGTGATGCCTCTCTCCAAGGTCTTGGTGCAGTTTTGATGCAAGAGAAGAAAGTTGTTGCTTATACCTCTCGCTAGTTGAAGCCTAATGAGAAGAACTACCCCACTCATGATCTCAAGTTGGCGGCAGTTGTGCATGCTCTTTTGACTTGGAGACATCTTCTATTGGGAAGAAAAGTGGACATTTTCACTGATCACAAGAGTCTCAAGTACATCTTCACTCAGCCTAATCTCAACCTCAGGCAAACTCGATGGGTCGAAATGATTCAAGAGTATAATCCGAGTATCGAGTATACTCCAGGCAAGGCCAATGTGATTGATGACGCATTGAGCAGGAAAGCTTACTGCAACAGTCTGATTCTCAAGCCTTATCAACCGAGCTTTGTGAAGCTTTCCGCAAACTTAATCTGCAAGTTCTTCCTCAAGGTTTCCTCGCCAACCTTCAAGTCTCTCCTTCCTTAGAAGACCAGATTCGCCAAGCCCAGCTTCTTGATGCTATGGTGAAAAAGGTGAAGTTTGGGATTGCCAAGAATCAGTCCAAGTACAAGTGCTACCACCTTGATGACAAGGACACTCTCTTCTTCGAGGATCGTATTGTTGTGCCCAAAGGTGACCTCCGTAAAGTGATCATGAACGAGGCTCACAATTCTCTCCTCTCCATCCACCCTGGGAGCACGAAGATGTATCAGGACCTTAAGCAGGCTTATTGGTGGACTCGAATGAAGCGCGAGATCGCTCAATTCGTGAATGAATGTGATGTCTGTAGAAGAGTGAAGGCAGAACACCAAAGGCCAGCAGGTCTCCTCCAACCTCTTGCCATTCCAGAATGGAAGTTTGAACACATTGAAATGGACTTCGTGACTGGGTTTCCAAAGTCCAAGCGTGGCAATGATGCTATATTTGTTGTCATCGACAAACTCACGAAAGTGGCTCATTTTTCTACCTATCAAAGAGTCGATCACTGCAGCTCAATTGGGGGAACTCTATACCTCTCGAATTGTCTCTCTGCACGGTATTCCTCAAGTGATCTCTTCAGACCGTGGCAGCATCTTTACCTCAAAGTTTTGGGATTCTTTACAGAAGGCCATGGGCACGAACATCCGCTTCAGCACAGCTTTCCATCCTCAAACTAGCGGTCAAGTCGAGCGCGTCAACCAGATTCTTGAAGATATGCTCAGGGCTTGTGTGATCTCCTTCGGCATGAAGTGGGAGGATTGTCTTCCTTATGCTGAATTCTCCTACAACAACAGTTTTCAAGCAAGTTCGGGCAAGGCCCCTTTTGAAATTCTGTATGGCAGGAAGTGCCGTACCCCTCTCAACTGGTCTGAAACCGGTGAACGTCAGCTTTTGGGTAACGACTTAATCACAGAAGCAGAAGAAATGTCCAAAGTCATTCGTGATAACCTCAAAGCAGCCCAATCCCGCCAGAAGAGCTACTATGATAGTAAGCACCGTGATTTGGCTTTCGAGATCGGAGATCGTGTTTACCTCCGCGTCTCTCCTATGAAAGGTACTCGTCGCTTCGGTATCAAAGGGAAGCTTGCCCCTAGATACGTGGGACCTTTCAAGATTGTCAGCAAGAGAGGCGACCTCGCCTATCAACTCGAGCTTCCTTCAAACTTTGCAAATGTTCATGACGTGTTCCAAGTCTCTCAGCTTCGAAAGTGCTTCAAGACTCCTAACCGCACCGTCAACTTTGAGGACATTGAGCTCCAAGAAGATATCTCTTATCGCGAGCACCCAGTTGCTATTCTTGAAGAGACTGAACGCAAGACTCGCAACAAGTCAATCAAATTTCTCAAAGTCAAGTGGTCACACCATTCCGACCGTGAAGCTACCTGGGAACACGAGGATCACCTCCGTTCTGAGTACCCGGCGTTCTTTCAGTCCTATATCTCGGGACGAGATCCTTTCGTAGTGGTGGAGTGTTGTAACACCCCGGATATAACTTTCCCAATTTGTACTCCAACTCTTGCTGTTTCCGGCGTTAAGTTATATTTATTTCCTCGGGTTCGGGTTTTTTCTCCGTGTGTTGTTGTCGCTGTCATGCATCTCATATCATGTCACCATGTGCATTGCATTTGCATACTTGTTCGTCTCATGCATTCGAGCATTTTCCCCGTTGTCCGTTTTGCATTCCGGCGCTTCGTTCTCCTCCGGTGGTCATTTCTAGCTTTCTTTCGTGTGTGGGGATTAAACATTTCCGGATTGGACCGAGACTTGCCAAGCGGCCTTGGTTTACTACCGGTAGACCGCCTGTCAAGTTTCGTACCATTTGGACTCCGTTCGATACTCCAACGGTTAACCGAGGGACCGAAAAGGCCTCGTGTGTGTTGCAGCCCAACACCCCTCCAATTTGGCCCAAAAACCCACCTAACTCTGCTCCATCACCTAGAGCATTCGATCACGATCGCGTGGCCGAAAACCGCACCTCATTTGGACTCTCCTAGCTCCCCCTATGCCTATTTAAAGCCCCCCCCAAAATCCGGATCTTCCTCTCCCCCGAAAACCCTAATTTCCCCTCCGACGCGCCGGACATTGTCCGCCCGCGCCGGACGCTCCGCG
>NC_041386.1:561867091-561883151 GCF_002162155.2 Triticum dicoccoides | reverse complement strand
GCCGCCGCCACCGCGTCGCGCCGCCGCGCTCCGGCCGCCACACCAGTGACCTCGCGCCGTCGCCGGCCGTCGTCCTCGTCCCCGCCGTGCTACAGTGGATCCGGCCGTCCTCGTAATCCGTGCAAACCCTAGATCTCGGGGTGATATTTTCGTCCAAGTCCCAGTTTTCTCAGATCCAAGTTGCCATGTTCGTAGCTCCGTAACTTTGCATCCGTAGCTCCGATTCATGCATATAGCAAATCAAAATGTTTATCTCAGAGAGTAAATCATTTCATTCAATTGCATCATTTTCATTTGAGTTCATCTTGATGCCCGAAATGCTGTTAGAAGAGGGCTACTTGAGTTAATTGTCAGATTTGTTACTCCGTTTAGCACTTTTGTCATTTTTGCCATGATTAATGTATGCATGATATGCCCGTGAGTTCTACATGTGTTTTGCTAAGGGTTTTGTCATCTTTCCAGAGGTGCAACCCATGTATTTTTGTGATGTGTGTGGTGACTAGTGCAAGCTTGCAAAGTGGTGCACTTGGTAAATCTGTTTTCAGAGACTTAGTATTTTCACTAAGTCCTGGAGTTGTTTATCTCATGATGCCATATGTTCATGTTGTTTCCTAGTGATCCGTGCCTCTTTTGGGGATGATCAGTAAGGGAGTTTTGGTAATCTTGTAGTACTCTATCCATCCATGTCTTTGTTTGCAATTATGGAGCACCCTAGATTGAGTCAATCGAGCTCTACTTTTGCTACTTTGTGAATCTGGGCAGATTGTCAACTTGTTTGCAATTTTGCCGGTGATGTTGTAGTTGATCCATGCATGTTATGCTTTTGTTCTTGCCATGTCTAGATTGCATTTTGTGCCTTCTTGATGGGTGTATGATTGTCTTGCCATGACTTGCACCATAGTGAGTGCATCGAGCTCGTAAACATGCCTACTTGAGTTATATTTCAGCATGTGTCAGTTTTTTACTAAGTCTGAAACTGATTATGTTTTCGCTATGTTCACATGCTTGCAATTGTATTTTCTGATCCCTTTTGGCTCAAGGTCACTAAGGGACTTTTGTTAAGCTCTTTGAGTAGCTCCATTCCATGCTTTACTTTGTCATGTTCAGATCCTATAGCATGTAGTTTTGTAGCTCCTAAGAGAGCTACCTGATCTGAAATTCCAGAGAAGTGTTAATTTCACTAAGTCTGAGATCTGTTTGTCATATGCGTTTTTGCCATGCTTGTTTGAACATGTTAATTGATGAATTGGCCGTAGCTCAGTGCTAGACTTTTGTTAAGCATCTTGTGTGCATCTCTGCCATGTATTTTGTTGTCATTTTTGGGGGTTGTAGCATGTCCGTTTCGTTGCATTTAGATGCCTACTTGCTGTAAATCGTAGACCGGTGTCATTTTTGAATCGCTTGCCATTTCCAAACCGTAACTCCGATTCTGGCGTTCTTTATATCGTTTTCAAGCGATTTCATCTCATCTTTCCAGTGGCACACTTGGAATTCCAAGTTGAGGCCAGGTTCTTGCATTTCCTATCATATCTTGCATTTTGCATCCCGCATCGCATCCCACATAGCATATCATCTTTGCATTGTGTGGTTTGAGTTTGCACATGGTTGATTGTGTCCTTGTTGCTTGTTTGTCTTGTTTGGGTAGAGCCGGGAGACGAGTTCGCTAACAAGGAGCCCGTTGAGTTTGCTTTCGAGGATCCAGTCAACTCTGACAACTATGCAGGCAAGATGATCATACCCTCAAAATCACTACTATCTTTGCTATGCTAGTTTGCTTGCTATTTTGCTATGCCAATGCTATGATGCCTACCACTTGCTTTCAAGCCTCCCAAATTGCCATGTCAAACCTCTAACCCACCATGTCCTAGCAAACCGTTGATTGGCTATGTTACCGCTTTGCTCAGCCCCTCTTATAGCATTGCTAGTTGCAGGTGAAGATTGGAGGCCGTTCCTTGTTGAAACATTTATTTACTTGTTGGGATATAATTATGTTATCTTGTTATCTTAATGCATCTATATACTTGGAAAAGGGTGGAAGGCTCGGCCTCTCGCCTAGTGTTTTGTTCCACTCTTGCTGCCCTAGTTTCCGTCATATCGGTGTTATGTTCCCGGATTTTGCGTTCCTTACGCGGTTGGGTTATAATGGGAACTCCTTGATAGTTCGCCTTGATTAAAGCTTTTCCAGAAATGCCCAACATTGGTTTTACCATTTGCCACCTAGCCTTTTCTTTCCCTTGGGTTCTGCAGACTCAAGGGTCATCTTATTTTAACCCCCCGGGCCAGTGCTCCTCTGAGTGTTGGTCCAAACTAGAGCCCCTTGCAGCGCCACCTCGGGGAAACTCGAGGGCTGGTTTTAGTTGTACGGATTGCTTATCTGAGTGTGCCCTGAGAAAGAGATATATGCAGCTCCTATCGGGATTTGTCGGCACATTCGGGCGGTGTTGTTGGTCTTGTTTTAACCTGTCGAAGTGTCTTGAATTACCGAGATATCGAGTCTGATCGGAACATCTTGGGAGGAGGTCTATTCCTTCGTTGACCGTGAGAGCTTGTCATGGGCTAAGTTGGGACTCCCCTGCAGGGATTGAACTTTCGAAAGTCATGCCCGCGGTTATGGGCAGATGGGAATTTGTTAATGTCCGGTTGTAGATAACTTGAATCTTAATTAATTAAAATGAATCAACTGAGTGTGTTACCATGATCACCTCTTCTCGGTGGAGTCCGGGAAGTGGACACGATGTTGGAGTAATGTTTGCGCAGGTTGCTCTCTAGTTTCTCGCTCGCGCTTTGCCTCCTCTTCTCGCTCTCCTTTGCGAATAAGTTAGCCACCATACTTGCTAGTCGCTTGCTGCAGCTCCACTTATATTTACCTTGCCATACCTATAAGCTTAAATAGTCTTGATCGCGAGGGTGCGAGATTGCTGAGTCCCTATGGCTCACAGATTACTATTACACCAGATGCAGGGCTTGATGATTCCACTCCAGGAGACGCGTATGAGCTCAAGTGGGAGTTCAACGAAGACTCTCAACGTTACTATGTTTCCTTTCCCGATGATCAGTAGTGTTGCCCAGTTGGGGGTGAACGGGACCGGTGTCGCATGTTGGGTTCTCTTTTATTTTGGCGCCGTAGTCGGGCCATGAGTGTTTGAATGATGTAATGTTATTTATGCACTTGATTGACGTGGCGAGTGTAAGCCAACTATGTTATCTCCCCTTTTATTATTATATTACATGGGATGTTGTGAAGATTGCCTAACTTGCGACATATGCCTTCAATGCGATTATGTCTCTAAGTCGTGCCTCGACACGTGGGAGCTATAGTCGCATCGAGGGTGTTATACCCTCCCCCTCCACGCGCGCGTCCAGGTCGTTGTTGCTTTTGGTGTTACCCTGCGAGATGGTGCCTTTCTTTGGGTCTGCATTTCGTCTACTACTTCTCCCACCCAGCAGGTAGCAACATGTGTTGAGCAACGACATTGACAACATTTTCCCTTTTTAGTAGTGATTTGATGCACCAATAAATAGATGTTTCTACTATCTCAGAAAGTTTTAGCTAATGGATATCTGCTGGAGAAATATTAGTCATTTTGTTGAGCATGGCTAGAGTCGTATTGACACATTCATGTGAGAGGGGGTCGAAACTTTGCTTTATGCATGTTGCCTCTTTTGCAATTTACATGTCTATTGTCCTTCTGTAAAGTTTTTTAGCTCAATGGAAGTGTTTATCCTTGGTGATGCCAACCTTGGTGGGATATATTTTGTCATGTAAACACCTAATATTTATACATGGTTATGTCCACCTTTGACGGAAGGCACACAGATCCCCATTTGTGGTTTCAGCTTTACGGGAAGTTTTTAGTCGTATAGGACTAATGCTTATAGTTTATTTTCAAGTATTTCTATTGCTGGGCTTATTTTTAAACTATAGTTTGGTTGATGAACTATTTCTATTGATGAGCTCATTTTAAAAATATAGTTTGGTTGGTGAAGTTGCCTACTATATCACTTATCTCGTAGAAAGGTTTCTGTTTCTTCATCTCAATATTAGCCATTTCAGTATATGTCCAATGTTCATTATATTTCTGAAACGATATTTTTTATTAGCAGTCCTAATTATGTGTCTCTGTTTATATCATATATGTAAAGGCAAGAATCAAACAATTTTATTTATGTGCCTATGTTTGTAGATTGGTAAATCATACTTCAGTTGTATTGACCTGCAACAATAGTTCTATGATTAGAGCTTATAGTTTATTGTCAACTACTTTACTGATGACACTTTTTTTATTTACATCGTGAGCTGCTGGTGTTGCTTCCTGTTGGACATAGCTCGTTCTCCAGTCTCCACCTTCGATTTGTGACACAGATTGGTTTATTGTGATGTTGCTTTGGACAAGGAATGGGTGATGCTATCCCACTAGGATTGTGTCATCACCACATACATAACTAGTCCCAGGAAAAATATAAAGCATACCAAGGTATTATTAAGATTGATTGAAATGATTTCCTCTGTTCTGGGGTCTAGATAAGTTAATTATCTTCATATGTAAAGTTTACACCATCAGAAAATGTACTAAGATAGAGTCTAGATGCTAGAGATTTTGCATACGTGTGAACTATACCCTATCTCAAAGTGTGACATCATGCTGGAGCATCCAGTATGTATATAGTGATCCAGTATACGGCTAGCTATAACAAGGCCTGCTCTCATGTTTGTCCCGGACACACCCAGTATGTATATAGTGATACAGTGGACACATCCAACTAGCAGTATCATTTCAGTCTGAACTAATAATATTTCATGGATTCAATTTTTTTCTTTTTTTCTTATTATTGTGTTGTTGTTTTGCACGTATTTGTTGTCCAGGCATAGGTCGCTTCCAAGGCTGCCTCGGCCCGCTCCCACAGTACTCCTTCCCTTCATTGTGCCATCTGCTCCAAAGGAACCGAGGCACTTTGCCGCTGCCAGCTGCACGCTCGACTGGTGATCGTGTCTTTTGTCAAAGGCCTGAATGGTTCAATGAAAAACATGTTATGCATAATTTCAAAGCTTCTTACATTGTAGTAGGAAAATCTATGAGTTTATTGTCGAAAGCTTCATTTTGGCCAATTAGATAGTAGTATATAACTTTGTATGCATATTATTGAAAGTTTTGTTTTGGCTGGTGTTTGTGTGAATATTGTTGTAAGCACCACCTGTGTGCTGATTTTGCCCTTTCAAATCATAATTCGGTAGCTTACTTATGATGCATGTGTTTACTATTTCCATTTTGTGCGTTCGTATTCTGTATCAGATGATGGCGATATGTTGTGAGGATGAGTGCTTCTCCAAGCATGCTATTGGATATATTTGATGTAATCCTGTAACCATCCATCTGAGTCAACCTCATGTTAGATAACATATTTCCTGTAGTGATCTGTAGTGAAATTGCGGTTATCCTGGGCAACAACTACACTTTGCTTTTGGTATATATTTAATCTGTATGCATTGATATATCTTTGTAGTGTTTGTGGGCAGCAACTATACCTTGCTCTTGGTATGTATTAAACTCAGTTATCCTGGGCAGCAACTATACCTTGCTCTTGATATATCTTTGTAGTGTTTGTGATATAAACTGAACACAGTTATTCTGAGTGGTTATTCTAATTTCCTTTGGATGTTCTAAATGCTTTGTTATATTGAAGTTTTAGACGTTGGGTCACTGCGCTGAGCCAGGCAACGTTGGCGCGCTTCTGGTCTTAGCATTACTTGCTTGACCAAAACATAGGGACCGACACCCTCGCGCCAATGTGAAGGAAATATGCCCTAGAGGCAATAATAAAGTTATTGTTTATTTCCTTATTTCATGATAAATGTTTATTATTCATGCTAGAATTGTATTAACCAGAAACATAATACATGTGTGAATACATAGACAAACAGAGTGTCACTAGTATGCCTCTACTTGACTAGCTCGTTGATCAAAGATGGTTATGTTTCCTAACCACAGACATGAGTTGTCATTTGATTAACGGGATCACATCATTAGGAGAATGATGTGATTGACTTGACCCATTCCGTTAGCTTAGCACTCGATCATTTAGTATGTTGCTATTGCTTTCTTCATGCCTTATACATGTTCCTATGACTATGAGATTATGCAACTCCCGTTTACCAGAGGAACACTTTGTGTGCTACCAAACGTCACAATGTAACTGGGTGATTATAAAGGTGCTCTACAGGTGTCTCCAAAGGTACATGTTGGGTTGGCGTATTTCGAGATTAGGATTTGTCACTTCGATTGTCGGAAAGGTATCTCTGGGCCCTCTCGGTAATGCACATCACATAAGCCTTGCAAGCATTGCAGCTAATGAGTTAGTTGTGAGATGATGTATTACGGAACGAGTAAAGAGACTTGCCGGTAACGAGATTGAACTAGGTATTGAGATACCGACGATCGAATCTCGGGCAAGTAACATACCGATGACAAAGGGAACAACGTATGTTGTTATGCGGTTTGACCGATAAAGATCTTCGTAGAATATGTGGGAGCCAATATGAGCATCCAGGTTCCGCTATTGGTTATTGACCGGAGACATGTCTCGGTCATGTCTACATAGTTCTCGAACCCGTAGGGTCCGCACGCTTAAGGTTTCGATGACAGTTATATTATGAGTTTATGAGTTTTGATGTACCGAAAGAGTTCGGAGTCCCGGATGAGATCGGTGACATGACGAGGAGTCTCGAAATGGTCGAGACGTAAAGATCGATATATTGGACGACTATATTCGGACATCGGAAAGGTTCCGAGTGATTCGGGTATTTTTCAAAGTACCGGAGAGTTACGGGAATTCGTCGGGGAGTATATGGGCCTTATTGGGCCATACGGGAATAGAGGAGAGAGGCCAAAAGGAAGGAGGCGCCCCCCCCCCTCTGGTCCGAATTGGACAAGGGGTGCAGCCCCCTTTTCCTTGTTCCTCTCCCCCTCTTTCCTTCTCTCCTACTCCAACAAGGGAAGGAGGAGTCCTACTCCCTGTGGGAGTAGGACTCCCCCCTTGGCGCGCCCTCCTCCTAGGCCGGCCGCCTCCCCCCTTGCTCCTTTATATACGGGGGCATGGGGGCACCCCATAGACACAACAATTGATCCTTGAGATCTCTTAGTCGTGTGCGGTGCCCCCTTCACCATAATCCTCGATAATATTGTAGCGGTGCTTAGGCGAAGCCCTGCGACGGTAGAACATCAAGATCGTCACCACGCCGTCGTGCTGGCAGAAGTCATCCCCGACACTTTGCTGGATCAGAGTCCGGGGATCGTCATCGAGCTGAACGTGTGCTAGAACTCGGAGGTACCGTAGTTTCGGTGCTTGATCGGTCGGGCCGTGAAGACGTATGACTACATCAACCGCGTTGTTATAACGTTTCCGCTTTTGGTCTATGAGGGTACGTGGACAATACTCTCCCCTCTCGTTGCTATGCATCATCATGATCTTGCGTGTGCGTAGGATTTTTTTTTTGAAATTACTACGTTCCCCAACAGTGGCATCCGAGCCTAGGTTTTATGCGTAGATGTCATATGCACGAGTAGAACACAAGTGAGTTGTGGGCGATATAAGTCATACTGCTTACCAGCATGTCATACTTTGATTCGGCGGTATTGTTGGATGAAGCGGCCCGGACCGACATTATGCGTATGCTTACGCGAGACTGGTTTTACCGCCGTGCTATGCACACAGGTGACTAGCGGGTGTCAGTTTCTCCAACTTTAGTTGAATCGAGTGTGACTAAGCCCGGTCCTTGCGAAGGTTAAAACAGCACCAACTTGAGAAACTATCGTTGTGGTTTTGATGCGTAGGTAAGAACAGTTCTTGCTCAGCCCGTAGCAGCCACGTAAAACTTGCAACAACAAAGTAGAGGACGTCTAACTTGTTTTTGCAGGGCATGTTGTGATGTGATATGGTCAAGACGTGATGAGATATAAGTTGTTGTATGAGATGATCATGTTTTGTTGAAGTTATCGGCAACTGGCAAAAGCCTTATGGTTGTCTCTCTATTGCATAAGATGCAAGCGCCAAATAATTGTTTTACTTTATCGCTATGCGATAGCAATAGTTGCAAGAGCAATAGTTGGTGAGACGATCATGTGACGACACATTGATATATATCAAGATGATGGAGATCATGGTGTCATGCCGGTGACGATGGAGATCATGACAATTCTTTGGAGATGGAGATCGAAGGCACAAGATGAAGATGGCCATATCATGTCACATATTATGATTGCATGTGATGTTTATCTTTTTATACATCTTATTTTGCTTAGTTCGTCGATAGCTTTATAAGATGATCTCTCACTAAATTATCAAGGTATAAGTGTTCTCCCTGAGTATGCACCGTTGTGAAAGTTCTTCGTGCTGAGACACCACGTGATGATCGGGTGTGATAGGCTCTATGTTCAAATACAACGGGTGCAAAACAGTTGCACACGCGGAATACTCAGGTTAAACTTGACGAGCCTAGCATATAACAGATATGGCCTCGGAACACGGAGACCGAAAGGTCGAGCGTGAATCATATAGTAGATATGATCAACATAGTGATGTTCATCATTAAAACTACTCCATCTCACGTGATGATCGGACATGGTTTAGTTGATATGGATCACGTGATCACTTAGAGGATTAGAGGGATGTCTATCTAAGTGGGAGTTCTTAAGTAATATGATTAATTGAACTTTAATCTATCATGAATTTAGTCCTGGTAGTATTAGCATATCTATGTTGTAGATCAATAGCTCGCGATGTTGCTCCCCATTTAATTTTTGATATGTTCCTAGAGAAAACTAAGTTGAAAAATGTTAGTAGCAATGATGCGGATTGGATCCGTGATCTGAGGTTTATCATCATTGCTGCACAGAAGAATTATGTCCTTGATGCACCGCTAGGTGACAGACCTATTGCAGGAGCAGATGCAGACGTTATAAACGTTTGACTAGCTCAATATGATGACTACTTGATAGTTTAGTGCACCATGCTTAACGGCTTAGAATCGGGACTTCAAAGACGTTTTGAACATCATGGACCATATGAGATGTTCCAGGAGTTGAAGTTAATATTTCAAGCAAATATCCGAGTTGAGAGATATGAAGTCTCCAACAAGTTCTATAGCTAAAAGATGGAGGAGAATAGCTCAAGCAGTGAGCATGTGCTCAGATTGTCTGGGTACTACAATCGCTTGAATCAAGTGGGAGTTAATCTTCCAGATAAGATAGTGATTGATAGAATTATCTAGTCACCATCACCAAGTTAGTATAACTTCGTGATGAAATATGATATGCAAGGGATAACGGAAACGATTCCCAAGCTCATCGTGATGCTGAAATCGACAAAGGTAGAAATCAAGAAAAACATCAAGTGTTGATGGTAGACAAGACCACTAGTTTCAAGAAAAGGGTAAAGGGAAGAAAGGGGAACTTCAAAAAGAACGGCAAGCAAGTTGCTGCTCAAGTGAAGAAGCCCAAGTCTGGACCTAAGCCTGAGACTAAGTGCTTCTACTGCAAAGGGACTGGTCACTGGTAGCGGAACTGCCCCAAGTATTTGGCAGATAAGAAGGATGGCAAAGTGAACAAAGGTATATTTGATATACAGATTATTGATGTGTATTTTACTAGTGTTCATAGCAACCCCTCGGTATTTGATACTGGTTCAGTTGCTAAAGAGTAGTAACTCGAAACGGGAGTTGTAGAATGAACAGAAACTAGTTAAGGGTGAAGTGACGATGTGTGTTGGAAGTAGTTCCAAGGTTGATATGATCATCATCGCACACTCCCTATACTTTCGGGATTAGTGTTGAAACTAAATAAGTGTTATTTAGTGTTTGGGTTGAGCATGAATATGATTTGATCATGTTTGTTGCAATACGGTTATTCATTTAAGTTAGAGAATAATTGTTGTTTTGTTTACATGAATAAAACCTTATATGGTTGCACACCCAATGAAAATGGTTCATTGGATCTCGATCGTAGTGATACACATATTCATAATATTGAAGCCAAAAGATGCAAAGTTAATAATGATAGTGCAACTTATTTGTGGCACTGCCGTTTAGGTCATATTGGTGTAAAGCGCATGAAGAAACTCCATGTTGATGGAACTTTGGAATCACTTGATTATGAATCACTTGATGCTTACGAACCATGCCTCATGGAAAGATGACTAAGACTCCGTTCTCCGGAACAATGGAGCGAGCAACTGACTTATTGGAAATAATACATACTGATGTATGCGGTCCGATGAGTGTTGAGGCTCACGGCGGGTATCGTTATTTTCTGACCTTCACAGATGATTTGAGCAGATATGGGTATATCTACTTGATGAAACATAAGTCTGAAATATTTGAAAAGTTCAAAGAATTTCAGAGTGAAGTGGAAAATCATCGTGACAAGAAAATAATGTTTCTACGATCTGATCATGGAGACAAATATTTGAGTTACGAGTTTGGTCTTCAATTAAAACAATGTGGAATAGTTTCACAAACTCATGCCTCCTGGAACACCACAGCATAATGGTGTGTCCAAATGTCATAACCGTACTTTATTGGATATAGTGCAATCTATGATGTCTCTTACCGATCTACCACTATCGTTTTGGGGTTATGCATTAGAGACAGTTGCATTCACGTTAAAAGGGCACCATCTAAATCTGTTGAGACGACACTGTACGAACTATGGTTTGGCAAGAAACCAAAGTTGTCGTTTCTTAAAGTTTGGGGTTGTGGTGCTTATGTGAAAAAGTTTCATCCTGATAAGCTCAAACCTAAATCGGAAAAGTGCGTCTTCATAGGATGCCCAAAAAGTTACTGTTGGGTACACCTTCTATCACAAATCCGAAGGCAAGATATTCGTTGCTAAGAATGGATCCTTTCTAGAGAAGGAGTTTCTCTCGGAAGAAATGAGTGGGAGGAAAGTAGAACTTGATGAGGTAACTATACCTGCTCCCTTATTGGAAAGTAGTTCATCACAGAAATCTGTTCTTGTGACTACTACACTAATTAGTGAGGAAGCTAATGATGATGATCATGTAACTTCAGATCAAGTTACTACTGAATCTTGTAGGTAAACCAGAGTGAGATTCGCACCAGAGTGGTTCGGTAATCCTGTTCTGGAGGTCATGCTACTTGACCATGACGAACCTACAAACTATGAGGAAGCGATGATGAGCCCAAATTCCGCAAAATGGCTTGAGGCTCTGAAATCTGAGATGGGATCCATGTATGAGAACAAAGTATGGACTTTGGTTGACTTGCCCAATGATCGGCGAGCCATTGGGATTAAATGGATCTTCAAGAGGAAGACGGACACTGATAGTAGTGTTACTATCTACAAAGCTAGACTTGTCGAAAAAGGTTTTTGATAAAGTTCAAGGTGTTGACTACGATGAGATCTCACTCGTATCGATGCTTAAAGTCTATCCGAATCATGTTAGCAATTGCCGCATTTTATGAAATCTGGCAAATGGATAACAAAACTGCAATCCTTAATGGATTTCTTAAAGAAGAGTTGTATATGATGCAACCAGAAGGTTTTTTCAATCCTAGAGGTGTTAACAAAATGTGCAAGCTCCAGCGATCCATCTATGGACTGGTGCAAGCATCTCGGAGTTGGAATATACGCTTTGATAAGTTGATCAAAGCATATAGTTTTATACAGACTTGCGGTGTAGCCTGTATTTACCAGAAAGTGAGTGGGAGCACTACAACATTTCTGATAAGTATATGTGAATGACATATTGTTGATCGGAAATAATGTAGAATTATTCTGCAAAGCATAAAGGAGTGTTTGAAAGGAGTTTTTCAAAGAAAGACCTCGAAGAAGCTGCTTACATATTGAGCATCAAGATCTATAGAGATAGATCAAGACGTTTGATAAGTTTTTTCAATGAGTACGTACCTTGACAAGATTTTGAAGTAGTTCAAAATGGAACAGTCAAAGAAAGAGTTCTTGCCTGTGTTACAAGGTGTGAAATTGAGTAAGACTCAAAGCCCGACCACGGCAGAAGATAGAAAGAGAATGAAAGTCATTCCCTATGCCTTGGCCATAGGTTCTATAAAGTATGCCATGATGTGTACCAGATCTATTATATACCCTACCACTGAGTTTGGCAACAGAGTACAATAGTGATCTAGGAGTAGATCACTGGACAACGGTCAAAATTATCCTTAGTGGAATAATGATATGTTTCTCAATTATGGAAGTGACAAAAGGTTCGTTGTAAAGGATTACGTCGATGCAAGTTTTGACACTAATCTAGATGACTCTAAGTCTCGATCTAGATACATATTGAAAGTGGGAGCAATTAGCTAGAGTAGCTCCGTGCAGAGCATTGTTGACATATAAATTTGCAAAATACTTACGGATCTGAATGTGACAGACCCGTTGACTATATCTCACAAGCAAAACATGATCACACCTTAGTACTCTTTGGGTATTAATCACATAGAGAAGTGAACTAGATTACTGACTCTAGTAAACCCTTTGGGTGTTGATCACATATCGATGCGAACTATGGGTGTTAATCACATGGTGATGTGAACTATTACTGTTAAATCACATGGCAATGTGAACTAGATTATTGACTCTAGTGCAAGTGGGAGAGTGAAGGAAATATGCCCTAGAGGCAATAATAAAGTTATTATTTATTTCCTTATTTCATGATAAATGTTTATTATTCTTGCTAGAATTGTATTAACCGGAAACATAATACATGTGTGAATACATAGACAAACAGAGTGTCACTAGTATGCCTCTACTTGACTAGCTCGTTGATCAAAGATGGTTATGTTTCCTAACCATAGACATGAGTTGTCATTTGATTAACGGGATCACATCATTAGGAGAATGATGTGATTGACTTGACCCATTTCGTTAGCTTAGCACTCGATCGTTTAGTATGTTGCTATTGCGTTCTTCATGACTTATACATGTTCCTATGACTACGAGATTATGCAACTCCCGTTTACCGGAGGAACACTTTGTGTGCTACCAAACGTCATAACGTAACTGGGTGATTATAAAGGTGCTCTACAGGTGTCTCCAAAGGTACATGTTGGGTTGGCGTATTTCGAGATTAGGATTTGTCACTCCAATTGTCGGAGAGGTATCTCTGGGCCCTCTCGGTAATGCACATCACATAAGCCTTGTAAGCATTGCAGCTAATGAGTTAGTTGTGAGATGATGTATTACGGAACGAGTAAAGAGACTTGCCGGTAACGAGATTGAACTAGGTATTGAGATACCAACGATCGAATCTCGGGCAAGTAACATACCGATGACAA
This sequence comes from Triticum dicoccoides, assembly GCF_002162155.2. Taxonomy (NCBI): domain Eukaryota; kingdom Viridiplantae; phylum Streptophyta; class Magnoliopsida; order Poales; family Poaceae; genus Triticum; species Triticum dicoccoides. The sequence goes on along the minus strand of NC_041386.1, from coordinate 561,869,845 downwards.
AGGGAACAATGTATGTTGTTATGCGGTTTGACAGATAAAGATCTTCGTAGAATATGTGGGAGCCAATATGAGCATCCAGGTTCCGCTATTGGTTATTGACTGGAGATGTGTCTCGGTCATGTCTACATTGTTCTCGAACCCGTAGGGTCCGCACGCTTAAGGTTTCGATGACAGTTATATTATGAGTTTATGAGTTTTGATGTACCGAAGGAGTTCGGAGTCCCGGATGAGATCGGGGACATGACGAGGAGTCTCGAAATGGTCGAGACGTAAAGATCGATATATTGGACGACTATATTCGGACATCGGAAAGGTTCCGAGTGATTCGGGTATTTTTCGAAGTACCGGAGAGTTATGGGAATTCGCCGGGGAGTATATGGGCCTTATTGGCCATACGGGAATGGAGGAGAGAGGCCAAAAGGAAGGAGGCGCGCGCCCCCCTCTGGTCCGAATTGGACAAGGGGTGCAGCCCCCTTTTCCTTATTCCTCCCCCCTCCTCTTTCCTTCTCTCCTACTCCAACAAGGGAAGGAGGAGTCCTGGACTCCCCCCTTGGCGCGCCCTCCTCCTAAGCCGGCCGCCTCCCCCCTTACTCCTTTATATACGGGGGCAGTGGGGCATCCCATAGACACAACAATTGATCCTTGAGATCTCTTAGCCGTGTGCGGTGCCCCCCTCCACCATAATCCTCGATAATATTGTAGTGGTGCTTAGGCGAAGCCCTGCGACGGTAGAACATCAAGATCGTCACCACGCCGTCGTGCTGACGGAACTCATCCCCGACACTTTGCTGGATCAGAGTCCGGGGATCGTCATCGAGCTGAACGTGTGCTAGAACTCGGAGGTACCGTAGTTTCGGTGCTTGATCGGTCGGGCCGTGAAGACGTACGACTACATCAACCGCGTTATTATAACGCTTCCGCTTTTGGTCTACGAGGGTACATGGATAATACTCTCCCCTCTCGTTGCTATGCATCACCATGATCTTGCGTGTGCGTAGGAAACTTTTTGAAATTACTACGTTCCCCAACACAATGCGCGATCCTGATCTAGTACTTATGAGAAGAGGGGTGGTATGTATGCTTTCAGAAGATGTTTTTTTAAACAAGGCAATTAAGAAGAAGTGAGAATTGCCCGGTTAATTGACGGAAAACCGGGCTAAAACCGATACATCTGATCCAACCCACAAACACATGGGCACCACCGGCCAACCTGGCCACCGACATGCAACAGAAGACACGACGGCACATGCCAACAGATGACCACACGCACAAACAACTGACAGTCCGACTTTGACGACGAGCATCACCTGGGAAATATGCAGGACTTGCGCCGACCGTGCCCGCCGCAAACGACCACCAAGGAGATAGAAGACGTGATGACGCCTTCATCGCCCAATCTTGCAGATCTGAGGTTTCCCTCCGGAGCTATGGCCACGGGGAGGAGGGGAGGAGCAGCACACATCAGCGACGCTTTCAAGAAAGAGCACGATACCCGTCGGCGTCGCCGTCGTCGTATCCAGCAAAGCTGGAGATAGGATTTCTCCTGGTGAAGCTCGACCACCAACTGCCCGAACCGGCCGGCCATAAACCCTGCCCACCAAGCCTCGCAGAGCACCTCCCTTCAGTGCCCGCTCCAGTTGAGGCCGTCCTGCGCGACCACCAGGACAGCAGCCGCAGCGCTGCCGAAACCTGGCTCCGCCTGCCGTATGACTCCAATCTAGCCACGGGATCCCTCGATCTGCCACGTCCAGACACTCACCGCCCCCTGGCCGAAGCCTCCACCACCAAATTCGGGGCCGCCGCCTCGGCAACCACATACCTCCATCGCGTGGCTGGAGCACAACACCAAGAGCCGAGCCGGAGCACTTGCACTTCATCCCGACCCTCTAGAACAAGCACCCGGGCCAAATACGTGCAAAACACCACCCCTCACCGCATCCAAGCTGAAGACCAGGGCCCCCAGTCAGGGCAGCCTCCTGATGGGGCCAGAACCGGCCGAAGCTGGCCCAGATCCGGCGAGTCGCCACATCCGACGACGAGCACCTGCAAGAGCTCGCACATGAGGAAAAGGGGGCCGCCACCCCGCCAAGACCTGCTAGAGGAGAGCCACCACGCGACGCGAAGAAGACTCGCCGGCGCCGGCGACGCCACGCCGAGGAGAGGCCGCGGAAGGACCAAGCCTCCCCTACCGCGAGAGCACACCGCAGGGCGAGGAAGCGCCCCGCCGCCACCGTCGGCCGGCCGGGCTTAGCCCGCCAGCGACGGCGAGGGAGGAGGAAGCAGGGGAGGGGGGCGGCGGCGGCTGCGGATAGGATTCCGCCCGAGCCGCCGCCAGGAGTGACGCGGGCGTGGGGAAAGAGTCTGTTTGACTGATGACTAAGACATTTTTCGGAAGATGTTTTCTCGCAAACATAATACTTATGAGAAGAGGGATGGTATGTATGCTTCTAGAAGATGTTTTCTCGTAAACATTATACTTGATGAGAAGAGGGATGGCATATATATATATATATATATATATATATATATATATATATATATATATATATATATATATATATATATAGGACAAATGTTTCCATAAGCAGTGGTAGTTATCATCACTTGCGTTTGTATGTTGTATGTAGTTTCTAACGAAACTGAGAGTGTGTACGTGTAGTATATAGTATATAACAATGATTAGGTAGTATATATAATATTTTTTAGGTAGTATATACCTTGTTTTGAGTATGCTCTTTTTTACGTACAAATATG